>NC_068348.1:28547-628547 GCF_014633365.1 Diospyros lotus | reverse complement strand
GTGTTGGTCCAGGCATTTGAAATGAATTTGGGATAACCTAAACACGATTTTGGTGCAGTATTCTTCTGTTGAAGAAGCCATGGAGACTCGGAATGCTGTATATAACTTGCAATGGCCTCCAAATGGGGGACGCCTTCTTGTAGCTGAGTTTGTTGACCCCCAGGAAGTGAAAATGCGACTGGATGGTCCTCCTCCTCAATCACCTGCAACACCAGTCAGTACTGGGCCAACTGTGCTTCCTGCTCCATCTGACTCGCAGCCCCCAGCTGCCCCTAGCCGACAGGTCCAGTGGCAGCAACTCCCACCTCCACCACCTCTCCCGCCTCCGCCGCCTCTGTCAAACCCCCCTCCAGCAAGGGAACGACCCCCTCTCCCACCGCCGCCTAGTGAGAAAGCCGACCCACCAATCGTCACTTTGGACGACCTCTTTAGGAAAACTAAAGCGACCCCTCGAATCTACTACTTACCATTGTCTGATGAACAAGTGGCAGCGAAGCTAAAGGCACAGGGAAAAAGCACCAAGCAGTAGGGATTTGGCTGTAGCTACTAGTATTCGGATTTTGTAATGGATTGGTTGTCCCAGATAACGGTAAGCAAGTATCACATAAATTACATCTTTGCAGGTCTGCAGGTGTTGCTTGTTGGAATGGAGTGTTCCAGGCAAAGTGGTACAGGGATAGCAGGAGGAGGAGGAGGTTCAGGTCCAAGGATGGGTTTAGGTTTTCTCACTGCCAAATAGAGGTTTCTTCCCTTTGTGATTGGACGGATTTGATTATATCTCTGTCTTGTCTGTGTATCTCTCTCTTTGTTTCCTCCTGTAGCCGGAGGTCTGACTTTGTTGAACCTCCTCAACTCTTTCTGTTAGCATTTAACTTCTTAATGGATTGTTGGCTTGGTGGTATTGCATCTTTACAATCGGCTCTGCCAGTGCCAGTGCTAGTGCTAGTGTTAGTGCAAGTCCTGTAGCTAATAGATCTTGACTAACTTTATTGAGAAATGCGAGTAGATTGTTTCTTTGATTTGAACTTGTGAAAACAAATGGAACCATAAATTGTATAGTTTATGTGAAGACCCTTTTTTGTAATAACAAAAATGATATAAAATTTGGAAATGCTAAAATTCTAATAAAATAAAATGTTATATTATATTCAAGCTAAAACGGACAAAATGTTGCCCAGATTTTCTATTGTCACCAACAACTTGCAACTAATTTTTTAAAAAAAGAATTGGGATATTATTTGAAAGTATTTATTAACATAGTGCTGGTTAATTAAGATATGAGTTTTTATGAGTTAGAAAAAATGAGATATGAAAAATATTTTAAAAAATATTTTTTTATTATATTTGTTAAATTTATTTCATAATTTAAAAAAAATTATATGATTTCTTATATGAGATTTTTTTTTAGATAAATTTAGCTTTTAGACTTTATAGATAAGAAAAAATAATCATATATTTTTGTTATATTTTAAAAAATTTAACAAATAATTTGATAAAAATCTTAAAATGCTTTCTATTCTTATCTCGATCATTTTATATCTTGGTTTAAAAATATTTTAATTTTATTTTGATAAAATTTTATCTTACTCATTTTAACAAACGCTAACTAAAATAATGTTTGTTAATCGAGATATAAGAAGTCATGTAATTTTCTGTGTGAAATTATTTAAATAAATTTATTTCTCATTTTTTTTAGATAAATTTATTTAAAATTTTACAAATAAGAAAAAATGACTCACATATCTCTCTAATATATTACAAAAAATTTAACAAATAGTCATAAAAATTTAGAATATTTTTCAGCTATATCTTGATAATTTTATATATTAATATTTTAATATAAATTTAATTTACTTACTTTTGCAAACACTACCAAATTGAAAAAACATTGTGCTGGCCTGGCGGGCCAACACGGCTCAGTCTCAGCCTCAGCCTATATTGCTCATATCATGCCGGGCCATGCCCTTGAAAACCTTCTGGCGTCCAACAATGACTGCTGTTGGTTTCATGGCACTGTCCTTTTCTTTCTTCCCACTAAAGCCCCCCGCTTAGGGATGATAGCTCACAAATCATGTTCGCCGGACAAGCAAATGAAAACTTAAACAACCCTCGGCCCTCAACACTGATAGCAGCAAAAAGATTACTATAATTTCTTATCACTAAGCCAAGCCAAACTCTAAGAACATTAAAGGTGCTGCGGATAAGGTAGCAAGGGAGGTGGAGGTGGGCAATGGTGCCAGAAGGGATTGGTGAATTGGGGCCATTCCACCATGGGCGATGAACTGGCCATAACCCCACCTCTCGTTTATAATTGCTACTGTTATCTGAAAAGCCCTAAACATGTTAGTCCGCGTGGCTTGTCCTGCTTTTGTTGGCTCTTTGCCTTCGTCCGTCTCAATCTTCTCCAATTATTTGGCCCCCTCCCTCTCCCTCTGCTCCATAAATCATTCGTCCTGTGGATAAATGCAATTACTACAGTGCCTTTCTACAGCCAACAGCAGTCGCCCGCCGCAAGGAGCTGAATGTTCCCAGAATTTGACATTTTCATTCACTTAATTTGATGCAATGCCACCACATTCATTTCAATTCTTATCAACCAAGCAAACTATATCTAATTATAATATTTATATATATAACTAACCATATACCCTGCTCATTCTACCTACCAATCCCCCCCCCCCCCCACCTTTTTCTCGTCTAGTCTCCTTTTCGTTTCCTCTCTGTCTCTTTGTCTGTCTCTGTCTCTCTCTCTGGCCTTTATACTCTGAAATCATCTTCTTCCGAGTTACTAAGACAAACCCTGTTCTTATTTCCTTCTTTTGCAGTGTGATCAGTGAGAAACCGAATTGGGTTTGTGGGTAAGAACTTGGTTCTTTCTACGCCTTTGGTTTTCCTCTTTAGCTTGCAAATTTAGCAAGTGCTTGAATTTCAATTTGGTGGAGCTTCATTGCTTGTGTTGGAAATTAAGTGAAGTGATGTTGAAGACCAAGTCAAGGGTGTCCGCCGGAGTGTCATCGCCAGCGAGACCAGGTGCCGGAGAGGCGGCGGGGTGGGAGGTCCGGCCTGGGGGAATGCTGGTGCAGAAGCGGAACTCGGATCAAACCGCCTTGCTCTCTTCCAAGATAAAACTCGCGGTGAAATTCGGATCATCCTTTCATCAACTCACCATTAGCCCCCAAGCAAGTTTCGGTAATCCACTTCAACTTTCAATTCTCAAACTCAAAACAGACTTGCATTCGTTATGCTGAATTTGGGTGTTGGTTTAGTGATGGGAATTGGTGTTTGGTGTTTGGGATTGATTCAGGGGAGCTGAAGAAGATGCTGGCCGGGCCAACTGGGCTGCACCCTCAGGATCAGAAGCTCATTTACAGAGACAAGGAGAGGAATTCGAAGGCTTTCCTCGATGTTGCGGGAGTGACTGATGGATCAAAGATTGTGCTAGTTGAGGATGTGACTTCCCGGGAGAGGCGGCTTCTCAATGACAACATGGACAAGGCGCCCAAAGCCATAGCAGAAATAGGCCTGGAAATTGACACGCTTGCCAAGAAGGTGTACCGTTTTTGTTAGATATGATAACTCCTAAAATTCAATTCATATATGATTCAGATAACTGTCTCTCAACAGGACACAATCAGATGATTTTGGGTACAGGAGACCTAATCCCGTTAGAGTTGTTCTGTAAATTTCACAGGTTAGTGTTCTGGAACTGGAGATTTGTGGTGGGAAGAAGGCGTCAGAAGCCGCTGTTGTGAATTTGACAGAAGTGTTGATGACAAAGCTGCTCAAGCTGGACGAGATCGTAGCCAATGGAGATGCAAAGATGCAAAGGAGAGAGCAGGTACACACACACACACATCTCTTCCATTAACTCTCTCTCTCTCTCTTGGAATTCATATCCAAGCTTGGCTTCTGAAATCAATCATTCCATTTCTGAATGATGATTCTTTTTGAAGGTGAGGAGAGTTCAGAAGTACATAGAAACTCTTGACAGGCTCAAGATCAAGAATGCAAGCAATGGAGTTGAACGCCCCTTTCACCAGAAGCTGAGGCATTCAACCAACTTGGCAACTCTCAAGCCCAATGCAAAACTAGGAGCAAACCAATTCAACAGGGCAACAAGTTTTCCTTCCTCATAATCTATGAAGCTCCTAGCTAGACTTACCTTTTCTGTAGATTCTTTTCAATTATAAATATATATATATATATATGTGCGCGTATATGTATATTTTCTTCTTCTCTTTTTATGGGCATGAATCCTTGTAATGGAACTCCATGGGGGTGGTTCTGTTTCTTCCTAATTCTTTGTGTGTCCAGTGCTGGATAGAGTTGGCCGTAAGAATTGTTCCGACTGAAATTTGGTGGGTGTAAAGATTAGTGTGTAGCTACCAACTTATAATGTTGAAGACGATATCTTTATGGATTAGTTTTTGTATTAGCTAATATTATTTGAATATAATATGATCATGACATTTTTATAATTTAGAGTTACTTTATCAACAAGTCAGTTCAAAATTTAAAATGTAAGCATATAAAACGAGAATTTATACAACATATCAAGATGGTCGCTTATATGTTTTTATTTAAAATGAGAATTTTCCTTGAGAGTGGGGTTAAATTTAGATGGCTCTGGTCAGCGGAGTAGCAAACACTTGTGGAAGTAGCAAACCATATCGTTGTTCAAGGAATGATCTATTTCATATGGAGGAAGCATAACAACTGGTGTTTTCATGATCAAGAGTGTCTGACAGACCAATTAGTTTATTTAATCCAAAATGAGATTTGAATGTGCCTTTTTCCTCTTCATTTTCCCAAATCCTTGCAAGGGTTAGCCTTACTCCACTTGTGGCGTCTTCATTTGAACTGTCTTAGATAGTCTTGTGTTCCTTTGGGACTCATGGTCCTAGGGTCTATATGCGACGTTTCTGGCTAACTCATCGGAAGTTACCTGGCTCCAATGAAGTATTGTGGCACGAGGGTGGTGGGATATGGGCAAATGGTAGGTTGGATGACACAGGCTGTCGTGCCAAGGTAGCAGCCCTATGCCATCACAAGGTTATCGGTCAAAATTCAAGGTTAAGTTTTATGACCCTATGAGTGTGTTTGATAGCCTAAAAATTTCATAGAAAATGTCACATTCAAATAATTGAATTTCATCTTTGCTATTTGACACTGCAATTTTCATGAAATTGAATTTTATGGTACAACCCTTTAAAATATATTTGGACCTATTTTCTATAAAAAAAATTGATTCTAAGGGGGTGGTTTTTATTTTCCATACAAGTTAAAAAATATTTTTTTCCAACTAAATGCTATCAAACATATCCTATATGTCTTGTTAATTTTTCTTGTACTTTTGTTCTTACTCAGAATATGTTTGGAACATACACCATGTGTTTTGTTAATTTTTTTTTGTACTTTTATTCTTACTCAGAATATGTTTGGAACATACGCTATGCGTCTTGTTAATTTTTCTTGTACTTTTGTTCTTACTCGGAATATGCTTGGTGATTGTGTAAATTTTTTTCTATTTTTTTTTGTTGAATAAATTTTTAAATTTTTCTTTTGAGTACTAGTTTGCTTCTTTTTTTTTGTTTTTTGGTTTGGGGGGGGGGGGGGGGGGGGGGGGGTTGTAACCTTTTGCATTAAGGGGCAACTTTTGTATTTGATTATGGTAATGATGCTAAATGGGGAACATAAAGACTTGTTTTTTCAAGGTTTGTTGACGAAAAGGTAATAAAAGGGGCAAGTGGGCATATGAATATGATGCTCTCTTGTGAGAAACTAAAAGTCGTTAAGATAATGCATAAAGGAAGGTTAATCCAGGATTAATTAAGGATAATTATGCCTAAGCCCGGGAGCAAGTTTGACTTTGGAGGCTAACATTGTATAATTAATTATATTCGGTGGGTCAGCTGCTGCTGCTTAATCATTCATTCATTCTGTAGCAAGTGAATATGTTCCTCTACTTAATTACTGGCATCCAATTTCACGAGCTGCTAAAGGGTCTTAGAGAAAGTCCCTCCTTACGGGTGTGACCATCTAAATTAGGACTGTTCAAAAAAATTGGTGCACTACGAAAATCAACTAAATCGAATCGAATCAAACCGATCCGATTGATTTTTTTTTTTTGGCGGTCGAAAACGGTTTGGATTCTGTCCAAACTGCGCGATTTATGGTTTATGGTTTAAAACCGAACCGCCCAAGAAAATAATAAAAAAATTATTATTATAAAAATCTAATAATTGACAGCCCATCCTATTTATTTTTTATACTATTTTATCTTTATTTTTTACTCCTATTTATTTACATTTAACTGTCTTTATTTACCAATATTTGTGTCTTTATTTACCATTTTTAAATATCTTTTTTAGTGATTTTAAATAGCATTTCAAATTGCGGTAAAGCGCACCAAACCAAACCGCAAATGCGGTTTGGTTTGGTCGAACCCAAGTCTGGTTTGATTGAAAAATCGCACTAGCAGTTTGGCGTGCTGAAAATGATTCAGACCGGCCAAACCGCACCGCGAACACCCCTAATCTAAACAATTCTTAATAATTCATGATGAATTTGTTAAATAAATTCAAGACTCAAGAGGGCAATAAATGATGATAGCATAAATAGTGGTGTAAGAGAGATGGCTCCTCGTGTTTGTACTAAAGAGCGTTTGTTAATCAAGATATGTGGTGAAAAAAAATCAAGATATGGATACATTACGAATTTCTATAATTTTCAACATATTTGTTAAGGTTATCTGACCATTTTTAAGAAAACCATCCCGTGACCTTTTATTTTAATTTTTCAAGATATACATATCTCTTTTCCTTTCAAGATAAGTATATTTTGGTCCCAACATATAAGAAAAAATGACAACTCTAATGCTTTCCAACGAATTTAACAAACAGTTTGATAAAAATCTTGGAATGCTTCTCAATATTATCTTGACCATTTCATATCTTGGTCCAAAAATTATTTCGGACTTATCTTAATACTCTCTTATTTTTCTCATTTTAACAAATACTACCTAAAAAAATATGATCACATTGGTGTCTATGTGTGTGGCTCCCAATTATTCATAAAAATGACCCTTTTATGCATATAACATGATTATGGAAAAAATTATCGAGTCTTGCCATTATTTCAATTTTATCATATAGTATATGGGTCAAAATATTATGTCAAAATCTTCGAAGATGAGTTAAGTGGTGACCATGCTTTATATATGAATCGTGAGTTTGAATTTTTTTGCGTCGATTGATATAAAAATTTACAATAATTTTAAATGTACCAAAAATAAGAAATATTATTAATTCACATCTCTAACTATATCATCATCACTGATAATAACACTAAAAGGTATCTCATTGTCACTCAAGTCAAGTCACTGTGTCTATTCCTTTCCTTTATTTTCGCTTGTGAAACTTTACCTCAAATCAAATATGGTTATTGTTCCAAGGCATCTGCCTGCAATTAAGGAACCATTTGTCCATTGATGGGCTCTAATTGCTCCTTGAGAGCCAATCAATTGCCATTAATTGGTGCCACTGACCAGAGAATCTTTGTGGTGAACCCACATTGCTTGCTGCTACAACTTCTAATACACCATTTATTATTCTTAACATTTGGATTATAGCTTTAAGTTTACATAAACAAATCATTAATCCTTTTAACTTTAGGAAAATATAATATATGTTCCAAGAAGTTGCTTGGCAGATGGAAACCTAAAAGATATCACGTTAAGTTAAGATTTTTTTGTGTTTTAGTACAAGTTTTATTTTTATCAAATATTAGACGTATCTACTAATAATTGAAATATTAAAATTAAACTTATTTATAAATTTATTCTTAAAATTCTCTTGAGAAAGGTCTCTCAAAATATGTTACGTGTTCCATCAACCAAATCACAACAAGAGTCATGTTGATCAAAGCGTGACAAGTGTTTTATTGAATCTTTTGTTAACTGATGAAAAAATTCATGCTTAAAGATCTCTCTTGAAATTTGTAAATGTCGATTGAGGATTTTATTTTTTTTATTATAAGTTCAATATATATAAATTATATGATTTTAAAAGATAAAAACATCTAACACCAATATATTAAGCCAAGTACTAAGTTGATTCTCATATATTAGACTGAAAACAAATCCATATCCATACAAGAGAAGCACTTAGTAACCCTAAATCTATGTCACATATAGATATACATCATGTTGGGATGGGATTGAACAAAAAGGAAAAGAAATTGGGGAAGAGATTTGGTTTGATGGATTGAGCATCTCACCAACAGAGCCAATTAAGTGAATGATTGGATCAAAGTTTAATTAAAAGGAGGTCAAATTCTTTATGTTTGTTCTGTCCTCCCTAGCTGTTTCCAACCATTCCATAGCCTCATTGTTGCCACCAATTTTTAATATTTTAAATTTTAAATTTTAAATCTTAAATAGGATTAACTGCATAAATATATTTTTATTCACGGGCCCTTTTTAAAGGGCCCGGCCTTGCTGGCACTTGGCCCAATTTTGGCCCATTTAATATTGGGCCAAGGCCCAGCTTAAGCAATTATTTTAAAGTACAAAATTATTGCTTATGGGTGGGTGCAAGCTATAGAACAGGCCACTAAGATCCCATATGTACATGTTGGTACGTAAATCCAAATACCTAAACATTCTCACATTTGTACCATTTTTATACCACGTATTATTAAATGGAAAGCCTATTTAGACATTAAATTGTGATGTTTTTTTATAATACTTATATATTTATACACTGTATTTTGTGTTGTGTCAATATAAATATATAGACTAATTATGAAAATAATTTTTTTTTTGAATTTATAATTTTATCAAATTCTTGTAATTTTGACAATTAGGTACAAATTGATTCAATAGGTGTAATTTTATTTGATATGTAAAATGGATTTAGAATGAGTGGATGACTTAGCATGACATGACATGTGTCATAAAATAATAATATTTATGTGATTCACATATACACATAATTTAAAATATATATATATAACTTGTAAAAAAAGAAAAAATAAATAGACATATTATGTGCAACTAGGAGAGTAAAATTTCAATTTACCTAAATTGATGGAATTGAACCAATCGAATCAGTTTGATTTATTTAATTTTTCTCAAAAGTATAATTTTTTGATTAAAAGAATTGAACTAACAAAATTGACTGAACTTTAAAATGTTATGATTTTGATATTTATAAAATATTTTTTTTTTATAAATATCATTTTAAATTGACAATACCCTTAGAGAAAGTCCCTCCTTATGTATGTGACCATTTAAACAATTCTTAATAATTCATGATGAATATGTTAAATAAATTCAAGACTCAAAAGAACAATAAGGGTATATTTAATAGTATTTACTTAGAAAATAAAACATTTTACAACTTGCATAAAAAAACAAAAACCACCTCCTCTAAATGATTTTTTTCATGAAAAATGTTAAAACATGCTTTAATAGTTGTATCATAGAATTCAATTAATTGTATTATAGAATTCAATTTCATAAAAAATATAGTATATCAAACAGTAAAGATGAAATTCAATTTCTCGAATATGACATTTTTTATGAAATTCCTATGCTATTAAACGGGGTTAAATGATGATAGCATAAATAGTGGTGAGGGGAGGAGTTAGAATTTTTTTGTAGGGTTTCAATTTTTTTTTTCAGTTATGAGCATCATTAATAGAATTTTTTTTTTCTGACAGCAACAATTAAGGGCGAAACTAGAATTTTAATGAGAAAGAAAAAAAGAATGGTGGGGGAGTTGGGCTGGGGGCTTGGGCTTGGGGGAATTTTTAATAAAAAAATATTATTTTTTAATATTTAAGATCTACTTTTTTAGAAAATTGGGTGGGTTGCTGAGAGCCATTTTGTTCACCCCTTTAACAGGATGATTATCACCCTCACTGCTTTTGTGAGAGTGAAAAATAACGAAACGATATGAGATAATATTTGATTATCATTCCGTTATTTTTTTTCCTCACAAAAACAATGAAGGTGATGATCACCCTTTAAAAGGGATGAACAAAATCGCACTCCTCATTATCGACCCCCTGCTTGCGCGTGGTGTAAGAGAGACAGCTCCTTGTATTTGTACTAAGGAGATATGATCACATTAGGTGTCTATGTGTGTGGCTCGCAATTATTCATTAAAACGACCCTTTTAGGCAATAAATGATCAGAGTCTCGTCATTATTTTAATCTTATCGTCTTTGATAATTGTCTTAATATAGCACATGTGCAACATCCCATTTTTTTTTGCGTATTATAATTTAGAATAATTTTAAAATAATAATTTTTTTATTCATAATTACTGCTAAGACTATATCATTCCTTATATTTATCCCAAAATTTTCATACATTTATTTCGAAAAAAAATCATCATAAACATTAAATGCGGAAGTTAAAATCGAACCTTAACTTTAATATTAACTATAAATAAGGTTATACATCATTATTTTTCAAAACATTCAGAATTTAAAGTAGTAGAACTTAAAAATTCAATTATTACATAAAATTCAATTATTACATCATGCACGTGTCATTTTATGCCTTATTCATCATCGTTTCTGCTATAATTTTCATTTGAAATGTTTGAATATTCTAGGGGTAAAACCCAAGTTAGATGATGAATCATCTAAGTAAAGAAACAATAAACATATTTTGTGCATGGATGCAAAATGTCATTTTTCATTTGATTTCGATTTGAGCCGACCGTACCTTAATACTATTCCTTATTTTTACAACCTCCATACCAGACCGAGATATATGGGTGCACCCTTGGAAGAGCAACGGTCCCGATCTGTACTCTTAAACCCTTATACGAATGCATTATCAATAATATCATTATATACATATACATATTTCATAATCAATACATATAAATACAATCTATATGACATATTCACATCAAGACATGACAAATAATAAACTATATACTTAAAATTGAATTTTGGGATTCAATCACTTACCTCAAACACATCTCATACAGCCAACCCAACTAAAGCAATTATTTTAAAGTACAAAATTATTGCTTATGGATGAGTACAAGCTATAGAACAGGCCGCTATGATCCCATATGTACATATTGGTACGTAAATGCAAGTACCTAACATGCTCACCTTTGTGATATTTTTTATAATAATCATATATTTATACACTTTATTTTGTGTTGTGTTAATATAAATATATAGAGCTAATCAAGAAAATAATTTATTTTTTTTACAAATTTATAATTTTATCAATTTTTTTTAATTTTGATAATTAGGTCCAAATTGACTAAATGGGTACAATTTTATCTAACATGTAAAATAAATTTAAAAGGAATATATTCATGTTGAATTGGCATGACATGTGTCATACAATAATAATATATATGGACCTATATGTATACATAATTTAAAAAAAAAAATAGATAGATTATGTGCAACTAAGAGAGAATAAAATTTTGGTTTATCTGAATTAATCGAATTGAACTAATTGAACTTATCAGTTTGGTTTGATTTTTTTCTTGCATCGGTTTGATTCAATTAGGTTAATTTTTTTCAAAAGTTTAATTTTTTGGTTAAAAGAATTGAACTAATAGAACCAACCAAACTTTAAAATGATATAATTTTGATATTTATAAAACGATGTTGTTTTATTCAATTTTGTGTATTTTTTATCAATTACTCTGGTTTTCCTCGATTTAATCAGTTTGATTCGATTTATATGATTTGTGTTCTATTTTTCGATTATCAATTAGTTCGATTTTTTGGGTTAATCGGTCGGTTCGGTTTAATTTAATCGATTAGTTAATTTTGATCAATTCAATAATCAAATCAATCGTTTGCACACCTTTCTATGTAACAAGTTATATTTTTTTTTTTTGTACTTATATATATATATATGTGTGTATTTCCCACATGAACACATTTTTTTTAAATTGATCGATAAAATTATATTCAATCGAGACAATTTAAACCTAATTATTAAAATTGAAATGATTAAATAAAATTACAAATTTACAAAAAAAGAATGAATTATTTTCACAATTACCCCAAATATATAACATATTAATGTTTTTGAGGAGTGTCCAAAAAATATTTCCGATTGTATTATTAAAACCTAGGAATAAGCATGATGATGTAGAAACAAAAAAAATTTAATGATAAGAGTTGTTAGCAACCCACTATTTATTTCGAAAAAGTGTATTTATTAAAGCAACCTACTACTCATTCACATAACATTATTATTATGAAATTAATAAAATTTGAAAACAGAGGAATCATTTTCCAAAAATAGAGCTCAAATCAGTTGTGAAAGTGCTCTACTCTTTTTTAAAATTTGCTATACATGGTTTGGAGGTCACTTTCGTGACCACATCACATACACAACTAATTAAGGGCTTCATTCCATTTCATGCCCAATAGCTAGCCCTACAAATTACATAAAAATGGTAAAATTAATGTGATGGGTAATTTTGTAAAATAGACACCCTTAACTTAAGTGGGACGTATTCATGAAATGCCTTACAAATATATTAATTAGAATGAGATTTTATTCACCCCTTAAACGGGGTGAACATAATCCCGATATTTTAGGAGTGCAATTTTGTTCACCCCTTTAACGAGGTAAACATGATCTCCAGTCATTTGGGGGTCAAATTTAACAAAGTGGGAACAATTAAACAGTGATCTGTTGTCCCCCTCTGTTAAATTTGACTCTCAAAGTACTGGGGTTTATGTTCACCTCGTTAAAGGGGATGAACAAAATTGCACTCGTACTTTGAGGGTTAAAAGTAACAGATAGATAGTACTTTAATTTGTTGTTTGGTTGGCCCTCTATTACTTTTAACTCCTAAAATACTGGAGGTTATGTTCACCTCGTAAAAGGAATGAACAAAATCGCACTCTCCTAATGGTCTTAACAAATTTAATTATTTTTTTATTTTTATTCTCAAAGTTTACGACACACATTCCGATTGATTCATCTTATCAAATTTAAATATTAAAAGATAATTTTAAAGACACGTTGAAAATTTCATTTTGTTCAATGTTCATAAATTAATTAAAGTCAAGATTATAAAATTATCGAGGGAATACAATTCAAACTTAACAAATTTTATTAGCGTAAATTTTGGGAAAGGGGGTCAACCCAAACAATATTGGCTGCTTGGGTGGTGAGAATCAAAATTTCTTGATTTCCGTAAAGAATTATTTCTGCTTTTTACAGTCCAAATCTTTGCAACAAATAAACTCTCAAACTTAAACAACCATAAACATGTAAGCTATGCTTCTGAACCAATGAGATAGCAAATCAAACAATCAACTCATTGTCGCTGTGGATGATTGCACAATCAAAGAAAAACTGTTGCTTACGGCAAGGATGAGATTGGGCATGTTGCCGTCGCGAGCGATGACTTGGAGCCTCGACACGGCGTCTTCGTTGCCGACGATGTCGGCCACTTTGGTCGGCCTGTACTTCTCCACCCACGGGATCTCGTAAGCGTGAGCCGATGAAGAAGGCGTCGCCATTCTCAGGCTTAGAACAGTGCGTCGATTGCGAATTGAACGAAACCCTCCCCAAACCTGCTCCCCAATTTGGAGGGAACCGGAACAGCGCTGTGTATTTTTATTTTCCATATTGTCCCTTTTGTTTATCGTTTTTCCTTCACAGCCCCGTGGCTTTTGTTTATTGCATTTTCTCCCCCTTTTTGAATGAATGTAAACCATCCACAAACAAAAATGTTATTAATTAATGAGTAATGCTAAGAATTACTTTTACAAGTCCTAAATCTCGATTTTAGATTTAGGATCGATTTAATATCGAAAACTAATTAAAATTATTTATTCGTTAGTGTATTTTCATTCCTTTCTAACATAAACTAATTTAAATGTCTATATTTTTCTTAATTTAAAATTGTAGATTGAAAAAAATTTAGATAAATACGAGATATAAGAAAAATAACCTTTTTGAATGAATATAAACCATCCACAAATAAAAATGTTATTAATTAATGAATAATGCTAAGAATTACTTTTATGACAATGAATAAGGTATAATTAGAAGTGTAATTTGGTTTGGTTTGGATTGATTAATCTAATCTTAAATATCGATTTTAGGTTTATGACAAATTTAATATCAAAAATTAATTGACGTTATTTATTTGTTAATAATTATATATAAATAGTAAATACTATAAATCTTCTCCTTATTTTTTTTAATTTTTATCCATCTCATCATCTGCATCTTCATCATTGATTGACCTCGTGACTTTCACTATTAAATATATTTTTCATCAATTAATCAAATTATTTGAATGTTAAAAATAACACGTAGTAAAAAAATATTTTTTAAAAATAATATATAGTTATTGCACCTTAACCATTAGTTTAAAGATAATGTTTAATATATATTAGTTTATTTATAAATAAAGCATAAATAAGATATTTAAAATATTTGTTGGACGTAGATAAGAAGATAATAATAAGATATTCTATCCCGGTATAATTATATATATTATTTTATTTAATTATATATATTATAATTCATATATTCAAAAAATATATGAATCAAGTATTTCTCACTTGTCATCGATAAATCAAGTGAATATTTTTATTATTTAATACATTATAAAAATAAAAAATAATATTTTAATTGTTAATTCTTTATTTTTTATTTACATCAAAGTCATTCGTTTGTTAAGTTATTAAACTATAAATACAAATTGGTTGTAATAAAATACATTGTGTATCCATAATAAAATATTACAGTGTCTATTGTTATATGCAACATGACAAAATATTATTATAGATACAACAAAGTAACAAATAATGTTACATATAAGGGTGAGCATTCGATTATATTCGATCAAAATACTAAAATTAATAGGCTAAAATTATGTAAAAAATTTAAACAGAACCAATCGAGTAAATATGGAACCAAGCAAATCGAAAATTAAAATATCAAAAAAATTTGAAACATTAAGCGAGTAGGTTTTCAAATTAGTCGAGTAAATGATAAAGTTATGCGAGTAATTATATATATTACTCAATTGACAAAAATAGCTAGTCGATTATTTTCTTAAAATAAAAAAGGTTGAAAAATTCTTAATTTATTACTTGATTATCATTAAAATTGTATACGAGTAATTCAATTATTACTTGTCTAATGAATAATATTAGTCGATTAATTTACAAAACATATAATGAGTCGATGTTTGAATTATTATTATTCGAATAACGAGCAATATTAATCAACTAATCGATAAAATTACGTAAATAATTATTATATCGTACTCAATTAGCATATAATATTAATCGAGTAATCAAAATTCTATTCAAGTAATTAGTCCGTTTGGTTATTTCAACTTTTTTTAATAAGAAATTTGAATCGAACTAAAATAACTTAAATTATCAAATTTAAAAAGTAAACCGAACTTATCATTAGCTTGAATTGAATCAAACTGATAAATTTGATTAAATTAAAATTTTGTTCACTCTCCAATTGTAAATATATAATAATTTATTTGATTTTTAATTCAAAATCAAGACCATACCAAAAAAATAATTTTTAAAATTTGTAAATCAAACACTAAACCAAATTGATTTGAACTTAAATTAAATTGAATCTTTTAATCCAATTTTTAAATCTAAGCGGGAATTTAAACACCTTCGTCAGTCATGGGAGGGGGCCTTTTGGCCTCACGCTTACGGCTTTTCGCGCTTCCCCAAATCGGCCTTTTCGCCCTCTGTGTCGTCTTCCCACAGCGAAAAGTTGTCACCATGAGGAGCGGATAATCCAAAACTTCTTGTCCTCCGTTCTCTTCATTTTCTAACCCTAATCTGCTCGCAGATTGAGAAATGGAGCCGTCTCTGCTAGAACGGTGCCGCCGCGATCGCCGCCAGCTCTTGAGCTTTATACTCTCCTCAGGCTTGATAACGGAGATTCGAACACCGAGTGGCTCCGCCACTACCTCCTCCATCTCCGGCCCTGATCTCGATATTCTCAGCGCCGAGTACGTCCTCGAGTGTATCCAATCCGGTTAGTGAACCTTTGACTTCACCTCCGTTTGGTTGCCAGCAAAATTGTTGGAAAAAAAATTTAAGTAAGAGGAATCATATCAGTACTACTTTTGGTTGCCCCATCAGAAATGAAGACTCCTTGGATTAGTTCAGCTGTTCCTCATTATGTCTGTCTGTCTGTCTCCTGCACTTCAACGAATTGGTTGCCAATTCTCTGGTTGCTCCGAAGTTGCTGTAATGCGTTTCGTGGTGAAAGGATGGAAATCAATTAAACTCTATTAACCTGAACTTTTGAGCACTGTCTGACACCATTGATTCTGACCCTTTGAATTGGGGCCGTTCTGTTTTGATCCTTATGGGAGTGAATTGTTTGATTGGAGTTAACAGGTCAAAATTTGTGAATTTTGGGCGAGTAAACTGAAAAATAACATTAGTATGAAGGGGGAAGAAGAGATTTTAATATCTCAATTAAAGACTAGCTGGTTCATGTCCTGATTACTAACCGATTTGAGGTTTTCATAGGACAAGTCAAAATTTGTTGATTTTCATTTTTACAGCTAAGAATACCCAGTCATTGTAAGTTGGCTTACTCTAAATTTGGGGTGCTTGACATCTCAAAAACGACTAAAAGTTACTATGAAGAATTTTCATACCCTGCAATGGTAAGGAAAACAGTATCTTGTTATCATAATCTGATGTTCTTCGTGTGGCAAACTAAAGTTTATATTATATCTTCACTGCAGTACCAGCTTATTGAAAATTTATTTGTATATGCTATTGTGATTAATACAAGTCTGTACAATCTGTAACATCCATGTATCTTAACAAGTTTGCCTACGTTACACTACGCATTTTTGTTTGTTTTGCTTAACTAGACCTTTTCTCTTGGGGCAACAGAAGTATTCATGTGGTTTATTATTATAGCTTCACGCTTACTGCTTAGGAGTTAGGAATTTAGTCTGTATTTTGGTTCAGTAGTTTACTAGTTTGTTGGAGCTATATGAGCAGGTATCTATTTGGGTTTAAATTGAAAGACCATCACCTGTTCTCTCCCCATAGGGAAAAGGTCAAGAGATCACTGGTTCTAGCATTCAAATTTCCATTTTGCAACTCTAGCCCCTATTTGCGAGTTGAAAAAGCCAAGATGAAGATGGGTGAGAAGACATGACATGACATGACACGACACGGTATATATGAAAATACTTACAAAGTCATTATTTTCTGAATTGCAAATACAAGTATATGTTATATAATATACAACAACAGCCAAAAATGAAGAATGTTTTCCCCAGTTAATATATTGGAAAATAAGTGTAAAAAAATGTTAATGCTAGACCTACAAATGAAATTGCAAATTTTGGTTTTAGATTTCTTGATATTAACTTGAATAGGATAAAAAAAAAGAGATTTTTCAAGTTGAAATATATATTTTCTAATTTTATTGCTAAATTCCAAGATGCATTTGTTGAACTTACAATATGTTAAATCTTTGTATCAAGTAGAGGGCACGTCACTTCCTATGATGGATGCATGCTCTGCAGGACCATTCTAAGTTCAAAAGTAATTGGAAACAGTTTAACGATGTATGATGTGTATTTGGAGTGTGAGTCAAAGGGCATGGACACTGCACCTTCTTGGAGGTTTTTGTGTTTTTCAAGTGGTTGAAGAGTCTCCCAGGCAGATGCTGTTATATTTGAAACCATCTTCTACGAAAGCACCAGGCAACTTGCATAAGCAAGTAAATGGTGGGGGTGTTGGGATACAAATTGCTGCCCTGAAAATTTTGAACAAAGCATCTGTGGCCTCTGTACTTTATATGTGATAAATACGAAAATTGAGTTGCCCCACCTTAAATTTAGACAAATATAAGAATTCTTTAGAGTTTTAAGGTTGGCTTTTGAATGAATAAAGGGGGCAAACACAATTCGGTGGACAGGGTAAGATCCAGAATATCACTAAACTGATAGTCAATCTCACTTATAAGAACATGGGCAAGGCAGTGGTTCTGGTTCTGTTTGATCAGGCACGCTGCAATAGATGATGGGAACAGACAATCATATATGTTTAGTTATTGAAAAGCAAATAACTTGATGCAATGCTTAAAAAGAAAAATGGTACAAAATGCATCTGGTGGGGGCCTATAATTGCTTTTCCCAGTTAAGTTAGAAGTTTATACAAAATCAGAATTTTCAGTTTAGGGCCTAAAATATGAGATGAGTTACATTCTGCATTCTATTTTTTGGATTCCAAAGGCTTTTGGGATTTGAAATGTTGAGTTGAGGCCTTTCTGTAGATGGAATGGTACTTTTGAGTACTTATAAAAAAAGGAGAAAAAAGAACTATTGAGTGGACCAGAATAATTTTGATTATCTTATGCAGATACGCTCCCAGTCAGGGAATTCCTACTTTTTCATTTCAGATCCTGAGTCAGCTGGATCTCCTCCTTAGCATGCACCTCCTCCAGTTAAGGGGGACCAGACTATTAGTCATGTATCACACTCATCTAATCTGCTGGATCCTTTGGTTCACCAAAATGTTGCTGTATCTGGGGTCAAATATGATGCCACTAGGATGTCACATTCAAAACCAGTGAAAATAATAACTGGTCCTCCATTAGGATTGCCTCCCTTGAATACAGGTATTGGTTGCTTTGCTTTTAGTAGATATTCTTAGTTACATCCTGTTCTTTAGGTTTTAAATTTGTTGCTGAAAGCCTTGAGCTTTTACCTGTTGATCAACTGATATATAGTTTTAGGATTTGTAAAGGAATATCAGATGATGACTTGAGGGAATCAGCCTTTGAAATATTACTGGCATCTATGATATTTTCTGGGTATCCTTTCTCTTTCCTTGTGACAGTTCTATGCATGTCTTCTTTATTCACCATGAACACCTCTTTGATGCTTCTTTTCAACTCTTTATTTGCCATGTGGCACTACTAGTATCGAGATTCCTGCTGTTGAAGTTAAAAAGAAAGATAAGAGCTCTAATCTTCTATCTGGACTGAAGAGTAAAAGGGGTAGAAAATATGTGCGATCTCAGCTTCCGGGAGGCCATTCAGATCTCCTCAACACCATTCGCATGCAAATGCAGGTTATCCATATTGTACTTTTACTTTTACATGTGTGCAAGTGCCTTCTTTGCGTTGCTTTGTGCACTCTCATCCATTTCTGGCAGGGATTGGTATGCAAAGGGGATTAGGTACTAATTGAATTCCTTTCTACTGAACTCTTATGGAGGCAGACTAAAGCCTTTATGTAGGCAGTGGGCAGCGGGTAACACCGCTTCCATGTGTTTTAGGCAGGGAGAGACCATTAACAACCAAATTAATGGATCAATACCACATGTAAGAACTGGAGCCTGGAGGATTTAGCTTGTATACTAAAACAGTGGTCTATCCTGCGTGAGACGAATTGGACTTTAATAATATGTTGTTAAACCCAAAATAAATGAATATTTAGTGATGGTTGCCATTAATCAACAGTGCCAGAAGGAGTAGGGTTGGAGACACACCTACCCTTCGGCATTATTTCCATGAAATTCCAATTCCCTTTCTCTTGTTTACATGCTATTAGGCATTTACTTTTTGGTATTAGAATCTTAGTTTTGGTATCTTATGCTTTCCATATACAAGTTCCTACTTAGCTCAGCGGTAATTAGAAGAGTAGAAGAAGGTCGGACAACATGTCTTTGACTTTGAAAGAATGTCTTTTATAATATGCAAATTAAGAGCCTCAGCATGTTTTAGTAATATTTATGTTTATGCTATCATGGAATCTTCTAAATGTACCCTTGCAAACTTTTGATACTTAAGGGCGTGGAATATGTTTCAAGCTTTCTTCTTGCGCTATGGGTTTACCATATAAATGTAACACTCTGCGAATTTTATGCTGCTTTATTTACATAGTTGCTTGCAAATACGTAAAGTACCTAGCTAAAGGCTGTATGTTATATAAAGACCATTTACCACAAAAAGGAAAGAAGAACAACAATATATTTGAGTTTACTGACTCCTGAAAGTAAGATGACCTTTGTTGTTGGTCCACATTAGTAGTGGGAGTGTGTATCCATGCTCATCCTATGGCATATGCTCATACAAAGGAACAAATTTGGTTGAGCGAAAAAGAGGGAGGATAGCTATTTGTACAAACTTTTCATTGTGAAAGCAAATGGAAAGGAGGACAATTTACGTGCAATACAATATATTCATTGACATAACAGGAGCTGATAATATAGTCAAACAGGTGCAATTTTTGCTGAGGTCATTGAGTTGATACTAACTCTTAATAGTTATGAATCTTTTGCCTTCATGTACTTCATGCATGCTTTTGGTTGTTTTATTCAAGCTAAATTCATTGACTTTATTCTAAATTCGCTGTTTTTGAGGTATAAGAAATGTGATCTCAAGTCTTTTTTCAAAGACCGCCACTCTTCTGAAGTTTACTAAACTCTCTGGTTTCTTGTTTTCGTTCATCTCAAATAGAGACTGTTTGAATGTATACTTTGGTCAGAACAGTCTTTGATTGTTGTTTCAGTTGATGAATATGCTAAGATGGCAGAGTGTTTACATTTTCTGTTTCTGTATATTGTTTAGTTAGCTCTTATGTTTTTCTGGTTCCAATTGCTTTTCTCAGAAATAATAATATGTCTGGTTCGCTAGATATCAGAAGCTGTCTATTTGTGCACCAGGGAAAGGCTGATGCAGTTGGCTTCCACAAAAATGTGTAAACGGATGGACATCCCTCAGATTTCCTTGGGGCTCTTGACTGGCATGTCCCAGTCTGATTTTCCAAATGAGAAGTCCTATGTTCAATGGAAAAAGAGACATGTAACGATCGTGGTTATATTTGTTTTATGATTTCTTTTTCCTGTCATGAGAAATTTGGCAACTTCTGAGGATAAAGAACTCAGATTCTTTCTTTTTTGGTGAACTTGTTAAACAACAATTTTGTTTTGGCATAGATACTCCTCAAAATGCAGAAATTGTATGGGCCACTTTTATAGGATATAGAAAAGGCGATGCTCAGTGTGGAGCTGAGTCTTATCCTAAGCTAGCCTTATTTTATCTCATCAAACACTCTTCATCTTCGTGTAGCATTAGGACCCCAAAAATCTCAGGGCGGGCCTGGGTGGGAGTAGATGTAGTCAGTGTGAGCAGCAGCAAGAGTCCTCCTCATCAAACACTCTTCATCTCCACCTGCTTCGCAGTCCTCATGATCCACGGCCTGATCAGGTCGCCCAGTTTCATCGCCCTGAAACAGAAATAACAGAAACCCACTAATCAAATTCGAAAACCCATCTGCATATATAAATCAAATTCCAGAAGAGCTACAGTCCCGTGTTTTGTGGTTATTATGCATGCTGGTAAATTATTATATATGGCCGGCGACGGACGACGCGACGGACAGCCGCCAGAAACAACCGAGGAGGAAGAAGACCGCCCCCCTCCTACGCTGTCGGACCGACCTCCTACACCGCCGCGCCGCTGGCCGCCCAGCCCAATCGACGCCATCGCCGGCTCCCCCGACCCCATCGCCGGCCACCAGCACGAGGAAGGCGAGCGACCCCTCGCCTCCCACGCCGCCGGCCTAGATCTGCCCACCCACGCCCTGCCGCTGCTATCGACGGCCCCCCGACCCCGGTCGACGCCTCCCAGGTCGCTGGCGACCAGCGACAGAGAGAGAGCGAGAGCGAGAGAGAGGCAGCGAGCGGGAGGCCGCCGGCGACAAGGAAGGCTGGGAAGGAGGAAGAAGTATATTCAACCTACCGGATGCTGGGTATGCTTTAGCCAAAAAGAAAATGTATATTCAACCTACCAGACGCTGGTTTTCCGGCGAAGTATTCTTCCAGGCTAGTGGGGCAGGGCGGGTTGCACGAGACGACAGGCAGCTGAGGAGGAGGAGGTGGAGGAAAACGGCGGTAAACCCGGACATATTTGTGGAACTATAATATATGCAGAGCGACTGGTTAAGGTTGAGAGCACAAATGATTGTAACCGCCAACGATATCTATATTATTTATAGAGAGAGAGAGAGAGAGAGAGAGAGAGAGAGAGAGGCATCGTGGCATATATTTTATTTGAAAAATAGCCTGTGGCATATATAAAATCCTTTTTTATTGGCTAGTAGCCAACAACGACTGCCCGACCCAAATAAGGCAGGATCTGGGGTTTATTATCGTGGACGGACAAAGGTAGTATTATGGGATGGTTGAGTGGTGATAATGAGTGAGGAAGATTCTAAAGTACACTTCATGTCGCGTCTTACGTAATCTCGGAGCCTCATTTCAACAGTCAATTCTTTGATTTTTTCCAGTCACAATGACTTCTTCGTTAATTTATTTAAAAATATCATACATAATTTTAAAAAATATATATTTTAAATAAAATAAATATTTTATTTACTTACATATACTACGTGGTTGGCTGGTCGTGAGAACGCGTAGAAGCTTCATAGAAGGAGGATAGGTTGAGATTATAAAGTGGCCCCAACGGTTGCATTCCAATCTTTATTAATTATCCATCTAAATGTTATCTTCTTTATTTACATCCAACTGCGATGCCTTTTGAAGGGGCAAACAAAATGTCAATTATGGTGGCTTGTCTTTTTCCCGATGAGTTGGGTTTGTTTGTTTTTTATTTGATTTAATAATAATAATAATAATTAAATTGTGATCTTAATTTTTTTAAATTTAAGAATCAAAGCTAAATATGGTCGGTCAAGTCATCGCTACCATTTGACGTATGGAATGAGAACGAAAGTAGGAATATTCCAGAAGAGGCCCAATTTCAATGACTTTATGGTCCCAAATAAGTTGAATTTTGTGGAGAAAAAACCTATCCCAACCCATGTAATTGAATTTTCATTTGCTTTCTCATCCCTCTTCCAATTCAGAATATTTAGTAATGTTGGCTAATATAAGTAAGGTGAAGTTATATTAAGGTAATTTTATAATATTTTTATATTAAAATATAGAATAATTAAGATAAGGGTGAAAGGCATTTAAAGATTTCTATTAGATTGTTTATTAAATTTTTTAGAATTCACTAATAATTATATTTTTCTTTTTGTATATTTATTAATGCATATAATAAACATCAAGGTAAGAGTTTTTTTATTAAAATATTTTTATTACTAAAGTCATTCAATATTGTTTATTAATATCAATAATAAATTTATGATTAAAATTAACTACATAACTGACAAATTAATTTTTTTTTCAAGAAGAAATATTGTACTCTATAATAATAATATAAAAAAAATCAGCAATAAGCAAATAAAATTAAAATATAAAATAAAATTTTGTATTAAAAATTCAATATTTAACAATAAAACAAAATAGCCATTTGTTGCCTTTGCCTTTACCAAACAGTTAATATCCCATTTCAATATTTCTAACATAAAAGCATTTATGTGAAAACAAACGGAGCTTCATTTATATTTTTAAGAATGATAAATCTTTATTTTCAGTTAAACATATTTCAGTATACTAGCAAACAGCCCAACCTCCTGCATTAATTTAAGATCATAAACTTCAAAAACTAAATGTTATGAAATTGGATAATAAATAAATCAACAATCAAATCAATCAACCACACACAAACACAAAATTTAAATTGAAAAAATTCATCAACAAAAGAATAAAATATCACTAACCAAATATTAACAGTACAAAAGTGATATTGATACACACTCTGTGTTTGATTTCATGTGACCTGATATCTTTTTATAGACCTAAAATTATTTATGGATTAACACATAAAATCATTTATTGATTAGAATATGATGCATGAGAATATTCTTTCAGATGAGATAAATCTCATATAAAATTAAATTTGATAACATCATAATCACAGTCAAATTTAAAGTTATAACTATTACTTGTCAACTAACAGCTTCTTATTTATTTCTATATTTATACGTAGAGAGAGTAAGAGAAATGCATGAAAAAGAAACAGAAGAAGAAAAAACAGTGAAAGAGAAACAAAAAGTAAAGAAGAAGACCCATAGTCATACGAAAAAAGACAATAGTTGTGACAACAGCGCACGGAGAGATTAAAACTCTAGTTAAAGGATGAAGATAATGAATTTTAAGTGAACGGTTCAATGTGGGATGGGTCGGGTGTTTTATTGAACACATCACACATCAGTAGACACGTAAGATGAGATACATATTTGATCGATCAAAAATAAAATTAAAATAAATATAAAAATTCAATGATGAAATTAAATTAAATATCAAAATTAAAATTAACTTAAAATTCAGTCTATATTTATCTATTCAGCTCAAATCAAATATGGTTATTGTTCCAAGGCATCTGCCTGCAATTAAGGAACCATTTTGTCCATTAATTGCTCCTTGAGAGCCAATCAATTGCCATTAATTGGTGCCACTGAGCAGAGAATCTTTGTGGTGAACCCACATTGCTTGCTGCTACAACTTCTAATACACCATTTATTATTCCTAGGATTTGGATTATAGCTTTTTAAGTTTACATAAACAAATCATTAATCCTTTAACTTTAATGTTAACTTTAGGAAAAGCGTCATCCCATTTATATATTATTTACGTATATTTTAAATTATATAAATAACATAAATATTATTCGTCTTATTATATCTCGTAATTTTAAATAAAAATATGTTAAATATTAATATATTATTATATAATTTAAAATATACACAATAATATATTAATAACATTTTCTTTTCACCCTTTCCTGAATGCTTTACAGTAGGGTTCAAAAGTGAAAACAACCCACGGGCGTCCCATCCGATAGCGATTACTTCCAGCCGCAAAATCTGAAAGGCGACCAGTGTACTGTCCGTATGTGATGATTGCCTCAGCAACATGTTGTCGGCCAGCCAAGTCTGCTGATGTGTCCATTATTGGATTGGACACATTAGCAAAACATCTGACCTGACCCCTACGCATAATATGTCATGAAAAAAATTAAGGTTGCGTTCTCTTTATTTTTTAATTTTTAATTTTAAATTTTGAATTCATTTTCAGTTTTCTGTTTTAATAATCTATTTTTAGAAAATTGAAAACGCGTTCTCATTATCATTTTGAAAAATTATTTTTCAAAACAGAAAATTAAAAAATGTGTTCTCTTTGAAATTTTAAAAATATTTTTTTAATAATATTTTATTCAATAAATTTGATTATTAAGTAAATTATAAATATTTAATGTTAATATATTATTAAAAAAATATATACATTTTAAAGTTAATGAATTTTGTAATATTTTTTTTCATTACAATAATAAAATATGAATAAATAAATAAATAGATGTATTTTGAGTTTAGAATTTGTTTTGGATGAAAACACTCAAAACAACTTTTTATTGTTTTGTGTTTTTTTTATAATTTTTTTTTTATTTTCAAAAATATATTTTTAAAAATAGTAAAGAGAACACGTTTTTATTATTTTAAAAAATTAAAAATTAAAAATGACTTAAAAATAGTAAAGAGAACGTAACCTAAATAATTTACAAATTAAAATTCACGCAGTTGACTTGACATATATGTAGCTAACCAGATTAAAACTTACCTCTTCGTTGCCTTATTCGTTGTTTTATCAATATATTCTATTGGAATTAAAATTGGATGGAGTTCCTTTCTTTGACTAAACAAACGGATCAATGCTAGATATATATATATATATATTGTCTTTTTCGTACATATACATATATAGATGCAAAATGAAGATATATAACCCAGAAAGAAGCTTTGACCGCTAGCCATACGTTGGAAATCAGAGAATCCAGAAAGTGGTGAAGATGAATGGAAAACCCCCTCTGCAACAACACCCACAAAGCAGAAGAATGGAGCAGAGCATAGAAGTTGATATATAGAAATGGTTTAAGTGCTTAATTAAAACCATTGCATATATGGGAAGCTGTGCTGTGTGCTTCAGGTTTCTTCTCTATTTGGATATTTATACATATATATATAGAGAGAGAGAGAGAGACACACACACACAGATGCATGAAAATGAAGAAGAAGTAGTAAAAGAGAAACAGAGAGTCAAGAAGAAGACCCACAACCATGGCGAAAAAAGGTGGGGGGTGGCGGCGGCGGCGGCAACCCACGAGGGGGTTAAAACCCTAATTAAAGCATGAAAATAATGGGTTTTAAGTAAGTGGGTTAGGACAGTACATGTTAGGTCAGTATTTTGTTGACATGTCTGTTATTGAACAAATCAGTAGGCCACATTAGTAGAGACGTAAGATTGGGCACACACTGCCCTTAGGGCATAAGTCAAGTAGCGGGCAAATTATACACCTAGGGTTAGCACTAGTAGATCACAAGTTCATTATTCGGTCTAGATAAAGGCCAAATGTCAATTTGCAATTTAGTTTGATACACTAGTTGTAAGGTTTATTGAATTAATTTTGATGTATGCATGACGTCAAAAGTGATGATTTTGTATGATTAATTCTTTCAATTAATACTTTTGAATTTAAAGTCGATATGATAATATGGATAGTAACCAAATTTATGACTAATTATGCATTGATATGTTATTGAATTTCTTGATTTTGGCCTAATGTGAAAATAAAATATTTTTTTTTATTTTTTTTTGTTTTGTTTGAAAACAAGCAAAATATTAAGTGTAGGGATATTTAATAAGGTTTAATTGTATGCATGTTTTTATTTTAATCTTGTGCTTATTTTTTTTTATAAAAAATGTATATTTATATGAATTTTATATTATTTTAATTTTTTTGTAGGAATTTAACAAATGAAATAAATTCAAAAAATTGGGTATAAAACAAAAAAATATAAATATTATAATATATAATATATATTATTATATTAAAATATAGTGGCGTGCATGTATGTATATATAATAATAATGGGATGTGGTGGAGAATTGGAGACGCTGCGCTGCGGCCGAAAAAGCAAGGGGAAGGAAGTAGGTGCAGGTGATGGTCGGGAATTTAATAAAAGGGAGGGAATGGAAGGTCTGACTTTCAAGCCGATAGGAGTGACGCTTGCTGAAAAGAGTTTATTGCCAATGGATGAGATGTTGATTGACTGACTACAGCCTGTCAGAAGAAAAGAGATTCTCTCTTCTTTTTTTTTTTTAAGGGTCAAAAAAAGAAAAAAAAAATTTTAAAAAAATCTTGATCACTCACACCTATATTCCTGATTCACCTCACCCTGAAGCGGGGTTCGGCAAGGGCGTGAGTAATAACACGCTATCTAAAAAAAAAAAAGAAAGAAGAAAAATTGTGTAGTCAAAGATGACCACGCCAGAGGAAAAAACAAATTAAGAAAATTGAAAAAGAAAAGCACACAACAATTTGCATAATTAGGATTTTAATTATTTACTAACTCTTGATTGATTTTAAAAATATTTTATTTATTATGAGTGACTAAATAATGGTGTATGATTTTTAAAAGATCTTGTATGTTGAGACTTTATTAATTTATTTAATTTTTTATTATAATTATTATATTAACTATGTTTATTTTATTTTAAACTTAAAACTTGTATTTGCTTTAACAGCAATTAATACTTGTAATTGTTAGTTTCCATGAATATTTAGACATCTCTCAAATTATTTGACTATTTAGACATCTCTCAAACAAAGACACTTCTTTTGGGCTGATATAAATACAAAATATGGTAAATTTATTAATTTTTATAATCAAATTGAAAGATATCAATAAAGTGGACACATAGAATAAAATAATGTAATGATTGAACTTTTTTAGATAGACACTACTATAATTTGATATTTGAACTATTAATTAAATGATTTCATATGTTATTCAAGTTAATAGAGTAAAAGAAATGTTGTTAAGATTATTGGAAGACTATTTCAATATAAGCATTGTTGAAATATATTGAAGATGAAGTGAAAATAGGTTGATAATTTCACCAACAATAAAAGATCAAAAATTCATTCAACTAATAGTTTTGCTGAATCAAATTATGTGAAATCTTACAATTCAACTCCATATTTAGGGGATAACATTGTATCATCGTCTACTCCCAACCTCGATAGGCCATTTGTAATATCCCATATCTGTGTGAAATCACCGCGTAATTTAGATGAATTTAAAATATCAAAAAATGGGTTTAAAAGTAAAATAAATTGTCGAATCGACCAAATGGAGTATCTCGGACCCTAGATAATTAAGAAAAATGGTATAGCATCATCAGGTAATATAACTTATGATTTTTGATGATGAAAGAAATTGGATTGAGAACAATTTTCGGTACAATTATCAACCGGGTTGAGAAAACCGAATCGATATAAGAGACATCCAAAAAGTCAACGGAGCGTATCAAGGACTAATATTTGATGTATAGAACAACCCTTAAGTGATTTTGGGTTGAATCAAGTGAATTTAGGGTCAAAACGATCAGTTAAGCTTAAGTGTAACTTTTTGAATTTGCCGAGGGAGGTCGAAACGATAATTTTTTGAAAGTTTCAAGGGAGAAATGAGAAGTACTAATCTTGAGGGTCTTAGTGATGGTGCTAGGAAGATTAGGGGCTTGAGAATAATGACCAAAATACAAAAGGAAGTTTTTAAGGGGCTAAAATGCAATTTTCAAAAATCTGCCAAAGCATGGCAGATTTGGCCGCGATTTTTGGCCAAAAAATCCGGAGATTTGGGCAACAAATCTCGTCAAGGCATGACCAAGGGTAGTCTAGGAGGTGTGTAGGAGAAGACATGACCGAAAATTGGCCACGTGGAGGTCGATTTTGGCCTATAAATAGCAAAGGGTTTTGGTCGATTTTGAAGCACCAAATCGCTCAAGTTTTGAGGGCGAATCGAGGGAAGCCAATAAGGGGCTTTTGATCCTTGAGGTAAGAGGAGCATTTCTGGTAAGTTTCGTGAGTTTTCAAGGTGTTTTGAGGGTGATTCGAGGGTTGGTCGAAAAATCGAGGCAGACCACTGCGCCGAGCCTGAAAATGCTTGATCGGAGGGTTTTCCAGTTTGGTTTCGGCCGGGGTTTGGTGCCATCGTGATCGACTGGAAGAGGGCTTCCAGGAGGTGTGATCGGGGTCAAATTCCGATCGCAGGTCTGAAACCAGCTCGCCGGAGAAAAAAGGGCATGTGCAGTACACACGCGGCTGCCACACGCATCACCATTCGCCCGCACGTGAGGGCACTTGAGAGCTCAGGTATTTTTGAAATTTTTTTTATTATTTTCAAAAGATTATTTTATGAATTACTATGTAAAAACATTTGACAAAATAGTTGCATAAATAATTATTTTGGATTATTAGTGATAAAAATGGAAAAAAATAAGAAAATATGAGAAAAATTAAGAAGAAAATTATAATTGAAGGATAGTTATGATAAATAGGGTGTCTTGCGGCTTAAGGTGAAGTGACTCGTGCGAAGTTCGAGGTGAGCACGCAAATTGAGGCATATCACGCTTTTCGAGAAAATTGAGTAATGTTTAAAGGTGAATGATTCTACAAAAAAAAAAAAACTTATTTGTGGCATGTAAATGGTTTATTGTGAATTGTTCAATCCACATTAAATTTCGTACACATGTATTAAATTTCGTACGGTAAATTACATACATTGAGATGTTGATTTTATGTCATGCATGTTATGATTTTTGGCATTGGCATGTTATGTGTTGCCCATGTAGGACATGGGTCGTAATTCTATTACATGGCTCCTGAGTGACAACACTCAGGATACGTGCCGATAATTAATGCTATGTGACCCACTTGGGACGGGGTCAAGACGGACTTCACCCTACGGTACTCAAATGGCGGGGCTGAGAATGGACACCACCCCGAATGTTGGCTCAAGTGGCGGGACTAAGAGTGGATACCACCCCAGGTTCCTTTGAGGGTTAGCATTAATACCGAGGTGTCGTTGATTTCGATGATAGTGCTAAAGTGATACTCTTGGGGCTAGGGTTACGTTGGGTTTTGGAATGCTTTTGAGTGGGAGCGTAATGCCTAACAATGACAATGGGATGATTCCTGGGTTCATATATCGAGGTTGTCCCTCTTAAGCAAGATTGTGTTTGCTAATAAGTTGATATAGTCGTGTTGCCTTTAGAGAGATTGTATTTTCCCCAGTTAGGGCTAAATGCTACGTGGTATTCTCTTAGACTGGGACATATCAGGATTTGTCAGTTTTAAATATGATTTTATACATCTGCATGAAAATATTTATAAACTCTCACTTAGATAATTCAGCATCTAATTTAGACTATGTCCCTGAAATATTCAAACATTCTAAGTGAAAACAGTTGCGCCAAGAGAGAGGATGTCGTCGAGATGTAACTGATATGTTTAGTTTTCGTAAGTCCTTGTCGACGATTACAATGTTTAGAGATTATGTAATATTATGATATTTTCATATGAAATATCGATTTGGTTATTATAAAAAGAATTGTCGGTTATATATCATTGAGATTTCGATCTTGCTTCCGTGGATGTAATTGATAATACCTGTCTTAGTTTATTAATTTTTTAAATTTTGATATGCCGAGAAGACACAATCGGGATTGTCGAGAAATGATTATGATGAGGGTATGTATATCGAGAGGCTTATATTGTGTGTGATGTTAAAAAATATATATATATATATATATTCCCGAAATCTCGAGGTAATGCATGTTCTGGAAAGACGAGACATTACACCATTGAACAGAAAAGTTTCGAAGAAACAACTTAAAAATAAAGATTAAGCAAACCGAAGCTGAAAATATACCTCTCCGAACACACCTTCGCCGCAGCTGTCCAATCCTGGCTCGGCCATTGCCCCAGGCAATGTTAAGATCTTGGTAAAAGTTGGAGGAAGAAGAGGAAAGCATCCATGAAGCCAGCAGTAGCAGTTGTACTGCAAAAATGGAATATGGAGAGACCGCCATTAATGATAAACAGTAACAAGTCTGAAGCTTGGGGTTGTAAACTGAGAATTTTAAGCAATTTGAAGGGACAATTAATTTGGAGGGCTCTGGGTGCATGCCGGATGCCAAGTGGAGAAGGGAGTTTAGACAGCAAAGAATGATGATTTGGCTGAGCTGCTGACACCTATTTTGTTAGTGATCGAAAGAAATTAGGGTAAAGCAGCAAATAATACACGCTCGAGCTTCTCCCACTTCTGTCTATTGCTCTAACTCATGTCTAATATATTGCGATTTAATCAGTTTTGTAAATCATTTTGTAAACCGCCTTATCCTGACATAGAAGCCTTTTATGTCTGATGTCTCCTATAAACAGACATAACTCACATAAAGGGGCGGCTGAGGAGGGGTTTCAAATTCAAAACCAGTTGCTCTCTCAACTTATGCAGCTTTAGCAGTGTCCGGAACTACTGCTAGTTTAGCCAGCAACCCACATAGCTGAAGATATGATCCAACCCCATCACAGATTCTCATATGTGCAAATCCAGTTTCCTGCAGATTCATATAGAAACACGCAATGAGATGACATCCGATGACAGGAAAAGAGGGGGGAAATAAATTAAAAGGATTTGATAGCGCGCCTTCATGAACTCCAGCTTCAAATACTCTGCCATATCATAGTTCTTGATGATTCGAAAAAGGGTTGTAATTAGTACAAAATGGCATTGTTAGCAACTACCAAGAAATAAAAACTGTACACAAAGAAAACAAATGTAAATGGCAGTCTAAATTGCACATGGAAAATATGTACACAGACCAAAAGAATTCCTGTACATACTATTACATGGACAATGTATGCTGAAGAAAAACTACTACAATTATAATCCTTGCCAACAAACTTAAGCAAGAAAAAGTGCTGTGTGTCAAAGTGATATCACAGTTCACCTGTCAGCTTCATCCAAAATTATTATCTTGTGCTTCCCTGGAGGTAGTGTAACTTTCTTTTGTGCAAACATCTTAATTTTATTCCTAACAACATCAATTCCCCTAAAATAAGGGGAAAAAAAAAGTTAATATAGATTAGCAATGGTCAGATAAACTAGGGGAAAAGAAATGCAGAAGTTGGAAGATAATTACACACCTGTCATCTGATGCATTTAGCTCCAAAACTGCCTCCTTACAATTTGGTCCAAGAAGCTCATGCGCGAGAGCCAGTATACTAGTGGTTTTACCAGTTCCAGGAGGGCCATGAAATTATATGGAGAAGTGAAACATAGCAGCACTCAAAGTTAAAACACATACTATGAAACTCAAGGTAAATGAAAACACACACACACACGTGCTCAACAAAGATGACAAATTAGGACCATAGCAGGAAATGTAGGCATGCATTCTTTCAATCAAATACAATTTATCTATCTATTTCCACCCTTTACACCCCCCCGCCTTCATTATCTGATAGTGAAAAATAGAACCATAAAATATTCAGTGATTAACAAAATAAATTGGCAAGTTTTCTTATTATTCTGGTTCCAATAATTCGGCTATAATAACAAAATTTATCATGGCTCAATAAACACGACTTGTTTTTAAAAGTTCCAAATAAGTAAACAAACAGGCTTGCAAAAAAATCCAAACAAGGTTAAGTGCGTCTTCTGCTGGTAAACAATGAGCATAAAGTCATTTTACCCTGGTCTTCACAAATAACTCTACTACCCAAATGTGAAACTGTGTCACCCGGCTGTCTATAGGTCCCCAATATCTTGTACGAATACAATTTATCAATAGACCACATTTGAACCTTTCCCCCACTTCCGGGCTACATGTCGTTGTTTCTCTCTTCAGCAAGAGAGTACCAAAATGGGAAGCACATATTGCACGTCACCGGCAACAAACATGAAGAACTATCACAATTTGGAGGGAACCCAAACAGCGCCGTCGCTGTGTATTTTTATTTTCCATATTGTCCCTTCTGTTTAGCGTTTTTCCTTCACAGCCCCGTGGCTTTTGTTTATTTCATTTTCTCGCCCTTTTTGAATGAATGTAAACCATCCACGAACAAAAATGTTATTAATTAATGAATAATGCTAAGAATTACTTCTACGACAAAGGATAATGTATAATTAGAACTGTAATTGGGTTTGGTTGGGATTGATTAGTCTAATCCTAAATTTGGTTTGGCAACTTCTGAGGATAAAGAACTCAGATTCTTTCTTTTTTGGTGAACTTGTTAAACAACAATTTTGTTTTGGCATAGATACTCCTCAAAATGCATAAATTATATAGGCCACTTTTATAGGATATAGAAAAGGCGATGCTCAGTGTGGAACTGAGTCCTTATCCTAAGCTAGTCTGGGCTTGGATATGACTTCTATTAGGGGTGCTCATGGGTTTGGGTGAGCTGAATAGATGTAATTAGGTCAGTTAGTTTGATTTATGTGTGTGTTTTTAATTTGACTTGGGTTTGGGTCCAATTTGGGACCTAATTGGCATAAGTTCAAGTCTGGTAATAAATTTATATTAATGTAAAAGTTGCTTGTACGAGGGCGAAAATCAATTTTGTGTAGGTAATGTAATAATCACACAGGAAATCAATGCTTAAAATGTAGTATTGTACACTTTATTGAAAAAAAAAAAAAGAAACCACTTAACATGGCCTCATTCATACTCATATTCACCTATCAGGGCGTGGATTCATCTTATTTTATTTTTTAAAAAAAATAATTTTTCAATCCACTTACTTTAAACTAAAGAAAAGATGTTTTTAATTAATTAATTTTTTTATTTACCAAAAGACAACAAGTCTTTGTAAGGAGGAAACTAACTTATTACTCTTACCATTAAGGTGGAGAATAAGTTTGTACGTCCATTATTTATTTAAAAATGTCTTTCTTTTCTCTTTTATGATTTAGTAGTGCTTTAATTATGTATATATATATATAATTTATGAATCCTAATACTAAATAAAGTTTTTAAAAGAATAGAAATTCTAGTCAAGAGATGCATAATTTAGTAAATTAAAGTAAAGTCAAACCCAAATGAACAAATTTTTGGACTAGCCGTTGGTATCCCTCACCATGTTTCTCCGTTTGGTTAGAAAAAATTAAAAAAGTACAACTCAATCTCTATGTATCACATGAAATTATTTAATTTTTTTAAAAAATTTTATTTAATATAAATTTAAAATATATGTACACATTAATATATATCTAAATTCAAATAAAATTAACACCAATTATTTTCCATTCAATTCTTGAATAGACTTAATAATTTTAATTCAAAAATTCACAAAACAAATACAAATCAATTTAATTTAATTTATGAACATTTAAATTTCAACTAATTCAATTTAATTTTTACCTTCACAATATTCAAAGATCACAAATTCAATATTCAACTTCCATCATACAAATTCATAATATCAACATTCACGATATAAATTAAAATAATTGCAAAATAGATGTATGTATGTCTGTACTTCCAACCGCCGCCCCGAAAGGCGCATCGACCAACATACCCAAAAAGCAGTAACATCCAACGGCCGAATCTCCCCAGATCTAAGTTTCTAAGCCTCGGCCAAACCCAAATAGCACGAAAAACGGACTGCCAGTCGCCACCGGCCACCGTGGCCGGTGGTATCCGGCGATCAGAGCCAACCACCTGACACCCCTATCCCCATCGACCGACATACCCAAAAACCACCAAGATCCAACGGCCGAAACTCCGTAGATCTAAGCTTAAAGTTTCGGCCAAACCCAAATAAGTTTAGAAGACTTACCTCCTTCTAGATCGGGGCCAATAGAGACGTGCAACGGACGAGAAAGAGAAAGAAAAGGCCGAAGCTGCTGTAATGGAGGAAGCATGGTCGCACGGGTGAGAAAGAAAGAGAGAGAGAGAGATGGGGGCGGGGAAGAAGTACGAGGAGAAAGGAAACAGAGGAGAAAGGCAATAAGGGAGAAAGTGAGTGAGAAAAAGATGAGTTGAGAGTATATATAGAGTGAGGGTATATTTGTAATTGCCAGTGACTAAATTTGTAATTTTGTGCTGAGTGGCTCTCTGGGCGGCTTTCCGGAGGGCCAAATAGCATTACTCTAAAATCTCAGGGCGGTCCTGGGTGGGAGTAGATGTAGTCAGTGTAAGCAGCAGCAAGAGTCCTCCTCATCAAGCACTCTTCATCTCCACCTGCTTCGCAGTCCTCATGATCCACGGCCTGATCAGGTCGCCCAGTTTCATCGCCCTGAAACAGAAATAACAGAAACCCAGTAATCAAATTCAAAAACCCATCTGCATAAATCAAATTCCAGAACCTGCTCCAACGAAGAGCTAAGTATTCCCTGTGCCCGTGTTCTGTGGCTATTGTGCATGCTGGTAAATTACTATATATGGCTCGCAATCATCATTCAAGTATTATTGCAAATTATTTCGGGAAAAAAGAAAAGGCTAAAGACATACCCAGCCGCCTCATTGGTCAGTGGTGAGGGGGTCCTTGTTTAAGTTAAGGGGGGCAAAATGCCTTAGCCAAAAAAAAAAAAAATGTATATTCAACTTACAGGATGTTGGTTTTCCGGCGAAATATTCTTCCAGGCTAGTGGGGGGGGGAGGGCGGCTGGCACGAGACGACGGGCAACCGAGGAGGAGGAGGAGAAGAACGGCGGTAAACCGGGACATTTCTTGATACTAGAATATATGCTTGAGAGTTTGAGAGCCAAATGATTTAACCGTCAGATATATATAGAGGCTCCAACGGAATCTTTATATTTATTTACATTTGACGAAAACAATGCATATGATGGTTAAATTTTATCTAGACAATGCATGTGGTGTGGTGGTCAACTATGGTGGCATTGAATTAGTTCGCATGCAACAAAATTATTATTGCTTTTTCGAATATAATTTTGAGTGTAATTATTGAATAAGAATTTGATTAGGAATATAATTTTTGGCCTTTTTCGATTTGATTGGAAAGCGATTGCACACCCACGCACCGCTCGCCGCTTGCTGCCTGATTCTGTAGTAGTGATGCCCTGGCATCACGAGTGGCCTTCTACTATTCAAATCAGGAATTTTGATTCGCTTTCTTCCCTTTATTTTTTTCTTTCAAATCAAGGAATATTTGCTTTTCATTTACGTACATATATATATATATATATATGAGTTAATTACATTAATAATTACTCAATTTTGTATTATGTTATTATTAATTTGATTACTGAACTTTGAAATGCTATCCATTAGTCACTTTGAAATCTTATCCATTAGTCACTGATATTTCAAAATTGTTAATTTGATTACTGAATTTTAAAATGTTACCTACTAATTATTAATATTTTAAAATTATTTTTCACCCGTCACTCGTTAGTCACTGAACTTTAAATTCACAAGTGACGAATGAGAAACAATTTTGAAATATTAGTAACTAACAGATAATATTTTAAAATTTAATGATTAATTAGTAACAGATTTAAAATATCAATGACTGATGAATAATATTTTAAAGTTTAATGACCAAACAGTAATAAAATATAAAGTTGAGTGATGATTGGTGTGATTAACCCTATGTATCTACACATGCATAGATTGTCTGGGTGACGTTAGCTTTCCATTCTTAATCTATATTGTCTGGGTGACGTTAGCCGTTACGTCTGATCTCCATGCATATATATGCAGCGCATGATTGGTCCATTGGCCTATATATATATATATATATATATATCCAAGCCTAAGCCTATCTATGTCATAGCGCACTAAATATCATTAGAAATGTCTTTTTGTCGTTTCTTGAGCCGTTGGTTTGGTTGGTTTCATTACTTTCGGCAGCCAAAATCATTCACTGTTGTTTGTATTCTTTATTTGGATAGCTTAAGGTCAAAAATTAAACTTAGATCAAACTCTAAGTTTAATTGTATTCTTCTTTATTTGTATTCTTCAAGAGAACCCCACCCCCCCTGTATTCTTCTTTATTTGTATTCTTCAACCCCCCCCCCCCCAAAAAAAAAAAAAAAAAAATACCTTGAGATTTAGATTATTTTGGAGGAGTAGTTAAAATAACTGATGGATCCGAGGGTCAATCCTTCCCAAATCCATTTTTGGATCTGCCCAGATTTCGTGTGAACTCTTTTATTACCTTCCTTTCAATTATTATCATATTTTACAGATCTGCCCCAATTTCGTGTGCAACCCTTTTACTACCTTTCTTTCAATTATTATCATATTAATCATAGGGAAAGAAGAAAAGTCGTAGGCAGAGATGGCAGCGCCAGATAAAAGAAAAAATTAAGGACATTGAAAAAGGAAGCCCCACAACAATATGCATAATTAGGATTTTAATTATTCAGTAATTCTTGGTTGATTTTAAAAATATTTTATTTACTATAAGTCAATAAATAATTGTATAGGATTTCTAAAAGGTCTTGTATATTGAGATTTTATTAATTTATTTTTTTTATTATGACCATTACATTAATTATGTTTATTTTATTTTAAACTTAATGTTTGTAATTGTTTGATCATCAATTACATAATTTGAGATTTCTTATGATGCTAAATATAGATAAATTAAAAATAAATTAAGAATAAAATAATATATATTAATTATGGAAGACATTTACTTAATTACATGTGTAATTTTTAATTATATTTATAATAAATATTTTTATATAATGAATCTCTATGCTTAATGTGTTATTTAATTTTAATTCACATAGACATATAATGAGTTAGGTTAGTTGAATAAATTTGTTAGATCTAGACATAAACTAACAAATAAATTAAAGTGCTCCATTGACATAATTCGTAATCTAATCAATCAAAAAATTGAAATAATTTGATAAAGTAAATTTGGTAGATGAATTTAGAAAATCCTAGGTCTTGATTTTTAATTCTTAAGTAATTATTAATTATATATTAATTAATTATTTAAATATAATTAATTATGAATAATTTTAATATTTAAAAGATAAGTAATCAATTTCGTGGAACAATATTTTTGTTGCCTAAGGTGATGGCTGCTTGTGCTTAACGGTGATAGGTTGTCCATTGGACTGGTCAAAATTTGAAAACACTGGCTAGTGGGCTTCTGGGCTGGGCCAGAATTAACCCAAAAAAATGTTATTTAATTAATATTTTAAGAGGAAAATAAATGTGAAAGGAAAGGATGTGTGGGAAATATGATTCTTTTCTTTTCTTTTCTTTTCAGTATGGGAGAAATTATAAGAAAAATGAATTGTTTCTATTTTCATTTTAAAAAATATAAAGTACATGTGCATTGAAATAAAACAATCTGAAATTTTACACGTACGTCCATCAAATAATCAGATTTTTACTTATGAATTGAAATGGAACAATAAAACTTGAACATGCAAATTGGAATAAAACAATCTGACATTTTACAGTCATTATTCAGAAAGAAAGCAGAGCACTAGCTTAGACATCGGCACTGTTACTGCAAATGTGTAACAAAATTATTGATGCAATGAATAGTATTCTACTCGTAACTTCAAAACCTGCAATGCTTCGTAGAACAATATGTATCTAAATATTTGCATGTATGTCCAATTATGTATACAGAAACTGAGAACTGACAAGGCCCAAAGAAAGACCCACCAAATCTTGAAAGCAATCATAGCTAAGGTGATCATCCAGGCTGTACTTGCAAAGTTAAAACAGACTATAAATGCCTTATCCCAATTAGAAGTATCTTAATTTACAGCCAGTAGTCTCCTCCAAGAGCCCCATCGTTGCATATATAGGGAATGCCTCCAGGCTGCCCAACTTTTTAGGTTTCTATACCCTTGATATAATTACCTGGATCATAGGTTGGTTCAGCAGTCCAAGTCTTCCTGCCTTGCCTTAGCTGTTGATTAGTTTGTCACTCAGAATCCGAAGCATCTTGCCATGTGAAAAGAAATAGTAACTCCGTTGTATATGTATCTTAGATCCTACATGGGATCTATATTCATAATAATAAAGCAGGCTGAACATTGGCAACCAAGACAAAAACACTAGACAAAAGGTGAAATATCAAGAAGACACGTATTAATAGTGGTCCATCAATTTTAACAAGACTTACAAAGCTTAGTCCTCAACGGTGTTAAAGAAGATGTAGGTGGTGCTGTGCCCTTCTGAATTCACGATGACTAACAAATGTGCATTATTTAGGAAACTTGCAATTTTAGTTTTGAGAGTCTTAAGGATTCTTAAGAACGGGAGCAAGAGAAAAAATCATCAGGAAAGAGGAAATGTCAAATATCGGGTGATGCTAATTAGTACAAAATGGCATTGTTAGCAACTACCAAGAAATAAAAACTGTACACAAACAAAACAAATGTAAATGGCAGTCTAAATTGCACATGGAAAATATGTACACAGACCAAAAGAATTCCTGTACATACTATTACATGGACAATGTATGCCGAAGAAAAACTACTTCAGTTATAATCCTTGCCAACAAATTAACTTAAGCAAGAAAAAGTGCTGTGTGTCAAAGTGATATCACAGTTCACCTGTCATCTGATGCATTTAGCTCCAAAACTGCCTCCTTACAATTTGGTCCAAGAAGCTCATGCGCGAGAGCCAGTATACTAGTGGTTTTACCAGTTCCAGGAGGGCCCTGAAATTATATGGAGAAGTGAAACATAGCAGCACTCAAAGTTAAAACACATACTTGAAACTCAAGGTAAATGAAAACACACACACACGCGTGCTCAACAAAGATGACAAATTAGGACCATAGCAGGAAATGTAGGCATGCATTCTTTCAATCAAATACAATTTATCTATCTATTTCCACCCTTTACCCCCGCCCCCCTTCATTATCTGATAGTGAAAAATAGAACCATAAAATATTCTGTGATTAACAAAATAAATTGGCAAGTTTTCTTATTATTCTGGTTCCAATAATTCGGCTATAATAACAAAATTTATCATGGCTCAATAAACACGACTTGTTTTTAAAAGTTCCAAATAAGTAAACAAACAGGCAGGCTTGCAAAAAAATCCAAACAAGGTTAAGTGCGTCTTCTGCTGGTAAACAATGAGCATAAAGTCATTTTACCCTGGTCTTCACAAATAACTCTACTACCCAAGTGTGAAACTGTGTCACCCGGCTGTCTATATATAGGTCCCCAATATCTTGTACGAATTCAATTTATCAATAGGCCACATTTGAACCTTTCCCCCACTTCCGGGCTACACGTCGTTGTTTCTCTCTTCAGCAAGAGAGTACCAAAATGGGAAGCACATATTGCACGTCACCGGCAACAAACATGGCGAACTATCATGTAAATAGGTTTAACACCGATGTTTGACATACATCCAGCTCGGGTGGTGATAATCAAATTTCTTGATTTCCGTAAAGAATTCCTTCTGTTTTTTACAGTCAAAATCTTTGAAACAAATAAACTCTCAAACTTAAACAACCATAGACATGCAAGCTATGCTTGTGAACCAATGAGATAGCAAATCAAACAAACAACCATAAACTGTTGCTTACGGCAAGGATGAGATTGCTTTGGTGAACTTGTTAAACAACAATTTTGTTTTGGCATAGATACTCCTCAAAATGCAGAAATTATATGGGCCACTTTTATAGGATATAGAAAAGGAGATGCTCAGTGTGGAGCTAGCCTGGGCTGGGATATGACTTCTATTAGGGGTGCTCATGGGTTTGGGTGACCTGAATAATAGATGTAATTGGGTCAGTTAGTTTGATTTGTGTGTATGTGTTTCTAATTTGGCTTGGGTTTGGGTCCAATTTGGGACCTAATTGGCATAAGTTCAAGTCTGGGCATGGACCCTTGGGTCCATGGACGTCAACCCAAACCGATCATTTTGATATAAAAATATCCTAAATTATTTTATCGTACCATGCATCATGCATCTGTATAAAAATCCCCTGATTTTTTAGGTAGGGGGATTTCTTTCTGGCATGATGGATTTGTTAATTGTTTGCAAATGAATTGTCCAATATGGATTTGTCACACACATTGAACAACTCATTTGCAACAAATAGGCGACAACGACGGATAGTGGAATGAGAGGGAAAAAATGAAGACGAAGAATCTTTGGCTAATGCTTGATCTACGAAGCATCGAAGAGCCTTCGTATTTGCTATCGCCATCGAAGACCTTCGTCTTCGCCATCGCCATATCTATGAAGACTCGAACTCGAAGAGAAGACAAAATGGCGAGATATGTGAGAGAGAGAGAGATAGAGGGAGAGAAGAACGAAGAGAAGAGAAGTATAGACATGGCCCATGGGGTGTCGCGCCCGCATGAGGAAGAGTGACTAGTTCAGTTCGCACGGGGGAGGGTGTTGCATGTTCGATTTGCCAGAGATATTTGCTACATGTTCAGTTCGGTTCGATTTTTTGAGTATTTTTATCAAAATAATCGAATCGAACCGAATAACCGATTTTTAAAGAAAAATATAATCGAACCAAATCCCTTTTTTTGAAAAATTGAATCGATTGAACTTTTCAATTCAGTTTAGTTAGTTTGATTTAACCGAATTTTTGCTCACCCTAAACACATACACACATATATATATATATACACCCACACGCACACGTGTCCACCCACACCCACACGATATATGATTAAGGAAACGAACCCCATAGGGTTGCCTTAGCGGTCAGCTGGGGGAGGTGGGCTAGCCTGGTTTTCAAGTTCGAATCCTCTGCTGGTGTAGTCGCTGATGAATTATACTCGAGTTTACTCTTTGTCACTGAAGGGATCAGGTAGCGAGGCGCCCGCGAGAGGGCTTAATCCCAAGGAAACGAAATGTTTTTAATGGGGGAAGGGAAAAATTAAAGAAGAAGATGAATATATAGAGAGAGAGAGGGAGAGAGAAAGGGAGACAGATGCATGAAAAGAAAGCAAAGATGAAAAAGTGAAAGAGAAACAGAGTAAAGAAGAAGACCCTCAAGGCTGCAGCCATAGCCCAAAAAGGCATTGGCGGCGGCGGCGGGAGTGCACACATGGGTTAAAACTAAAGATGAAGATAATAGATTTTAAGTGAGTAGGACGAGTTAGGTCGGATGTTTTACTATTGTGTTCGTTATTCAACACATCAACAGGTCATATCAACTGTTTCGTAAGGTAAGGCACATACTGAAGATAAAAAAATAAAAAAAAAGTAAATGACCAAATTAAATCAAATATTAAAATTAGATAAAATTAAAATTTCATAATATATATTAATCTATTGAGCCCAAATCAAATATGGTTATTGTTCCAAGGCATCTGCCTGCAAAGAAGGAACCATTTGTCCATTAATTGCTCCTTGAGAGCCAATCAATTGCCATTAATTGGTGCCACTGACCAGAGAATCTTTGTGGTGAACCCACATTGCTTGCTGCTTCTAATACACCATTTATTATTCTTAAGATTTGGATTGTAGCTTTAAGTTTACATAAACAAATCATTAATCCTTTAACTTTAGGAAAATATAATATATGTTCCAAGAAGTTGCTTGGCAGATGAAAACCTAAAACATATCATGTTAAGTTAAGATTTTTTTTTTTGTTTTAGTACAAGTTTTTTTTATCAAATATTAGACGTATCTATTAATAATTGAAATATTAAAATTAAACTTATTTATAAATTTATTCTTAAAATTCTCTTGAGAAGGTTCTCTCAAAGCATGTCACATGTTTCACCAATCAAATTGCAACAAGGGTCATGTCAATCAAAGTGTGACAAGTGTCTTACTAAATTATTATTAACTGTCTAAAAGATTTATGTCTAAAAATCTCTCTTGAAGTTTAATAAAGATTTATTCTGTTGCCACCAATTTTTAATATTTAATATTTTAAATCTTAAATAGGATTAACTGCATAAATATATTTTTATTCACGGGCCCTTAATAAATTAAGGCCCGGCCTTGCTGGCACTTGACCCATTTAAAATTGGGCCAGGGCCCAACTTAAGCAATTATTTGAAAGTACAAAATTTTTGCTTATGGGTGAGTAGAAGCTATAGAACAGGCCACTTTGTTTAATTATTTTTCTATTTTCATTCTCAAAGTTTAGGATAGACAATTTGACTGATTTATATTATTTGATTTAAGTATTAAAAGATAATTTTGATGACATGTTGAACAGTCCATTTTGCCGTATGTTCATAAATTAATTAAAGTCAAGATGATAAAATTATCGAGGAAATACAATTCAAACTTAAACAAATTTTATTAGTATAAATTTTGGGACCACCTAGTCAACCCAATCAAAATTGGCTGCTGGGAGATACCGACATCATACACTTCCAAAATAAATTGATCTGATATGTAAAATGGATTTAGAATGAATGTATTCATCTTGACTTAGTATAATATATATCTCATATAAATAATAATATTTATATAACTGATATGTACACATAATTTAAAAAAATAATAATTTGTAAAAAAGAAAAAAAAATAGACATATTACATGACCTAGGAGAAAGTAAAATTCCAATTTACCTAACTAATCGAATTGGACGGATTGAACTTGTTAGTTTGATCATTCTCATAAGTATAATTTTTTTATTAGAATAATTGAACTAACAAAATCAACCAAACCGATATAATTTTTATATTTATAACATAATTTTTTTATAAATATCATTTTAAATATTAAAAGCCGTGGCTGCACTGCAGCCGTCTTGATTGACCGTGGACGGTTATATGGTTGGACCCATCTGATGAGGATCTCGACTTTGCAGATGGGTTCCATTCCCATGGAGAGGCCGGAGAGGAGGGAGTAGCCCGTGATGTTTGCGAAGCCGATGGCGAGACCCCGCCGGCCAGGGAGAGCTCGCGGAGGTGGCCGCGGAAGAGCATGGAGATCATGGACCTGGAGTAGAGGAGGAGGCCGGTTAACACCATGGGAAGAGCTATGCCCGCGATGCTTCTGGCCTCGGTGATGGCTTCGCAGAGATGGGTCTGTTTGGACGGCGGGATCAAGGGCGTGAACATGGTGGCTCCTGCTTCCTGACGCCCTGCTGAATCCCAATAATAATCCGGAAGCTTCGGCTGGTCTGAACTACATTCAGACGGCGATCGAGCTACACATTGTTCAACTCGGGAGAGAGACGCAGAAAGAGAGAAGATTGAGGTACCGCTTCTGAATTGTTGGGTTTTGGCCGCCGGGGGGGGGATGATGATTTTAAATTATTATTATAATAATTTTGAATATTTTTGTATAATAAAAAAATTTATTTATATTCATTATATATAATTTTTTTTTATCAAAGATAAATATGTGCATTAATTAATCAAGCGAAACTATACAAATACATTGAACATACCAGATCAAAAGAACGCAAGCCAAATCTAATAAACCCAGATCAAAAGAACACAAGCCAAATCTAATAAACCCAGATCAAAAGAACACAAGCCAAATCTAATACCCTACAGCTAAGGGCCCATAATAGGATAAAATATTAAGATACAACGAGAAAATCACCCTATATACATGTGCTTTAACCTAAGGGTTTTGATCTTAAAAAGGATGATGGTTTCTCGCTGTCCAGATGTAATGGAGAGCAGAAGCAAAAGCAATTTTGTTGGCTTTAGATTGCCATATATAACTTCCCGTAGGACCCCAAAATCTTAGGGCGGGCCTGGGTGGGTATAGATGTAATCACTGTGAACAGCAGCAAGAGTCCTCCTCATCAAGCACTCTTCATCTCCACCTACTTCGCAGTTCTCATGATCCACGGCCTGATCAGGTCGCCCAATTTCATCGCCCTGAAATAGAAATAAGAGAAATCAAATTCAAAAACCTATCTACATATGTAAATCAAATTCCAGAACCTGCTCCGACGAAGACCTAATATTCTTGTGCCCGTGTGTGTAACACACGGGCTGGCCTAGGTAGGTTCCAAATTAAAAGTTGAGGGGTCTTTGCTATGCCTTTAGCCAAAAATAAAATGTATATTTAATCTACCGGATGCTGATTTTCCGACGAAGTGTTCTTCCAGACTTGTGGGGCAACGCGGGTGGCAAGAGACGAAAGGCAGCTGAAGAGGAGGAGGAGGAGGAGGAGGAGCGGGAAATGGGCGGTAAACCGCATCCTTGTGGTAGGTCTAAGGGGTAACGTTCCAACGACATATATATATATATATATAGAGAGAGAGAGAGAGAGAGAGAGAGAGAGCTAACGCAGATTGACGGCACAAACTTTAAGTTAGCCGCGCCATTATCCTTCTAGAAGAAGAGAGAGAGAGCTAACGCAGATTGACGGACAACCTTTAAGTTAGCCGCGCCTTTATCCTTCTAGAAGAAGAACTCTCCTCTTCATGTTGGTGAAAGCTCTTAAACTAATGTAAAAATCTGTAAAATTCACTTTCCATGTCAACCCATGTAATTGAATTTTCATTTGCTTTCTCGTCCCTCCTCCAATTCAGAATATTTGGTAATGTTGGCTAAAATAAGTAAGGTGAACTTATATTAAGATAATTTTATAATATTTTTATTTTAAAATATAAAATAATTAAGATAATGGTGAATTTTTTTTTATTAGATTGTTTGATAAATTTTTTATAATTTTCTAATAATTATATATTTTTTATATATTTATTAATATATATAATAAATACCAAGATAAGAGAAGAAGAAGAAGAATAAGAAGAAGAAGAAGATAAGAGAAACTGAAGCAGAAGAAGAAGAAAGAAGAAGAAGAAGAAGAAGAAGAGAAAAAAGTGAAAGAGAAACAGAAAGTAAAGAAAAAGACCATATCTTAATTATAGTGGAAAAAGGCAGTGGCGGCGACAATAGCCTTCCCGATTGCCCGCAGCCGCAAAATTTGAAAGGCGACCGGTGTACTGTCCGTATGTGATGATTTACTCAGCAACACGTTGTTGACTTGTTATTAATAAATAACTATAACAAATTGATCCTTATTATTAATTAAATTCATTATTATGCTCTTGAAATATAATAATAATAATAATAATAATAATAATTAATAAAGTTCCTTCTTAGGCTCTTACAATGTTGATAAAATATATATTTCAGGTAACATATTGATATTTTGCATAATTAAGGCACAATTATAATATTTTTTTACATGACATGATTAAATCCGAATCACTAAGTAAATAAATATATGGGAACGAATTTGCTGGTGAGGCGGCATAATAATATAATAATCAATTATATATAATTTTTGTTGTAGAAAAAGACTTGTTCGCACGTGCGAGAACTCGCCTATTGAATGAATGACACATGAATGTTTGAATCTCTTCTTTCAAGTTGGCTTCCCCAATCCCCCAAGAAAAGCCCCCACCTTTGGACTCACCTAGACTTGTTGAGATCGATTTCAAGTACAGCCTATCCAGCGCCTACTTTTAATTTTTAAAGTAGCTTAGATACTCTTGGCCTCCGTTCAAATTATAGGTGTTCAAAAATATTGGTGTACCGTAAAAAGCAAATTGAACCAATCTATTTTATTTTTTGATAGTCGAAAATGGTTTGGATTCTGTCTAAATCATGTGATTTGTAATTTGAACAATTAGCGGTTCGATTTTAAATCGAACTGTCTAAGAAAATAATAAAAAAAATTATAAAAAATTTATTATTATAAAAATCTAATAATTGGTAGTCTCGTCCTATTTATTTTTTACACTATTTTATTTTTATTTTTATTTTTTGTTTCTATTTATTTACATTTAATTGTCTTTATTTACCAATATTTGTGTATTTATTTATTATTTTTAAATATTTCTTTTAGTGATTTTAAGTGACATTTCAAATCGTAGTAAATTGCATCAAATTAGACCGCAAATACGGTCTAGTTTGGTGCGGTTTGGCCGAACCCAATCCAGACTGCGGTCTAATTTAATTAAAAAATTACGCTAATAATTTAATATGTTAAAAATGATTCAAACCGACTAAATAACACCGCAAACACCCCTAGTTCATATTGACAAACAAATACTAAAAAATGCTGCTATAATCATACGGGCGGAATGGGAACGAATGTAGGAATATTCCATACTTTCTAGAATGTTAAACTCTGTCAAAGCTCTTAAAATAATGTAAAAATCTGTAAAATTCACTTTCCATGTCAACCCATGTAATTGAATTTTCATTTGCTTTCTTGTCCCTCCAATTCAGAATATTTGGTAATGTTGGCTAAAATAAGTGAGGTGAAGTTATATTATGATAATTTTATAATATTTTTATATTAAAATATAAAATAATTAAGATAAGTGTGAAAAGATTTTTATTAGATTGTTTGTTAAATTTTTTTAAATTCATTAATAATTATATATATTTTTTATATATTTATTAATGTATATAATAAACACCAAAATAAGAGTTTTTTTTATCAAAATATTTCTATTACTAAATTCATTCAAAAAATATATGATAAACATCATATATTTATTATTACCGATCGTGACGGCAATAACGATCAGCGATGAGGCGAGGAAAGGCGAGGCTGTGAGGTGAACAATAGTCGATGGCCACATCGCGACAATGGGAAGAGAGAGAAATGAGAGAGGCGAAGGCCAGGCGGGGGCATTTGGGTTTTTTTTATTCCATTCGATAAATCCCTCGATAACTTGTTTTGGCTCTCAAGAATTTTTTAAAAGAGACATGGAAGCTGGTGACATCTAATTAATTGCTTATTTTGGTCCCGTCTCAAATGTATAGGTCAAATTGTTAGAAGAGTAATATGTTAGTATTAATTTAATAAGTTGCGAATTCGATTATCATTCTATATAAAAGTTAAAGACTTAATCTATAATTTATTTTTTTTTGATATAATCAAAAATATAAATATTCAAAACCGTACCAGAAGAGTGATCGTAAATCCTTATTGTTGTCCCATCTCCAACAAAATCAAATCAAATAGTCTAGGAAAAGGAAAAATATGAAATACAAATCAGGGTCGGACCCAGTAAAAGTATACGGTTAACTGGCGATGATAAATGAAGAAGAGGTTGAGATTGTAAAGTACACTTCATGTCACGTCTTACCCAATGCCAACAGTCAAATTTTTTATTTTTTCCAGTCATGACTTCTCGTTAATTTACTTAAAAATATCACACATAAATCTTTTAAAAATTATATCTTAAATAAAATAAATATTTTATTTACTTCCATATTTTCCGAACCACTAAGAGGCTGTTTGGCTTTTTTTTAATTTTTAAATTATTTAGTTTTTAAATTAAAAGTTAAATAATATTTAAAGTAATAATATATTTGAACTAATATACTTTTAATATATTAATTAATAATTATGTATTTGATTTGAAAGAATTAATAAATGATATGGTACCACCTAAAATTATCAAAATACCCCTATGTGCTAATACTCTCGTTTGCCACGAGAATCGCTTGAGAGATTGACACGTGACAAGTTAACAATTCGGAGCGGAGTCCAAAAAATTCGAGCCGGGCCGCAAGACCTGTTCCAAGTTAATCAGGATTCTCGGGAGTCGTGCCCCCGCTCATCCGGGTTTATCTCAGGTACCCCGTAATAGGTCCACCTATAAAGACAAGAGTCCTCACCAGGTATGACCAACCTTTACAGCTCTTACATTTATTATTACTTGCATTTATTCTACTGATTTGAGTGTCGGAGTTTATCCGGAGGACCCTAGCCCCATCACTCCGTTATCTTGTAGGTTCAATCATCGAGATCTGACATCATCAAGTCCGAGGTCCATTTGCAGATATGGCACGTGGTGGTCGATCTCAAAAATCATCATCAATAAATTATTAAAATTTAACAAAAAAAAAACTAAAATACATATGATATTAAATTATATAAAATTTTATTATCAAATATTAATAAATTATATATATAATATATTGCTCCTCTGTTATATATATACGCGCAACAAATGGGGGCGATAAGGGCACAAATAGCTGACGATGAGGATAGGAACCGCGACGAGCAGCAGCTGTTCATGGAGTGACGGAAGGCCAGCGGCTAGAAACAACATCCAACTGCAATGTCCTTTTGAACGGGCAAACAAACTAAATTTCAATTTTGGTGGCTTGTAAGATATCATTGCATTATCGTCCAAAAGTTTGCAACAAAATCATCATTGCTTTTTCCCGATGAGTTGGGTTTGTTTTTTTTTAATTTGATTTATTAAGAATAATAATAATAATAATAATTAAATTGTGATCTTAATTTTTTTAAATTTAAGAATCAAAGCTAATTAAATTGAATCCAAGCAAATCATAAATTTAATTGCAAAAAACGTTACTATAACTTCTTAAGATCACATCAATATTAAGATATTACTATGTTAAAGTAATCTTTTTTGGATGAAGAAGAATATAAATTTTATATATCACTGTTGAAAGTATTGTGTAATTTTTGACACTCATATCATCGATTTCAATAAAAGAGATAAATCATAAATTAAAATTTTATTATTATATAAAAATAAAAAATTAAATTCATAATCTAATACTACTACGAATCACATCAGTTAACTATTTGACTGGTGGTGGGGAGTGTCAATATTATTTCAGTCTCGTAGCCTTTCATAATTGTCTTAGTATAACATCAGTCAGAATGTTGTGTCAAAGTTTTCAAGGGTCAACTGATAGAGACTTATGGTGTCTTTAGATGTGTTAAAAATAACAAATATTGTTAATTCACATCTCTAAATACACCATCATCACCGATAATAACACTTATATCTCATTGTCACTCAAGTCATTGTGTCTATTCCTTTCCTTTATTTTCGCTTGTGGCTAGATTAATATATTTTGAATTTTGGATTAATTTTTAATTTTATTAAATTTGAATATTTACTTTAATTTAATTATCAAACTTTTATATTTATTTTAATTTTATTTTTGATCGCGTGCTCCATTTTACATGACGACTAATGTGACATATTAATATATCCAATAATTAATAAAATACCCGACCCGACCCATCTCATCCCGTACCCGGCGTCAAGTGATGAAGGGCTCCATGTTCTGCCTTCCCGGGAAGCTCACCAGGGGCTATGCCTCCTTGCAAGCAGAGAGTGAGATCTCATCATATATATATATATATCAAAATCCTGCTAATTCCCGGCAAAGAAAAGGAAAGGGGCGAAGAAATAGAGTATAAGAACACAATCAAATTCCATAAGAACTGATGAAATGCCAATTGCAATACTTGGAAACACATTGACAAATTACCTAGAAATTTTAGATTAATAAGATAAGTCTACTTTGAAATCGAAACTCGTAATTTCAAAATTTTTATTCAAAAATGTTATTAGAATGATAAATAAACATATATATCTCTCTATATATATACATATATACACCCACACGCACACACGATAAATGATAAAGAAACGACTTTAACAGAGGATGAGAAAAATTAAATAATTATAAATAAAATAATTTACAAATTAAAATTGATGCAATTGACTTGACATATGTAGCTAACCAGATTAAAACTTAGTTCTTTGTTGCCTTCTTCTTCCTTGCTTTATCAATACTCTATTGGAATTACAAATGCAAGGCTTTAACATAGAAGCCATATATGTCTGTTGTCTGATGTCTCCTATAAACAGACCTAACTCACATAAAGGGGCGGCTGATGAGGGGTTTCAAATTCAAAACCAGTTGCTCTCTCAACTTATGCAGCTTTAGCAGCACTGCCAGTTTAGCCAGCAACCCACATAGCTGAAGATATGATCCAACCCCATCACAGATTCTCATATGTGCAAATCCAGTTTCCTGCAGATTCATATAGAAACACGCAATGAGATGACATCCGATGACAGGAAAAGAGAGGGGGAAATAAAGTAAAAGGATTTGATAGCGCGCCTTCATGAACTCCAGTTTCAAATACTCTGCCATATCATAGTTCTTGATGATTCGAAAAAGGGTTGTAATTATGTCAGTGGGAGAGTAGCCCAAATCATAGAGCTGCTTCAAACCAGCACAGGCATCATCGAATTTCCCTTCTAATACCTTGCGCACCATATTCTTCACATGCAATGGATGAGGCTGGTCACATACCTGAAAACCAACTAAAGAAACTCAGAAAAACGCCCAAGTTACTGGGTGGTGCCATGTACCCGAAGGTGGTAATATCTGAGTAGTAACCTTGAAGACATTTTCTTGGTTAACAAACCGGAATCCACTGTATGTAGCTTGCAAGTTGTTCAATGCCTGCCTCATATCACCATCCGCAGTGAAAATGATTGCTTCAAGGCCTTCTGGGACATAAGGAACCTTCAAGGGTTATAACCATGAATCTGTCATTCCCTTTCACTAGAAAATACTAATTGGTAGCAGTCAGAAATCAAATTTCCAGCCATCAAATAATCAGATTTTTACTTTTAAATTGAAATGGGACAACAAAACTTGAACATGTGCATTGAAATAAAACAATCTGAAATTTTACACGTCCATCAAATAATTAGATTTTTACTTATGAATTGAAATGGAACGATAAAACTTGAACATGCAAATTGGAATAAAACAATCTGAAATTTTACAGTCATTATTCTGAAAGAAAGTGGAGCACTAGCTTAGACATCAGCACTGTTACTGCAAATGTGTAACAAAATTATTAATGCAATGAATAGTATTCTACTCATAACTTCAGAACCTGCAATGCTTCATAGAACAATATGTATCTAAATATTTGCATGTATGCCCAATTATGTATACAGAAACAGAGAACTGACAAGGTCCAAAGAAAGACCCACCAAATCTTGAAAGCAATCATAGCTAAGGTGATCGTCCAGGCTGTACTTGCAAAGTTAAAACAGACTATAAATGCCTTATCCCAATTAGAAGTATCTTAATTTACAGCCAGTAGTCTCCTCCAAGAGCCCCATCATTGAATATATAGGGAATGCCTCCAGGCTGCCCAACTTTTTAGGTTTCTATACCCTCGATATAATTACCTGGATCATAGGTTGGTTCAGCAGTCCAAGTCTTCCTGCCTTGCCTTAGCTGTTGATTAGTTTGTTATTCAGAATCCAAAGCATCATGCCATGTGAAAAGAAATAATAACTCCATTGTATATGTATCTTAGATCCTACATGGGATCTATATTCATAATAATAAAGCAGGCTGAACGCATTGGCAACCAAGACAAAAACACTGGACAAAAGGTGAAATATCAAGAAGACAAGTATTAATAGTGGTCCTTCAATTTTAACAGACTTACAAAGCTTAGTCCTCAATGGTGTTAAAGAAGATGTAGGTGGTGCTGTGCCCTTCTGAATTGACGATGACAAATAAATGTGCATTATTTAGGAAACTTGCAATTTTAGTTTTGACAGTGTAAGGGTTCTTAATTAGAGTAGCACAATAGAAAAAAGAGTTTTGATCCAAAAGGTGGTAAGAATGTATGAGGTCCAATCTTAAGAACAGGAGCAAGAGAAAAAATCATCAGGAAAGAGGAAATGTCAAATATCAGATGATGCTGAACCTTTTCTGCTTCAACCACCACCATGAGACGGCCAAGAATTTCTTGATCGGATAATCTTGAAAATCGAACAAGGGCACATCTACTCTGGATAGGCTCAATAATTTTAGAAGATATATTGCAGGCAAGAGCAAAACGGGTTGTGTTCGAAAATACTTCCATTGTCCTCCTCAAGGCTTGTTGTGCTCCAGATGTCATGCTAATTAGTACAAAATGGCATTGTTAGCAACTACCAAGAAATAAAAACTGTACACAAACAAAACAAATGTAAATGGCAGTCTAAATTGCACATGGAAAATATGTACACAGACCAAAAGAATTCCTGTACATACTATTACATGGACAATGTATGCCGAAGAAAAACTACTTCAGTTATAATCCTTGCCAACAAATTAACTTAAGCAAGAAAAAGTGCTGTGTGTCAAAGTGATATCACAGTTCACCTGTCATCTGATGCATTTAGCTGCAAAACTGCCTCCTTACAATTTGGTCCAAGAAGCTCATGCGCGAGAGCCAGTATACTAGTGGTTTTACCAGTTCCAGGAGGGCCCTGAAATTATATGGAGAAGTGAAACATAGCAGCACTCAAAGTTAAAACACATACTTGAAACTCAAGGTAAATGAAAACACACACACACGCGTGCTCAACAAAGATGACAAATTAGGACCATAGCAGGAAATGTAGGCATGCATTCTTTCAATCAAATACAATTTATCTATCTATTTCCACCCTTTACCCCCGCCCCCCTTCATTATCTGATAGTGAAAAATAGAACCATAAAATATTCTGTGATTAACAAAATAAATTGGCAAGTTTTCTTATTATTCTGGTTCCAATAATTCGGCTATAATAACAAAATTTATCATGGCTCAATAAACACGACTTGTTTTTCAAAGTTCCAAATAAGTAAACAAACAGGCAGGCTTGCAAAAAAATCCAAACAAGGTTAAGTGCGTCTTCTGCTGGTAAACAATGAGCATAAAGTCATTTTACCCTGGTCTTCACAAATAACTCTACTACCCAAGTGTGAAACTGTGTCACCCGGCTGTCTATATATAGGTCCCCAATATCTTGTACGAATTCAATTTATCAATAGGCCACATTTGAACCTTTCCCCCACTTCCGGGCTACACGTCGTTGTTTCTCTCTTCAGCAAGAGAGTACCAAAATGGGAAGCACATATTGCACGTCACCGGCAACAAACATGGCGAACTATCATGTAAATAGGTTTAACACCGATGTTTGACATACATCCAGCTCGGGTGGTGATAATCAAATTTCTTGATTTCCGTAAAGAATTCCTTCTGTTTTTTACAGTCAAAATCTTTGAAACAAATAAACTCTCAAACTTAAACAACCATAGACATGCAAGCTATGCTTGTGAACCAATGAGATAGCAAATCAAACAAACAACCATAAACTGTTGCTTACGGCAAGGATGAGATTGCTTTGGTGAACTTGTTAAACAACAATTTTGTTTTGGCATAGATACTCCTCAAAATGCAGAAATTATATGGGCCACTTTTATAGGATATAGAAAAGGAGATGCTCAGTGTGGAGCTAGCCTGGGCTGGGATATGACTTCTATTAGGGGTGCTCATGGGTTTGGGTGACCTGAATAATAGATGTAATTGGGTCAGTTAGTTTGATTTGTGTGTATGTGTTTCTAATTTGGCTTGGGTTTGGGTCCAATTTGGGACCTAATTGGCATAAGTTCAAGTCTGGGCATGGACCCTTGGGTCCATGGACGTCAACCCAAACCGATCATTTTGATATAAAAATATCCTAAATTATTTTACCGTACCATGCATCCGTATATATAAAAATCCCCTGAGTTTTTACAAAGGGGGATTTCTTTCTGGCATGATGGGTTTGTTAATTGTTTGCAAATGAGTTCTTCAATATGGATTTGTCACACACATTTAGTTTTGCAAATGAGCTGAATAAGTGTGTTGCGTGGAATTTTTTATGGATATATATAAGATTAATTAAAAGATAATTGTTAGGTTGAATATACAAATGTTAGAATTGAACCCAACTTGATCAAACTCAATTTTGATTGGGTCGGGTAGGGTATGCCTTGTGATTGGATCGGTTATGATTCCAAAATTACAAACTCGATCATAATGGTTTGAGTTCATAGAAAACTTGAATCAACTCGATCCACGGACCCCATTCTGAATTTGTGATTTATTCTGTTGCAGGAATGGAGGGGCATTGCAGTGTCCCCTTCTGAAACCTACTATTGGACTGTTGGCTATCACTTGGAACATTAAGATTTATGAGAAGCGAGCTGCTCTTTAATTGGTTTATTTGACATTCTGGAAGAAGGGCATGCAGCTCATAGAAGAAGTATACGTTTTTATCCTTAAATTTAGTTTCTGTAAAGTGTGCCACTACTCGTCAGAAGAAAAAAGGAAAAACCAAGTGTACGTGCCACTCTATATATGTTAAACTTGATCGAAACCCAGATCTTTAATTTGCTTTGATTTTGGATAACGGTGACTGCTGCTTGTGCTTAACGGTGACAGCGTCGCCGACCTAATATAACCCTACAAGTAGAATTATGCAAAACCATCTGTCGGCCCACAATGTGTTGTCCTTTGGACGGGCTGAAATTTGAAAACACTGGCTAGTGGCCTTCTGGGCCGGGCCAGAATTAACCGAAAAAAGAAAAACGTTATTTAATTAATATTTTAAGAGGAAATTAAATGTGAAAGGAAAGGATGCCTGGGAAATATAATTATTTTATTTTCTCTTCAGTTTGGCAGAAATTATAAGAAAAATGAATCATTTCTATTTTTATTTTAAAAAATTGAATAGACTAATATATCCTGAATTTTGAGTCAATTTTAATTTTATCCAATTTTGATATTTATTTCAATCTGGTTATGGTTATCGAACTTTTACATTTGTTTTAATTTTATCTTCAAATTGATCAAGCGTGTGTCCCATCTTACATGGCGACTGATGTGACCTGTTAATGTGCCCAATAATGAACATATTAACAAAACATCTGACCCAACCTGACACGTATATACATATATACACCCGACACATATAGGGGTGTGCAATCGGTTATAACCAAATCGAATTGATCAAATATTATGAATCGAACCGAACCGAACCATATGTAATAACCAAACCAACTGATTGATTAACCCCAACAAATCGAATTAATCGAAACCTAAATCATGCTAACCAAATCAAACCGAAAATCGAACTGGAACACAAAATAACCAAGAGATTGGCCTTACTGTTGCTGCCAGCCACCTAATTGGCCAACGATTTTGATGATTGGAATTGATTATCGGATTCCCCCAACCACGGTGAGCCACATACCCAAAAATTAAAAGCATCCAATGGTTGAATTTTAATAGATCTAGGTTTCAAACTTTCAATGTAAAATAGAAGTAGTCGAAAAACTTACCAAAAAATCATCGACTTTGTCTTCGGCCTTCGTCTTCTTCTTTGCCATCGGCGACGGTGACGGATAGTGGAAGAAGAGGGAAAAGATGAAGACGAAGAGTCTTCGGCTAATGCCTGATCTATGAAGCATCGAAGAACCTTTGTCTTCGCCATCGCCAGATCTGTGAAGACTCGAACTTGAAGAGAAGAGAAGATGAAATGGCGAGATGCGAGAGAAAGAGGGAAAGAGAAGAATGAAGAAAGTATAGACATAGCCCATGGGGTGTCACGCCCGTGTGGGGAGTGTGTCGCGCCTGGGGGTAAGGGTGTGGCCTGTTCGGTTCACGCGGAGGGGAGTGTGTGGCCTATTCGGTTCGCTAGAGGTATTTGCTACATGTTCAGTTCGATTCGATTTTTTGAGTATTTTTATCAAAATAATCCAATCGAACCAAATAATCAATTTTTAAAGAAAAATATAATCGAACCGAATTGCTCTTTTTGAAAAACTGAACCGTTCGAACTTTTCAATTTAGTTCGATTAATTCAGTTTAACCGAATTTCTACTCACCCTAGACATACACACATATATATATATATATATACACTCACACCCACACAATATATAATTAAAGAAACGAACTCCACGAGGTTACCTCAACGATCAGCTAGGGGAGATGAGCTAGCCTGGTTTTCAGGTTTGAATCCTCCCCCAGCGCAACCGCTAATAAATTATACTCGGCTTTAGTTCTTGTCACCGAGGGATCTGGTGGCGGGGCACCCATATGGGGCTTAATCCCAAGGAAACGGAACGTATTTAACAGTGGAAGGGAAAAATTAAATAATTATAAATAAAAATAATTTACAAATTAAAATTCATGTTGACTTGCATATGTAGCTAACCAGATTAAAACTTAGTTCTTTGTTGCCTTCTTCTTCGTTGTTTTATCAATATATTCTATTGGAATTACAATTGGATGGAGTTCCTTTATGAGACTAAACGAATGGATCAATGCCAGATATATATATATATATATATAGCATGATACATATATATATATCATACGTTGGAAATCAGAGAATCCAGAAAGTTGTGAAGACGAATGTTAAACCCCCTCTGCAACACCCACAAAGCAGAAGAATGGAACAGAGTATAGAAGTTGATATATGGAAATGGTTTAAGTGCTTAATTAAAACCACTGCATATATATATGGGAAGCTGCGCTGTCTGCTTCAGGTTTCTTCTCTATTTGTATATTTATATATATATATATAGAGAGAGAGAGAGAGAGAGAGAGAGATGCATGAAAAGGAAGCAGAAGATGAAGAAGTGAAAGAGAAACAGAGTATAGAAGAAGACCCACAGGGCCACAGCCATAGCCGAAAAAGGCAGTGGCGGCGGCAGCGGGAGCGCAGACTGGGGTTAAAACTAAGGATGAAGATAATCGATTTTAAGTGAGTAGAACGAGTTATACCATCTCGGATCCAAAACTTCAAAATGGTGCAACTTTTGCATTAAAATGGTGTAATTTTCGCATTATCTTATTAAGACATCTCCAACCCATTATAACAAAATTTACGCTGAATGAATAGTGTTATTTCTATTTTTTTTTTAATTCATAATAATTAATTTATTTCAAAAAATTATTTAATTATTGACACAAATTTAAATTAAATATGTAAAAAAAAATTATAGGTATTTACCTTGTTAAATAATTATAATTATTTTTACTTAATTTTAATTTATTATGTTCTTAATAATAATGATCAAATTAAATATATAAATTAAGACATAAATCAATAATTATACATACTAAAACAAAATTAAAAAAAGGATATAATGAGAATAACAATTTTTTACATTGAAAAACTAAAGGTAATTTGGGTATTAATTAAATGCCATGGGTGAACAGTGGGATGCCACACCAAATTGGTGTGATGATTTGCCGTCCCATGGAGACGAAAAAATGGCAAAATCGATTGATTTTGTCGTTTTGCTGTCTCCATTGGAGATGGCCTTAGATTGGATGTTTTACTAATGTGTTCGTTGAACACATCAACTATTTTGTAAGGTAAGGCACATAAAAAAAATAATAAATGTCTAAATTAAATCAAATATTAAAATTAGATAAAATTAAAAATTCATAATATATATTAATCTATTGAGCCCAAATCAAATATGGTTATTGTTCCAAGGCATCTGCCTGCAAATAAGGAACCATTTGTCCATTAATTGCTCCTTGAGAGCCAATCAGTTGCCATTAATTGGTGCCACTGACCAGAGAATCTTTGTGGTGAACCCACATTGCTTGCTGCTTCTAATACACCATTTATTATTCTTAGGATTTGGATTATAGCTTTAAGTTTACGTAAACAAATCATTAATCCTTTAACTTTAACTTTAAGAAAATATAATATATGTTCAAAAAAGTTGCTTGGCATATGGAAACCTAAAACATATCTGAAGATTTTTTGTGTTTAACTATAAATCTTTTATCAAATATTAGACGATGTATTAATAATTGAAATATCAAAATTAAACTTATTTATAAATTTACCCTTAAAATTCTTTTGAGAAGTGTCTTTCAAAGCATATCACGTATGTCACTAACTAAATCACGACAAGGGTTGTGTTGATTAAAGCGTGACAAGTGTCCTATCAATTTTTTTGCTAATTGATAAAAAGATTGGTGCCTAAAATTCTCTCTTGAAGTTTGAATACTTCAATTAAGGATCTTATTCTATTGTTATAAGATTTTGAGAGGTTAAGGCATCTAACACTAATATATTAAGTCGAGTACTAAGTTGATTGTTATAGATTAGATTGGAGATAGAGCCGTATCTATGTAAGAAAAGTTCAAACTCAAACATATTTGATAATATATATATATATGTATGTTTCTAATTGAAATTGTCACACAAGAAGCACTTAGTAACCCTAAATCTATGTCACATATAGATATACATGATATTGGGATGGGATTGAACAAAAAGGAAAAGAAATTGGGGAAGATTTAGTTTGATGGATTGAGCCTCCCACCAACAGAGCAAATTAAGCGAATGATTGGGTCAGGATTTAATTAAAAGGAGGTCAAATTCTTAATGTTTGTTCTGTCCTCCCTATGATTGCTAGCTGTTTCCAACCATTCCATAGCCTCACTGTTGACACCAATTTTTAATATTTAAAATTTTAAATCTTAAATAGGATTAACTGCATAAATATATTTTTATTCACGGGCCCTTATTAAAGGGCCGGCCTTGTTGGGACTTGGCCCATTTAAAATTGGGCCAGGGCCCAACTTAAGCAATTATTTTAAAGTACAAAATTATTGCTTATGGGTGAGTACAAGCTATAGAACAGGCCACTATGATCCCATTTGTACATACTGGTACGTAAATCCAAATACCGAACATACTCATATATTTATACACCTTATTTTATGTTGTGTCAATATAAATATATAGGACTAATCATGAAAATAATTTAATCTTTTTTACGAATTTACAATTTTATCAAATATTTTCAATTTTAGCAATTAAGTCCAAACTAACTCAATTAGTGCAATTTTATCTGACATGTAAAATAAATTTAAAGGGAGTATATTCATGTTAACTTGGCATGACATGTATTATACAATAATAATATTTATGTGATCCACATATAGACATAATTTTTTTTTAAAAAAATGTAACTAGTAAAGAAAAAAAATAGAATCGACCAAATTAGGGGAGAGTAAAAATTCGGTTTATCTGAACTAATTGAATTAAACCGACTGAACTTGTTGGTTAATTTTTTTTTAAAGTTTGATTTTTTGGTTGGAATAACCGAACTAATAGAACCGACCAAATTTTAAAACGATATAGTTTTGATATTTATAAACCGACGCCATTTTCTTTAGTTTTGTGTATTTTTTTATCAATTACTTCATTTTTTAATAATTTTAAAAAATGATTAAATAAAATTACAAATTTACAAAAAAAGAATGAATTATTTTCACGATTACCCCAAATATATAACATATTAATGTTCGAAAGGAGTGTCCAAAAAATATTTCCAATTATATTATTAAAACCTAGGAATAAGCATGATGATGTAGAAACAAAAAAAAATTAATGATAAGAGTTGTTAACAACCCACTATTTATTTCGAAAAAGTGTATTTATTAAAGCATCCTACTACTCATTCACATAACATTATTATTATCAAATTAATAAAATTTGAAAACAGAGGAATCATTTTCCAAAAATAGAGCTCAAATCAGTTGTGAAAGTGCTCTCCTCTTTTTTTAAAATTTGCTATAAATGGTTTGGAGGTCACTTTCGTGACCACATCACATACACAACTAAGGGCTTCATTCCATTTCATGCCCAATAGCTAGCCCTACAAAATTACGTAAAAATGGTCAAATTAATGGGAGGGGTAATTTTGTAAAATTACATAAAATGGTCAAATTAATGGGAAGGGTAATTTTGTAAGATTGACACCGTCAACTTAAGCAAGACGTACACATGAAATGCCCTACAAATATCTTAATTAGGGTCTTTGAACAAATTTAATTATTTTTTTTATTTTCATTCTCAAAATTTATAATATACGTTCTGATTAATTCATTTTATCTGGTTTAAATATCGAAAGACACTTAATGAATTCTTTAAAAATGTAAATTTAATTAAAGTCAAAATAACAAGATAAAATGATCGGAAAGATAAAACTTAGACTTAACAAATTTTATTAGTATAAATTTTAAGACGAATTCGTCCACCCAATCAAAATTGGTTGCTTGGGGAGATTGGATTGTGGGATAGAAGTGGTTACATATGAGACACCAATATCGTGTTGTCTTGAAACAGCCGACTATGTATTCTCCACGATTCCAACATCATACACTTCCAAAATTGAAATTGATCCATTCCACTAACGACGACCACAGGAATAAGAATAGCCAACATTAATTAATTAATTAATTAATTCGTACGCATACGATGTTGTTTGGTGCACGTGCCTGCACGCATGGCGGCGGCTTATACAATGTCTCTATTGACTTGGCTGTGACACGCACCAAATATATTTTAATTAATTAATTTATCATATGCTAACACGGGAATTCCTTAATTCAATACCCATCAACTCAAGTTTTGAATTTTCAAAATTTTTCATGCCCCCAATATGTCAAGCCGTAATCAAAGTTCGTTCACACCCTGAGAGCATATTATGATCATTTTTTATCTTTAAATTAATGTTACGATAATAATTAACAACGTGACCATAACATTTTAATATTATTATTAGATATTTGTGAGTTCGTTGAGCGATCATATTAGTATGGAACTTTTGAGACAAGGAGTCACGTTACATAAGATTTGATTTGATTCGATTTGAAAATATTATTTAGATATTTAAATTTAATATTTTGTACAGATAGGATTATTGTTATGAGATGATAAATAATATAATAATAATAATGAGATTTTAAATTGTAAACGGAAATAAGAGCTTTGCATACAATTCTCACTTGCTTGCCGGGTCACGCAGTCGCAGAAGGTGACTCAGTCCACCCAATCTGAATATGCCACGTGTGGAAGAATCACCGGCGGATACCAAGTGGCTACTGAGCTGGCCCTGTTGACGCCACCTCGTGCATGCACTGACCCGGAGCTGGAGGCTTAATTGTTGTATATATACCACATTCCACCAGACACATTTTATTCAAATAAAAAAAATTTAAAAATTCTATTATAATAATAATAATAATACACAATTGCAACAATTTTTCTATGTAAAATTGAAGAATAGAATAGAATAAGCATATGATTTTACTCTTTGAGTATAAAAATACAAGAAATTATATAAAATAGAATTATAAGATAACAGTTTGTTTATAACTATTATGAATCATATTAATATTTCTTAGATCTCGTATAGATTCTTTACATTATGATCAGTTGAATTTTTAAGGAGTTATGGCTAAAGTCTAAATGAGAATATATATATTTTTTTAATTACGTACCATCACGAGCGTTCCTCCGTTGATGTTCTATTCCGAGGAGAGGAGATAAATTCAGCATATATATCCAGACAAGCAGCCACAAGGGAATTCGAATCTAGGTTCCAGGCTTTCCCACCCCTTACGAAACTGCTTGAGCACCCCTGGGGCCTAAATGAGAATATTATTGATTTTATGGGTATTGGATGTAGTTGGATTAGGTGGTATTTTTCAAACAAAGTTAACCTTAATTATCGATAGGTAGGGCAAAAAATTGAGTATCGTATTAACTATATATACAGAAGAATTTGTTGATACAAGACTTGGCTAATTTCTAGCTTAGCAAAGAAATTAAATCAAACAGGTGAATCATGAAGCTTTGTACCATCACCTAAAGGATCATTGGGCTGTTCGTCTTTACTTTGATCGCCATTGTTATGATCTTCAAGGTTGAGATTGGAAGCTCCTGTTAGAGCTTTGGCTCTCTGGGCTTGTCTGTCCCAATCCGTTCGGTTCACGACGAACAGCATCGCCGCCGCGCACGAGCCCTGCGCAGCCAAAAGGCCTAGCCACAGCCCCCGGAAACCAAACCCTGCGTGGAAGCTCAGCCACGCTGCCACCGGCATTCCGACGAGATAAAAGCACCCCAGGTTGATGTTCGCGCCCATTTTCGGTCGAGCCGTTCCTCTCAGAACGCCGCAGCCGGTTGTTTGGGGGCAGTTTCCGAGCTCGCAGAGGCCGATTATGGGCAGAACCATGGACGTTAAAGCTATGATCTCGGCGTCTTGCGTGAACATTCTGGCCCAAACTTTTCTCACCGTAATGGCGAAAGAAAGGGCCGAAAGCCCGAGCATGGAGCTGGCGGAGAGGCCCACAACGGCTGCGAGTTTCGCCTTCTCAGGGCGGTTAGCGCCAAGTTCGTTCCCTACTCTTGTTGACACGCCGAAGCTCAAAGAAGAGGGGAAAATGTAGATTAAAGACGTGGTTTGGATCAGAATTCCCATGGCGGCCACGTTTGCTCGAGGGTTTGCCAATAACCCGCATAGCAAAATCATGATTTCGTACCACCACCACTCGAGACACACCGAAACGCAGCTTGGAACGGCCAGGCTGACGAGAGATTTCCAGCCTCGCAAGCACTCTCTCGAGACTCCAGTCCAGGTTTTCTTGTGCACGCCTGAGATAAAAATGTACAGAATCAACGACGCCACGAGATTGAAGTTTGTCCAGACCCCAGCTAACGCAACGCCTTTGATTCCAAGTTTGAGAACGGAGACCAGAAAATAGTTGATGGGGAGATGTAGAAGAATCGAGAAAGCGGCGCAATAAGTTAACGGAAGAGTAATGGATTGGGTTCGAAGGTAGATCCGCAAAGGGTGGAGAAGCGACTGGGCGAGAAGGTCCGGGAGAGAGTAAAGAATGTAGGATTGAGCTTGGGAAGCAATTTCATCTTCTTGGCCGCAAAGGAGCAAAATCTTCTTCATGTTGAGCCAGAGAAAGGATATGGGCACAGAGATCAAGAGAAGGAGAAGAACGGTTCTCTGGAGGGTGAGGCCGAGGAGCTTGTGCCTTTGGGCTCCGAAGGCTTGGCCGCAGATGGGTTCCATTCCCATGGCGAGGCCGGAGAGGAGGGAGTAGCCCGTGATGTTTGCTAAGCCGATGGCGAGGGCCCCTCCGGCCAGGGAGAGCTCGCCGAGGTGGCCGAGGAAGAGCATGGAGATCATGGACCTGGAGTAGAGGAGGAGGCCGGTTAACACCATGGGAAGAGCTATGCCCGCGATGCTTCTGGCCTCGGTGATGGCTTCGCAGAGATGGGTCTGTTTGGCCGGCGGGATCAAGGGCATGAACATGGTGGCTTCTGCTTCCTGACGCCCTGCTGAACCCCAATAATAATCCGGAAGCTTCGGCTGGTCTGAACTACATTCAGACGGCGAGCTACACATTGTTCAACTCGGGAGAGAGACGCAGAAAGAGAGAAGATTGAGGTATCGGCTTCTGAATTGTTGGGTTTTGGCCGCGGGGGGAGGCCGGGGGGGTGGGGGGGGGGGGGGTGTGATGATTAAGTAAGTGCATATGTTAATTTATATGTTTTTATGAGGTTATAGCAAAGGGAATAATAATAATATACGAAATAAGATATATAAATTAAGAATATACCTAGGATATGGTTGACTGGTGGTGGGGGAGAGTCGCACGTTCAAAGAGGTTTCTGTTGAAGGAGGAGGGGGGGGGGGGGGGGGGGGGGGGGTGGCGTACTTTTCTGACCGACCAAACAGCATGTCACTGTTTGAGGCTGAAAAGGGACAGATGTCAATCCCAGTCCCAATCCCAATCCCAATCCCAGCCCACAGAATATAGATAGATAGATATAGCCAAACCTGATCATGAGCTGATATATGGGCTTTATTTTTCTTCTTCGACTCGATTGGATTGGTGCTTAAAAGGGTCTCAGTTCAATTAACGGGTTTTCTTCCCTCTGGGTGTCTGTCTTTATTTCTTATTTTGGATGCGTAAGTGAATGAATTAACCCCTTTCTCAATCTAATACCCCAAAAGAATCACTTTTCCATTTCAGGTTTCTAAACAGTTAACAGACACACACACACACACACACACATATATATATATATATATATTGTATGTGCAATCATGCGTCATCATCGTCGTCATCATCCTCATACAGATATAAATATTAAAAGCCATGGCTGCACTGCATCCATATGGATGGACGGACGGTTATATGGTTGGACCCATCTGATGAGGATCTCTTGACTTTTATCATATTCATTTCATTTCATCATCATCCTTCCCTATTTCTTTACATACATAAATATTCTCAAAATATATATTACCATTTGATAACTAGTAAAAGCCTTTATAATTTATTGTTATGGGGCCAAGCCACCCCTTCCAGTGGCAAATCACATGCAGTTACACCTTTCATAATATTTCTAAATTCTAGCGTTAGATTGGCAGTCAAAAAAGATATATATATATATATATATAGCTAGGGTGTCAAAAATAGTAAAATCACTTAAAGCTATTTTGAAGATCAACTAATCTTATCCGGACTGTATTTTTGTTGACGAGTAATAGAGAGAAGATCATATGTGTTCTTTCACACTAATATATAATCGTTCAATTTTAATTTTGAAGAATTTGAGTTTGACACCATTTTATTTGGTCTGATAAATGATCCTCTGTTAGTCTTAGATAATCGAGCATAAGAGTATTTGAGATGACTCTAAATAACTCTTTATTAACCTAAAGTAACTAGGCACTGGAGTATTTGAGAAACTTAGAATATCTCATCTCGCTTCATCTCTAGAGAATTAATGCCTAATATTATCTCTATCATGTTGCAAGGTAATCGAGCTTTAAAATCTTAAAGATAACTCTAAGTTTCTCAGCTCACTTTGCTTGTATAAAGCAAGGAACTCCCACAAATAAACCAAGAGACTGTTATTGTTCAATACACATTCATTGATCATTTATTCTATTACCTTGATCATAAGAAGTTATCAAAAAAACAAATTTGGCCATTTTCTTATGGGTAGGAGTTATAATAATGGATCTCAAATATCATGGTCTCGTCAATTACTGTTGCAGTCTTGTGGGTGCTTTGACTAGTGAAAGTGAAAACTTGAGATAAACATTAAAACGCGCGCTTTACCATCAGAAAGATGAAGATTGAGTTTGTCGGTACCAAATATATATATATATGGAGAGAGAGAGAGAGAGAGAGAGAGGACTTTTCTTCCTTATCTGCAAGTGTCAATTGAACACTATTACTGTGCCATGAAGTTAATTTGTGAGCTTTCTTTTGTTCTTTGGGCTTAGTGATGACTCATAAAAGTTCAAAGTTAAGGGCAGCCCCACCGCCGGCCACCGCATGGGGCGGTGCAAAGCCGTGCATGCAACTTCTCGTCTGTCTCTTCATCGATCTTAATCCTTTCTTTAACTGTTATTTGCCATAAAAACGCACGCTTGAAAGGTAGTGATTGGAAATTTTTGTCCTAACAACCAAAATCACGTCTATGGAGCAAATAATTATAGTTTGAGAAATGCTATTATATATATATATATACTCACAGCTTTATAATATGAATTTACATGTGAGTATTATTTGTTAAATTTGTTTATATAAAAGATGATAATGTTTTTATAGTTAAGAAGTCGTTTTAATAGATTTTTTTTTTAATGTATAGTTATTAATAAAATTCAAAACCAATCTATTAAAAATTTGCATTTTTTATTTTGGGTACATATGTGATCCGAAATAACAAGATTGTTGTGATTAAATGCCATTTATTTATCAAATTCTTCCACTTAAATTATGATGCAAAATAATAAAAATTAGCTAACCAAAATTTCAAAATAATGCCAATTAATTTGTTACATATATATAATTTGTACACCGCCCATTTCCAAAAGGCCCAATCCCAAAAACTATAAACAAAAGTGAAAGATGAGCGAATTTGTCGAGTAAAAAGATCTTAGAAACCTTGGCAAACAAAGAGTTCTTGAAATTAAGTCCCTCTCGAAAGCAATCTCAAGCGACTCTCTCAAATAGTCTCTTACACAGTATAATTCCCTAATATTAATACAAATTATTATTTTTAAAATATTTTCCTTAAAAATCAAAACAACTAAATGTCGAGAAGTCTGGATACTCTATCACTTGTTAGCCATCACCCTTATAAAAAGAGGATAACCCTTTTCATTTTAGTCATGACACTAATAACACTAAGAATGCTAAGTTATTATCTTCATAATGTGTGAGGTTTTTTTTTTCTCTTTTTGTTTAATTTTTAACTTTATCTTAATCACCCAAAATCGACGCTCCTCTATTAGTGCATTGAGTTATATATCTAATTAATATAAATGTATAATATATTAATATAAAAATATTATATCAAATATTAGTATTGTAACTTGACTTAACTGATATAAACTAAATGCTAAATATGAAATGTGACATGAATAGAAATTAGTTAATAATTGAATATAGTCAATAAATTTATGCTAAATATTAAGTAGTAATCTAGATTATCCCATTTTAATTATTTAGCTAGAAGCTCAAATAACTACCACTTAGTACACCAATGACCAATGATACAATTATTATGCCATTAATTAACATAAGTCTTCTTTGGCCATCTCGATGTTTGTGTCATCTCCCTTACCGGGAGGCGCCGCCGTCGCCGCTGCCGCAGCAGAAGCTTGAAGGGGAATGAACTTCTTCCAATACCAGTGCTTCCCCCACACGGTGACCATCTCCTCGATCGGAATGTTTTTCGTCTCCGGCAAGAACTTGAAGATAAAGAGGGTCATCACCGCCAGGAAGAAGGAGAAGAAAAGGAATAATCCGAATTTGAAGGTGCACAGCATCGGCAGGAAGATCTGGGCGATGAAGAATGTGAAGATCATGTTCACCGACACGTTGATGCTCTGCGCAGCCGACCGGACCTCCAGCGGGAAGATCTCGCTCGGGACTAGCCACCCCAACGGCCCCCACGACACCGCGAAACCGCTCACGAACACGCATATCAGCACCACAAGCCCCGTCGCGTACCACTTCGGCAGGTAGCCGGGGTCCCCGCTTGTTCCGAATTTCACTCCGATGGCGGCTGCCGTCACGAGCTGTGCACCATATTCGTAATATCAATTCACTTCTCGATAGTTAGCTTCACAGTACAAAAGATTGAAAATTTGGGAAATTGTTGATTAGTTTACCTGAGCGATTAACATTTGAAACCCACCCCCGAGGAAAAGCTTTCTTCTTCCCAAAGTATCCACGGCGAAGATGGAAATGACGGTGGCCAGACAATTCACGCCGCCGGTGATCACGGCCGACATGAGGGAAGCGTCATCGGCAAAACCGAGGGTTTTGAACAGAACCGGAGCGTAGAACATGATCACGTTCATGCCGGTAAGCTGCTGAAAGAAAGGGATGAGAATGGCGAACGACAACTGGGGCCTGTACTTTCGCCGGAGAAGGTTCAACCATGGATGCTGCACCTTCTTTGACGCCTCGCTCGCCGCCAAGAGGTCGTTGAACTCCTCGTCTATGTCGGCCACGCCGCGGATCTTTTGGAGTCTATCTCTGGCTTCATCGCATTTACCTCGCTCGATTAGAGAGTTGGGCGTGTCCGGCAGGGCAAGAGAGCCGACGATGAAGATTAGCGCCGGCACCACGGCGCCTCCCAGGCTCAGCCGCCATCCCCAACCGCCGCTGATCTTGGCGAAGAAGTAGTTCAAGAGGTTGGCAGCTAGGATTCCGATTGTTATAGACATCTGGAAGCCGATGTTGAGCGCACCGCGATATTTGTATGGAGCCATCTCCGAGAGATAGAGCGGCACCGACTGCATAATTTAGTGACCATTTAGATTAACCAAGAAATTAAGAACCTGATTTTCCGGGAAAAGTTATTATGTACGGGACCTGATTGGCGAATCCGATGCCAAAGCCAAGAAGGACCCGGCCGATGATGAGCATGTGGACATTGCGAGCAAAGCCATTGACAAGAGCACCGGCGCAGAAGAGGGTTCCGCCGGAAAGCATGGAGAGGCGTCGGCCCAAGTTGCGGGTGACGGACGAAGCTATCAGGGAAGCTAGCAAGGCAGCCAGGTACAAGGAGGAAGTAAACATGGTCAATGTCTGGCTGTTGAACTTGCAATATTGGTTTGTTGAATGATCTAGGGCTTCCTTCCTGTACACATCCGGGAAGTACTCCTTCAGGAATGGAGCCATTGATGTCACTCCCCCTGCAACGTTTGTATACATGCATACAGATAATTATTATATATCATTTGAGAGCTTATTTGTCTTGTGGCTCAAATCTATGATCTTTATGTCAGGAAGATGTAATGAACTAAATTAGCTGGCAAATGAAGTGATGGCATTGGAAATGGTGACCTGAGATTCCGATATCATAGCCGAAAATGAGACCACCCATGGCCGCAACAATGCAAGTGATGAGGACTCGGGCGGTGAGCTTGCCCGGGTAGGCCTTTCCGGTGGACGGAGCGATGACGGCGCCGCCGGCCATCGTCGACCTACTTTTGAGGTTAAACTACAAATTAAAGGGTTTGGATCAAGAATGGAAGCTCGATGTTAAGGAGGTATATAAAGAATCAGTGATCAGCTCCTGGCCTCCTGGATATTCTCTCAACTCAGTTATAACATCATCTTTCAAAATAAGTTTTGCTGAACACAACTCCATCCTTATCTCATTTCAAGTGAGGATTTTGTGTTATCTTCAACGGCCAACAGATCTTTTCCTTCTCCAGTTGATACTTACATGGATAATGGATTTTGCTAAAAATGTATTTTGTTTTTTAAAAGTTGTATTTTGAATTATTTTATTATAAAAATAAAGTACATTAAACATACGATAAGGAGTGCATCCAATAACAATGTACGTACTGGGGGGTGGGTTGTGTTTTTTTTCTTCTGTAAATGAACAAATTCATTGCACAGAAATTGAAAGAATTTGCACGAAACCAGCTAGTGCATACCCCGAGCGCACACACAAAACAAAAAGCAACATAAGCTATCACAACAAAAGGAAACTACAAACATATATACAAAATCACGATGTAGACAAGCTAACTATATATCTAGCAGACTAAGCATGCTTCTTCTTATCTTTTGACGATCTCATTTGCATTGGGATTTGAATTTTTTTTTTTTTTTTAAAGGGGGGGACGGGGCGTCCATAGAATGCAAGTTGGAAATTTCATTAGAGTTAAGCATAGCATCTTTCGAATCATCTAAAATAAGATTCCTTGAATGACAGTTTTGGGCATTTGAGCCACTTATTGAAGGGATACTGTGATCTTCTTGCATTAAATAACAGAACCTGTTGGCCATTAGAGTACCACTCGCCTTGTCTTGGAGATCCGCAGAGTGTGTGAGGGCTAGGCTTGGTGGGAACTTCGCGTCTTTCCTTGAGAGGACCCTCTCGATCAAACAACTACTCAACTGATCAGGAGACTGATGCCTAAGATTGCATTTGACTTTGAAGGACAAGGGATGGGAGAAAAACTACCATCCACTGGCCCCTTGCTAGTAGCTAGGAACACCTTAGAGACACAATAAGCTTTGGAACGTAGACTTTGTCTATTTTTGGGGGGGAAATTCACCAAAGAATGACCAAAGACACTCCCCAATCGGTCTTCTGTGATTGCATTTGCATATATGAATGGGGTGATCAAGAGCACTCACAATAATGATAGATAATTGTTGCGAACCGATAACACAAACCTTAGGGTATTTTCGAATACTTTTCAATCACAGACTCACAATGACCCAAAGCTAGGAAGCATAAACATACATACATAAACAGAAACGAAAAGAGACAAAGGTTTTATTATGGTTCACCCAAAATAGGGCTACGTCCATATTGAGATCCAGTGAAAAGAGCTTCACTGCACTAAGAATAGAATCGAAGAATACACTCACATAAAACCCTCTCAATCTCTCTGTACAAACAGTGGTTCGAGAAACAAAAACTTGCCCAATAATCACTTAATACAGATTGAAAGGCAAAACCTATTGAACCATATAACTTAACAAAGCTATACAAACATTTACAAAAAATGAAAACAGAGAAGCAAACCAGAAACCCTAGCCCGAAGATGAAGACTCTTCATCTTCTCAATCTTTTTTTTTTTCCTTTGCCTTTTTGTTGTTTTCGTCTTAATCGTCTAACGGTCCATATCTCAAGGAGGGAAATAAATAGCGATGATGGAGGGCTGGGATCAAGCCTCATAAAACACGAATGAAGGGCTAAGATCAGATTGTGCACGCACGATGATTATTCCAACAGAAATGGCAGCAGGGCAGGGAATTAGGCAATCGGGTTAGAGCATTCAGTAAGGACAATCAAGCGACATCAAGAAGCAGCAATGGTTGTCATGTGTTGCCATTCAATAGCTGTCACTTGGCAGGCTGTGGTTATTACACGTGGCCCTCTAACCAGTTTAAATCCAACGACGCCGGTTGGTGCTTCACACCCATTAATAATCCCACATTTCTAAAGGAATATCATAAATTTTCACCCAGAGAAGGACTAGAGAAGGACTAACGAGTGTGAATCTTGACAATGACAGTTTATGTTTTAAATTTTTACACAAAATTTTAAATAAAGTAAGATTCGGTATAGTGCTAAAATTGTTTGATAAATCAATTATTTTGTAGGAATTATGAGTTTAGATTTTGTTAATGTATTGTTTAAGCGTAAATCGTACATTAAGAATGAGATAATTGATTTAATCAACCAATAAATTTCATTCCTTTTGTGTGTTCTACAGTAAGTAGACTCCTTAATTTGAGTGTGACATAATTGAAATAATTAATTTTTAGGACTGTCCTAGCAGAAACTACATATATGATTGAGATAATTTTGTTATTTTACTCATCAAAGCCAATGATTTAATGAATTAATTATTTCATTATTATGGATCATAGAAGCATGTATTGAAATCTGGCCACATTATAATGTCCATATTGTCATTTTCTCTTAATTTTTGTATTTGATGCGTGACCTCACATCCTAAGATGGTATAATAAAAATGAGAGCAAAAGTTTGCTTTACAATAGTGACAACTTCAGTGGGCCGTCCTCCAAATGGACCATATATACTTGCCTTGGGTACGTCGATGATCAACTGGGCCAGGCCTAGCCCAGCCTGGTCCCATAACCTCTAACCTGGGCCAACGCTACCAAAGTCAATGAATTGGGACGTTTGTTGTTAGTACAAATACAGGAAGTAACTTCAATGTTTGAAGGATTTGGTTAGACACCATAAATAGTCATTAAATTTTATATTAAAATATAAAAAAATATTTAAATTTAATTTATAGTCCAAAAATTATTTAACTTTAATTTAGTATATAATTTTGTAATTATAGTAAATTGTCATTAAAAAAAACTAACAAAATAGTGACCTTTTATATTTTCGCGCAAAATTTAGTAATTCTTTTAAACTTTAATGTAAAATTTAGTGACTTTTTAATATTTTTGTGCAAAGTTTAGTAATCACGTCTACATATTGTTAGCATCTTTTAATGACAATCGATGATAATTATAAAATTAAGGTATGTTAGGATCAGTAATTAAATTTTGATATAAAATGTATTGGACTAAATAAATATATGATAAAAAAACATAAATACATAAAAATTTAAAATTAATATAGCCGACCCTTTATCGTGGGATAAAAACTGAATATGTTATTATTGTTGACGATATTTATAAAATTATATACTAAACTTACAAAGTGAAGTTTAATAATATTTTTATATCTGATTGGAAATTGCATGACCAATGATAATTAGTTGGAAATATTTTAAAATTTTATTATATTAGAAAAATGTTTTTTTTTTTTTAAATTTTAGAAATAAGACTGAGTCAACTGTTTGGTAGAAGAAGGATGACAAAGGTATAAAGCATGAAGGAGAGATGGGCTTGTTATTGACTTAGAGCGGCTGGATGCGGCGGCACATGCTCCTCGTGTTGCCGTATGGGGATCGCCGATCGAATTCTGTTCCGTCAGCTTACGTCACTTTATGACGTCATCGCAAGAGTTTACAGTGTCAGTGACGGGTCAAACTGATATATTATGCATTCACATTGATATTACATATAATATAATATAATATATTAATACATAAATATTATTTTAAATGTCAAAATTAAATATTTAAATAGCATTCGGTGTTATATAAAAATTATATGATATTTTAGAAAATCATATAATTAATTAACATATGTTAAAAAAATTATTTCATCTGTTTTATTAAATGAAAATTGAAGAAAAATAAAATTTATTTAATTCTAAAAAAAAAAACTAACTTAAAAATGATTTGGTTTTAGTCAGTCAGCGAATTGATTGATGGAAGGAAGCAGCAAGCAGGCGACAGCCCCACGGTCCTAACCATGCATCCAACACTGAAACGTTGGTTTACTGGCAGCCTTGTCAGCATGTCGACCCACGTGTTGAAACGTGAAGCCGGCACCTGAACCTCCTTCCCAGCCTAAAACTCCCCCAAGTTGAACAAGTCCGGCCTGTTTAAGGAAAGTACAAAAGACAAGTCAACACCAAGATGAGTCAGAGTCAGTGTTTGATTGAACTAAAAGTGCCAGTGTGGATCCTGCACCGTGTGCGCGTGGGTTTAGTTAGTGAATTCCGTGTCTGTGGCTGCCAGTCATGCAGCCGAAAAACCAACCAAAGACAGAATCAACTTCATATTATTTTATATGTTTATAAATACAAGTCCACTTCCCAGTTTCCATCTTCACTTCCTCAACTTCACACTACAGTACTACTCTCGGATTCGGATTCCGAAATCAGTATCAGTATTCTGCAAATTGTAATTATACAGCTATATATGGATAGCTCCAGTTCGAACTCGGCGTCGGCGTGGTCCGACGAGGAGATTATTCTGGCCGAGAGCAGGCCCAAGAAGAGGGCGGGGCGGAAGAAGTTTAAGGAGACGAGGCACCCGGTGTACAGAGGGGTGCGCCGGAGGAACGCCGGCAAGTGGGTCTGCGAGCTGCGGGAGCCCAACAAGAAGTCAAGAATATGGCTGGGCACCTACCCGACGGCGGAGATGGCCGCGAGGGCTCACGACGTGGCGGCGATGGCGCTCAAGGGCCATCTGGCGTGCCTCAACTTCGCTGATTCGGTGTGGCGGCTGCCCGTGCCGGCGTCCAGGGACGCCAAGGATATCCAGCGGGCGGCGGTGGAGGCGGCGGAGGCGTTCCGGCCCAGACACGACGAGGAGGAGGAGGGCGACTGTGGTAATAAAGAGGTTTCCGACGGAGCGTCGACGTCGAGCAGTAGCAGCGGGGAGAATGGGAAGAGGGATATGGAGATAGCGAAATGGAGAGAGGAGGAGCTGAAAGGGCTGGTGGTGAACATGGCGGAAGTGCCGTTGCTGTCGCCGCCGCCTTGCTTTGGGCGTCAATTCATTTGGGATGAAGGCGACGAGGACATGGAGGTGTCGCTGTGGAGCTACTAAAATTATGTTTATATACAGCCGGGGAATGCATTTCTATTATTAAATTTAACTAGTGGATTACCATGCGATGCATGAATATTGTAAAAAAAATAAATAAATTGTTAAAGCGAAAGTTGTATAATTTAGTAATTACAATAAATGAAAACCACAATAAATAAGTAAAAAATAAACAAAATAATCGTGTTACAATCATGAGAATACAACAAAATAATTATAAATTTTGAAAGATTTCTTTATATACATTCAAGGGTAGACAAATAATAAAAAGTACATAACTTTATCCCGAAACCATATAGAAAATAAACCTAAATTAACATGTAATACAATAAACAATGCGTAAAAAAATACAAAAATTACACGATAACAGGAAAAAAAAATAAAAGATAACCAACCTCTTTATTCTAAAATATGCATTCAATGGTAGACATATTTTTTTTTTTATTTTCACATGTATTTGTCTCATATGTGCGTGCCACACGAACCCTCAATGCTTAATTTTTTCTAGTTGTATTCATATCACTCACTTCATAGAATAGTGGTGCTATGTTACACCAGAAGACCAAACTGGATAAAAAAATACGATTAAAATTTACTAAATAAAAGTAAAGAAGAAGAGAAAATTTAAGAAGAAGAATTGAGAAAGGAGAAGAGAGGAAATGAAAGTGTTGAACGGGAATGAAGAGGAAGAAGAGAGAGAGATATTTGTTTTATTCTATTAATTTTTCTTTCTTCAAATTCTTCAATTTCTCTCAATTTATCAAATCACATATCACCATTAAGTTTCTCTTTTTTTCCCACGCTTTGCCACACAATCTGAATCTTATTTAACATAATTTTCAAAACACAAATTTAATTTGTATTTAATTTCTCCAAGTCCAACATATAGCACATCTTCGGAGTAGACCAATGGAAAAAATGAGAATTAAATAAATGACAATAATCAATTAAGTTGAAAAATAAAATTATGACATTTAAAATTATAAAAAATAAATTTAAATTAATTAAATTGTATGTAAAATAAAGATAATTTAAATAATCAATTAATTATATAAATAATAATAATCAAATTTTCAAAATTGATTATTCAACTTTATATATTTCTCCTAATAATTAATTACCACATTGAAGATAGGTCAAATTATTAAAGAAGTAAAAAGAAAGTTAAAAAATAAGATTATAACATTTAAGTTATATTTAAAATTATAATATTTAAAATTATAAGAAAATAAATTTAAATTAATTAAACTATATATAAAATAAAGATAATTTAAATAATCAATTAATTATATAAATGGTAATAATCAAATTTTCAAAATTGATTATCCATGATTTTACATGTTTAACAATCAATTACCACATTTAAGACAGGTCAAATTTTAAGAAAATAATAAAAAAAAGTTAAAAAGTAAAATTATAATATTTAAATTATATATAAAATTATAATATTTTAAAATATAAAAAATAAATTTAAATAATCAATTAATTATAAAAATAATAATAATCAAATTTTCAAAATTGATTATCTATATATGACTTTACATATTTTTCCTGACAATCAATTATCACATTTAAGACAGATCAAATTTTTAAGAAAGTAACAAAAAAATAAAGTTAAAAAATAAAATTATAATATTTAAGTTATATATAAAATATAACATTTAAAATTATAAGAAAATAAATTTAAATTAATTAAACTACATAAAATAAAGATAATTTAAATAAATAATTAATTATATAAATGATAGTAATCAAATTTTCAAAATTAATTATACATACACGACTTTACATATTTTTCCTAGCAATTAATTACCACATTTAAGACATGTCACATTTTTAAGAAAACAACAAATAAAAATAAAGTTAAAAAATAAAATTATAACATTTAAGTTATATATAAAATTATAACATTTAAAAATATAAAAAAATAAATTTAAAATAATTAAACTATATATAAAATAAGAATAATTTAAATAATCAATTAATTATATAAATGATAATAATAAAATTTTTAAAATTAATTATCCATATATGACTTTACATATTTCTCCTGACAATCAATTACCACATTTAAGACAAATCAAATTTTTAAGAAAGCAACAAAAAAATAAAGTTAAAAAATAAAATTATAATATTTAAGTTATATATAAAATTATAACATTTAAAATTATAAGAAAATAAATTTAAATTAATTAAACTACATAAAATAAATATAATTTAAATAATTAATTAATTATATAAATGATAATAATCAAATTTTCAAAATTAATTATACATACATGACTTTACATATTTTTCCTAGCAATCAATTAGCACATTTAAGACATGTCATATTTTTAAGAAAACAACAAATTAAACTATAAAAAAATAAAATTAAAAAGTAAAATTATAACATTTAAGTTATATATAAAATTATAACATTTAAAATTATAAAAAAATAAATTTAAAATAGTTAAACTATATATAAAATAAAGATAATTTAAATAATTAATAAATTATATAAATAATAATAATCAAAATTTTAAAATTGATTATCCATACATGATTTTACATATTCCCTCTAGCAATTAATTATCACATTTAAGACATGTCACATTTTTAAGGAAGTAATAAAAAAAATAAAGTTAAAAAATAAAATTATAACATTTAAGTTATATATAAAATTATAACATTTAAAATTATAAAAAAAATAAATTTAAATTAATTAAACTATATATAAAATAAAAATAAAATAAAAAATTTACTTGGCAGTTGGTATTCGACGGTATTACCTGATATCTCAAGATTTCTCCCGATTTAAGAAAGTTTTATTTTTTTGTAATTTATTTCAATTAATATTTTATATTAATATTTAAAAATTAATAATATAGATTAGATCTTGTCTCTTCATCTACCAGCATGCTTACACATTTTCCAAACTCTATTCAACCATAAAAAAATCATTTACGTGTTCCAAGAACTACATGTTTTTCACCAATCTAGACTTAATTAATGACCTATAAAAATTCTATTTTGGGTAAACAAAAAAAATTAAAAAATATAATAAAATATTAAAATAGTAACTGAAAATGGGCGGGAAAAATTTTGACGGCTGTTTTGTTATAATATATAATATATAGATTATTTGGTTCTTTTTACAATATTATTTTTCTGCTAGATTTCTTCATAGTAAATTTGAGATGTATTTGATAGCATAAAAAATACATGAAAAATGTCGCATCTAAAGAATTGAATTTCATCTATATTTTTTATGAAATTGAATTCCATGGTACAATCATTAAATCATGTTCTTGTCTCTTTTTCATGGAAAATTTCATCTAGAGAGAGATGATTTTTATTTTCTATGCAAATTCGAAAATACTTTCGTTTCCAACTAAATGCTATCAAACATACCTAAACTATCAAACATAGAGTCTCTACCAACCTGACTTTTATTTATTCTTCGTATTCTATCTTTTTTTTGGTTTATAAATGGCTTTTAGCTTTATACCTGTTGTGCATACTCAATAATTAAAATATATAATATTTTTATTTTTAATATACCAATTATTAAAATTTGATATTTCAATTATTAAAAATTATTACTTTAAGTTCTTACTGTAATAGAATGTTACCGCGTATATGAACGAGCCCATTTCTATAAGTGACATGTCATGTGGATAAGCGGTTGGTAGTATTTGATTAGGTTGATTGGTTTGTTGTGCTCTCACAATAATTAAAAAATATGGCGTTTTAATATCTAATGTGCAAAATATCAAAATTTTATATCTCAACTATTAAAAATTATTATTTTTATTGAGCCAACTTGATATATTTAATTAATTTTGGAGTTTTGATAATTAACAAAAGGACCAATTTTAACTTATGCACAAATTGTTGTCCTTCAATTTTATTTTTAATATTTTCTATGGCTTTAATTATAGTAAAATATTTTTATTTACTAAAACCATTTTACAAATAGAATTTAATGGAACAAATTCATTTTCTGCATATTTGGGTCATTAGTCGTATAAGTCTATGGCTTTAGTCGATTGAACACAAAGCATCTCTGCACAAGTTTTTCTTCCTCGCAACATTTATCAGCTTGGTCGAGAAGTGTTGTCAAATAGTCGACTAAACCTCCCCATAAGTTGACTATAAATCCAAGTAAGTTGACTCCAAATTCAGCTTAGTCGACTAAAGATTGAGCATTAATCAATTAAAGATTTAGCTTAATCGACTACTCAAGCTTAACATGCATAAAAACTAAATCGAAAGCAAGTCGTCCTAATGAGTATAAATACAACTCAAGCTTGGATTAAAGGTTCCTTGATGATATTCTGAACGTTCCGAGAGCCGTTAAAAGAGTTTTCAAAGTCTCTATTGTCACATCCAAGATCCGTAAGGCTTGCGTACCCTATTGCACATTCAACAACAAACCCAACGCAGTCGGAGGTCGAAGCGCTGAAAATTGATTTTTTTTCATCTCCATCAACTGAGGGTATAATCGATTATTATTTTGCTGTTGCCTTGTAATATTTTGATTTCATGATTTATTTGTGTACCTATGAGGATAATATTTGTAATTTTTAAACTCTTGTGTGGTTTGTTTCAGTTTCCTAGATCCAATGAAAATTTACGTGTTTGTGTGTAGTTTTTAAGATAAGTTAAGGAAAAATCTTTGGTGTTGATTGGTTTAGTAGAACTGCAAATGTGGTTGAAATCTTGGGATAGTGGATCAGGTGTTTGTGATACATCAAACTACTGTATATTGTTGTGTTCATTACTCATTCTTTATTGATTTCATATTTGTCTTGTTGATTCAGTAACATAGATACAGCATAAGATTGAACGAATAATTATATAGATAAATAATTAATCACTCAATTCACCTATCTCTTGAGTGACTATTATCTAAGGGACTAACAGTTTTAAGTCTTTACCTTGTGACATAAAATAGGATATAAATAAGAGAATGAAAGAACAAGATAATTGAGTTCAACAAAGATAAATAATAAATATTAGTTCTATTATATTTTGTGATTTAGACTAGAAGAATGTAACGGTCTTTGGGTTAGTGATTCAAATATTAAGATGTTTGGGATCTAGAATTTTTTTTAAGCTATGAGTAATTTGGTATTTTCCTTATCAAGGTAAATTTTAATCTTATGTGTCTCGTTGATGTGACTTTTTTATGATATGGCATTTTTTCTTTTCAACGGGACATAGAAAACAACTTTATTTGCTCTCAATTAGGATAAGAATTTAAAGAAACAATTTATAATGGTTGAGATATGAAATATTGACATTTTTGTGTATTAGGGATAAAACATCATATTTTTTAACTATTAAGAGAGCACAATAAACCAGTAAACTTATTTAAATATTATTAACTGACTGTCCACGTGAAGTGTCACTCACAAAAAACGAACATATTCATACACGTATTAATGTTCCGTTATGTTAAAGATTTAAAATAGTAATTTTTAATAATTGAGATATCAAATTTTAATATTGTACACATTATAGATTAACATCATATTTTTCAATTATTGAAGCGCCGTTGTATGAATTAATCGTTTATAAATTAATATTTTGTACAATAAAATATTTATAATTTATCACTTTATCTGTTAATGGTACTAACTTGGGATGGGCATATTTGCATAAGAATGGGAAGATGTTTGATGGTACTTGCTAATTTGAATTGGTGAATAATATTAAGATTAATATAAAGGCATATTGAATATTTTGTTGAACGGGCTGTGGCCCTTGGGCCCAGGGAATTGGGCCTGCACGGCATGTTGTCCTCCCTCTTGTGGGCTGGGCCAGCCCTTAACCCATAAATATATTATATATGTATAAGAGAGCTTATCAGTAGCACCAATTTGTGATTGCTTTTTACCGCTAGTTTGGCAACGCGGTTTGATTGCTTTTAACTTATTAATTTAGCGTATAAGTTATGAAACTTATTTTGTTATATGTTTGGATGTTATTAACAACTTAAAAGTTATAGAGCAAAAACGCTAACCAACAGTATTTTTGGAAAGCCATCACCCTCCCGCTTTTGCAAAATCGCTCTCTGGAGCTTTTTGTGTTAATCAATTCAATGACCATTTTACCTTCCAACAATATCAAAATTTACAACCCCTATCCCTACTATCATCTTCTCCTTCACTATGCTCATCTTCCATTCTCATATTCTCTTCCATAATTGTTGGATTTCCTCCATAAATGGGCGTTGTCACCGCCTAATACCACCCTATGAGCATATCGCCACCATTGTCGATGTTGCAAGTTGCCTATCGCTGCCATCGCAACAAGCTGCCTCGCTGCCCAGCGTCGTCATGCTAGCAGATCATCGCCAGCGCCAACGCCTATCGGGTCGCCGGCCGTCCATTGCCCTCATCTTTTCCGCACTGTTGCCATGGCCAAACTATATATATATATATATAAAATAGTAATATAAACATATATATAATAATAATACATAATAATATATACTATTATTATATAACATATATAATACATATAATTTATAATCTTAATATATTTTTAATAATTATATATAATTTATTAATATTTAATAATAAAAATTTACATCATTCAATAACATGTCTATTTTCTTCTTTTTATTAAGTTATAATAGTTTATTAGTTCTCTCAAATCAAACAGATAATTATTAATTTAAATACTACCTAACTTAAATACTATAATCAAATTAAATACTTCCTAATTTAAAAGTTTTAAAGAAAAACGCATAGCCAAAACAAATCTTTTATGTAATTAAAGGCCCCTGCAAGGTCAACGAGGGGTCACTGGTACAAGTGCCCAATGTAAGTGTTGGTGTTAAACAGGCGATGAGATTTGGACAGAAGATCGTACGACAGCAGCGCATTGAATTGAAACAAAACAAATTTAAACGAATCAAAATTATAACATTAAACTAATCAAACTTGAGATTCAAAAAAGCCAGTGGAAGGAAGAAGCATCCAAGCTTCTTCTTTTTTTTACCTCTGAGTGTCGCTCAGGTGCTGTTCTTCTCTCCATAGCCAATGCCGAGCTCCTTCTGATCAATCTTAACTCATTACCGCCTTGAGATCTTCACCTCCTCTGGAAGTGGAACCTGCCTCTCACTCTCGCCCCCCCTCTCCCCACTTTTAAAACCCCGGCTGGACCCCCCTTAATTTGCTTCCATTCATCACATATCGATCCTTCAACTCATCTCTACTTTCTCTCTCCAGAAATAATCGGTGTGGTCAGGCAGCTACAGCTGAACTGTCTCTGCAAGGTGAAGAGTTAAATGCAACTTTTGTTTGTTTTATCAGCCTTTTTGCATCTCTCTCAGACCTAATTAACTGCTGTCTTGGATTCCTCTCTTCTTCCTCTTTGGTCAATGCTCACATGTTGTAGTTCGTTTCGTTATTCTCTTCTTCTCTGCAGTTTGAAAGCTTTTGAAAATGGTGGGGTTGAATTCTCACGATTCCAACGCGAAGAAGCCATTGCGGAAGCCGCTGATGCTGAAGGACTATCTGTTGGATGATCTGAGCTCCTGTTCCTCCAACGGCTTCCGGTCGTATCCCCGGCGCCAATGCTGCACCACCGTGCGATTCCTCGTCGACATGGATCTCAACACGACAGACTCTTCGGGTCACGGGAAACGATTTCTCAAGAGCAAATCAAAGAGCGCTTCGACGACGACGATGTCGGCGTTCCAGCGGGCCTCCGAGGCGGCGATCAACGCCGTCAAATTCCTCCCCTTCGCCTCCACCAAGTCGCCGTCGTCTGCTTCCAAACAGAAGAAAACGAAGAGCTCAATTTTGCCGAGGAGTCTCTCGCGGAAGCTCCTGAGACGAAGCTTCTGGAAGAAAACTGACAAGGATATGCAGCAGCAGCGCAGCTGGAAATCATTCATGTATTTTCTAGAACAGAAATATCCGTCGGATTCCTCTCCCTCCGCCGCCCTCACTTCCGCCACTACCTCAACCGTAACCACCGCCAGCTACTCCAACAGCTCAGTCAGCGAAACCAACAGTAACGGCCACAGCTGGTCGGAGAGCGATTTTACGTCGGATTCTTTACAGAGCTCGAGCGGCAATTCGGAAAGTTCCGGTGAAAATGACGTCGTCGCCGGTGAGAAGCCGGCCAGGGCCGGCAAGAGAGTCGGCGTAACTGTCGGTGATGATTCCACGGAGGCGAACTCTAAGGTAAGTCAGAAAATAGAGATTTTATATTCTGCTTCGCACCTACAAAATTATATATAATCTGAACGCGAGGTTAATACCTCCTAAGCTTTTACTACTTCCAGTAAAAGTCGGCCAGTCGCAAGCGGTGTGGAGACAGTGTGTTTCTCTGGAGGTAGTAGTAAAATATATTTGTTTCACAGCTGGACCTCGACTTACGGGGTTTCCTGAAATTCACGTGTGGGGTATATCTCGTTCTGGGGAAGTACAGTCTACTTCTCGGGCCTACGAAATTAAATACCGCAGAGTGTTCCGATGCCGACGATCCCGGTACTGTTGCTTATTCGCGGGATCCACGGCGAGGATTCTCGGAGTTTACCTGGTGTGGTGGTGCACGGGATACTAGATTATTCCGCCTTGTCTATATTACCTTAATGGCCTCGTCGGATGCGGGGGTATTGGTGGTATTTCAAAAATTCCCGATCTGTCGGTAGTCTGTCTATCTGTTGACCATGTGGTCTTCTGTTATGTGGGCATGAAATGAACAGTAAAGTGTTACTTGGCGGTGGCGTGTAGTGTGGTTGACAATGGCTTGTCAAATGGGGTCTTTGCAAGCAGGGCAATATCCACTATCACTCCCAATAAATTAATATATTTTGTTGTGAACACAGAACAAATGGCGGAATGAAGAAGAGAAAGAGCAATTCAGTCCGGTATCTGTGCTTGATTTTCCGTTCGATGACGACGATGAGGAGGTCTCCTCATCATCATCTCCATTTCAACACAGGCGCCTGGCTAATTCCATGGAAGGTACGTACGTAGCCGCCTCTCCGTCTTCTCTGTGATCGATCAAACACATTCAGACTGATTAAATAATTGAGAAATGAATTCTGGAACTTGATATTAATTAATTCGATCCATTTATATGTATATATAGGAACAAGACAGAAGAAGCTTATTCGGAAGACTGCGAGGCGGTTCGAGAGGGTTGCTCAGCTGGAAGCTCAAGCAGTGGACCTCGAGAAGCAGTTCTCGGACGAATCATCATCGCTTGAATTAGAAGAAGAAGAAGAAGCACAGCAAAGAGCTGTGGCCTTGCTGGAGCTGTTGAAATCCACTCACCTTCCAATTCCATCGGTGGTGTTTAAATTCGATGCGGAGAATCTACTGCTGGATTTCTTCGCGGAGAGAATGGGAGCGGAAGCAGAGGCGGAATTGGAGAAGGAGCAGGAGGTCCTAAATGTGGCGAGAGACTGGATGAGGGGGCAAGCGCATGATGACGGGATCATGTTGTTGGAGTGGGAAGTGGAGGAGAACAGGGAAGCGTATGTGAGAGAGATGGAGAGGGGAGGAAGGTGGAAGAAGTTGGAGAATGAGGAGAAAGAAGAGGTGGCCATGGAGCTGGAGATGGAGCTATTTGCTTCGTTGCTGAACGAGCTGTTGGATGATGATCCCATGGAATCCAAGATCCAGTAGCTAGCTAGGTGCAAAATGTGAATATATATAATTTGATTTGATGCAGCAAAACCAAAATTCCAAAAGCCTGCAGGCATCATCATCATCATCATCCACTGGTCCGGGGAGAAGAGAACAACTTGTTTTCCATTCCTCTTTTGGGGGTTCGAATATGTTCAAATTTTGGTACTTAGTCGATAGTGGGGACTAGTACTAGTACTAGCAGTAGTTATGGTTTTCCAAATTTCTTTTGTTTTTAGACTTGCGCTTTGTTTTAATCTTCAATATCTTGCTTTTAGCTTATAATATGCGAGCTAGTTCACTTTTTTATCTCTACAGTACTGACCCACAGTACTCCTGAGAGTAGTAGTTGGTGAAACAATGACAAATGCTGTATTCTTCTTACTTTTCAATTTTTAGTTTTAAGTTTTGAATTTATTTTTAATTTTTTATTTTAATAGTTTATTTTTAAAAAATTAAAAATGCATTCAATTTATTATTTTAAAAAACTATTTTTTAAAATAGAAAATTAGAAAATATGTTCTCTTCAAAATTTTAAAAATAAGTTTTTAATTATATTTTATTCAATAAATTAAAAATATTTAATGTTAATATATTATTAAAAAAATATATATATTTTAAAGTTAATGAATTTTATAAATTTTTTTCTATTACAATAATAAAATATAACTAAATAAATAAATGTGTTTTGAGTTTTAAGTTTGTTTTGCTTGAAAGCACTCAAAATAATTTTTTGTTATTTAGAGTTTTCTTTACAATTTGTTTTTTGTTTTCAAAATTATATTTTTAAAAATAGTAAAAAAAATATATTTTTATTATTTTAAAAAATTAAAAATTAAAAATAACTTAAAAACAGTAAAAAAAAACGAAACCTAATACTTTGCTTCTTTATCTCCATTGTAACGTGATTTGTTTTGGGTGGCGCTGCTGCGTTCAACGGGTTGAATTTTTGCTCCTTTCCTTGGAAAGCATTTCTGCTTTAAATCCAATTTGGACTGCCTTTAGCTAAATTTATAAATAAAATAAAATATAATAAATTTATCACCCTTAAATATCTAAATACATACAAAATGGATGTCTTTTTCTTCGCATACTAAAAAAAGTTAGATATAAAAAATATTTTAAATTTTTTATTATATTTATTTGACAACTCTTAAAAAATAGTTAAATAATTTCTTATCTTGAATTATTTAAATAAATTTATCTTATTTCTCTCCCTTTAAATAAATTTATTTTAAATTTTATAAATAAAAAATATTTTAAACTTATATTAATATAATTTTATCTTATTTATTACCTACAAAAAAAATAAAATGGAGAAAAAGTTTAGCACGAACTCGAAGCAAGCAGCCGCCAGGAAATCTGAGTGTTGCTGGCCGGGCCCCACCCAGTAACTCAAGCACGTGGGCTCAACGTGAGATGCCCACTAACGATAGCGACGGCGTTAATGTGTACGGACGGACCCCGACCGACCAGCCAGACACCCACACTCAATTCATTCTCAAAAGTAGTCTAATCCAACGATCCCAATTGAAAGCTAGAAACCCCTGCCATTTTCAACGGATACGATCCTTCCTCGTCCAATTCCCCCTTCTTCATAAAAACGATAAGGGCCCGGGTACACGACAAAGATGAAGAGCGCAATAAATTTTGAAGAACCCTAAAAAGTGAATTTTTTTTTTCCCCAGCTTGCGCTTCCTCTACTTGGAAGCGCAGCGATAATTGCCGAATCATTTGGTTTGAATCAAATCCATCAATCGATTAGCAGTGGCAGGAATGAAACGTCTCGCCGGTTCCGACTCCAATCTCGACGGTAGTAGCGATCCCTTTGTAAGTCCCTTATTACAATTTAATCGCTGCTATCTGAAACCCTATTTTTGTTCTTTCTGCTCTCTTCCTGTTTCATTGAATTGCACATTCGTGTGTTTGTTTTTATGCGTTTACTTATCCATCCTGTATCTACTTACCTATGAGCTTGCGTTGGCGATTCTCCAATGTTGAGCTTATATGAACTTCCGATGTAATGGAGTAGGAAATTATTGAAACTGAAAACTGATTTGTAAAATATTGAACAAGTGAAGCTGTTGCAGTATGTGGAAAGTTGGGAGATCATCGGAGTGTTGGTCTTCCATGTTGTTCCGTCTTGGTTTAAATAATTGCGTGACCCTAGCAACAATAAATGTCTGTCTTGGTTTTAATTGCTCAATTTTGAAGCATCTTCTTGTTTTTCTTTGCAAACACTTATTTTAATTCTAAGTACCAGTCCCTGATAAGAAGTATGGTATGCATGCAAAATACAAATGTGGGACACGCTGGTTCGGAGAAAATAAGGACATACTGCAGGAATATGTCAAAAGAAGTTATAGTTTTATATGCTTTTGTTGGCCAAGTCACCAAAATCATCAATCAAGAACCAATATTTATAAGATGGGCAAAACTATTGCAAGTTGTAACTTTCAAGTAGATCCATTTTTGAGTTGCTTACTATCAATGAACATGTCATTTAGCTCTTCAGTCTGATCTTTGACTTTGTAAACCTCAAAGATCAATTCATGATTGAACCTCTTTATGATAGTACCCCACCTGGGAATGAGGACTCCACTGATAAAAATTACTTTGTTTCTTTGGAAATACTCAATACGAGATCTAAAGCTACAAGGATATGAAAAGATGGGAGCAGGTGGACGACAATATAGATTTTATGTGAAACAGATTGAGTAAAGTAATGTATTTCTGACATTACAGAAATGTTGGTAGTAAAAGAAGCCATGTTTCAAATTCTAGTTTTTTTTTTTCTTTTGCTGATTGAATTCTAAGTTTATTCTTTAAACTTGTATTCTATTAACTAATGTACCTCCTAGGCTTCTTTGAATTTGTAATATGTTTTCAAGTGTGTCTCGCCCATAATGATTCATGTTTCTCTGAAGTGTCTGAATAGGTTTAAGATTTTTTAGATATCAATGTATAACGAGGTACACATTCGGAATAGTTTCATGGAGGCCCAAGAATTTTGGTGCTCAACACAATTCTAGTTTCATGGAGTGGAAATTCTCTATTTTGTATGGCCCAGTGTTGTTAAAGGCGCGCCTAGGCGCAAGGCCCCTCAAGGCGCAGCCATCTTGCCTTGCCATGCCCAGGCCAGGCGAGATCCAGCCAGGCGCAGCTGATTTTTCAGCATGTTTTATTTTTTAAACATTCTTCTTCTTCTTCCGCTGCTGCTAAACTACTACTTCTTCTTCTTCCGCTGCTGCTAAACTTCGTCTTCTTCTTCTTCTTACTACGCTGCTGCTACTAAACTTCTTCTTCTTCTTCCGCTGCTGCTAAACTTCTTCTTCTTCTTCTTCCATTGCTGCTTAACTTCTTCTTCTTCTTCTTATTCTTTTCCTCTGCTTCTTCTTCTTCTTTCTTACGCTGCTGCTACTTCTTCTCTTCTTCTTCTTCTTCTTCTTCTCTTCCTCTTGTTCTTGTTCTTCTTCTTCTTTAGTTCCCTTTTTTTAAAATTTTTATTTGTTGATGCCTGCAACTGCTTCTTCTTGAAGTATGTTTATGTCATGAAGTATGTTTATGTTGTGATTTATTTAATATATGTTGAATTCTTGAATTTTTTGAAAACATAAATGTTGATATGTGATTAGGATCTATTTTAGGACTTATTATTCAATTAAGAAGTATATTTTTCTTTCTTCTTAGTTAGCATGTGCCTTGCACCTGCCAGGCGCGTGCCTCGCCTTGCGCCTTGCGCCTCAGGCTCCAAGACCCTTTGCGCCTTAGTGCGCCTTGGGCCTTTAATAACACTGGTATGGCCTCATGTATTACTCATCCGAAAATGCCTTGTGGATTCTTATTTACAGCCAGTCTCAAGCCTGGATAAAGGAGGCGTTAAGTAGCCAACAACCAGTGTAAAACTTGTTATATTACACATCATGGATTCTGGACAAATGGGCAATTCATTGAGGCACAACCACCCTCTTAGTGACACATTGCATTGCTTGAGTGCACTGAGAAAAAAGATAGGATCGCCGCAGCATTAGTTGAATGTAGTCTTAAATCCGTAAGAATTAACATTTTCATGGACATATCTGATGATTATAGATTAAGGATGGAATAAGACTTGGGGTGAAAACCCCTGTTGGTCATGGCCTCAAGCATTACTCATTTGAAGATGCATGTGGTCTCAAGATCTAATAGTGAAACTAGTCATATGAAACATCATGAGTTTTAGACAAATGATTATCAACGAGCTAGAATTTATGTAGCCACTTATCTAGTGGGATTAAAGCTTGGTATGTTGTTGTTTTGCATTTATCTCTCAAATACATAAATGTTTTTATTTCCTGACAGAATATTTAATTCTTTATTGGTCTTTCCTTTTGCAGTTCCAGAGTAAACGAATAATGGCAGGATCCCCATTTGATATTCACAGGGCAGAACCATCTCAGCAGCAACCAACGAAGACACCCCCCTTGGATGTGCACCGTGCTGAATCATCTAGGCAGCATGTGAGAGCACTCAATTCCCAATTTGCAAGGTCCAATCTTTCCCGTACAGCTTTCTATGGTTTTGCTAAATAAGTACACTTATTTGTTGTACTTGTCTAATGACAGATTTATTTTGTTAATTTTTGTTTCTCTAGCTTAGCTAAAAGAAAAATCCTTTATTGAATGTTTGAAAGGCATTTGGATCCTTTCCTCCGTTCTTTCTTCTTCTTCCTGTTAAGCTTTTTGTTTTTAATAAGTTTTTCTTCTTCATTTTTCTTCATGAGATCTTTCCTCCTTTCCATCTTATTCCCAATAAAAGTTGGTTTCAGATCTATGAAAACCCAATGAAATAATTGCATCACTGGTGTCTATTGCTAAGCCAAACTGCATAATGAGTATGAGTTTTACTATTTGCTCGATCCATACTCCCATATTTTTGTGTTTGGTGTCCTAAATATACATCTTCACTTGTAAAACTTTGGAGTTGTTTATGCTAAACAGCTGGGTCCAATCACAATTACAAAATCACCCTGATGAACTTTGGGAAGATGGAGTGCGAGATTACCTAGCTCATGCTTCAAACATAATGGTAATTTTCCATTACTGTTAAGCAATTTGTACATTATGATTCTTAATCGTTTCCCCAGTACTTTGATTTGCTCATAACTGGCTAACTGGGTGAATGATTTGGGTAGGGGGATGTATATAACATAAACTGATCGCAAAATTTTTAAGTTTGTTACTTTTTCTGCTTGATAAAAACCTTGCTGTAGTGGACAAACGTTCACAACATATTTGCTAGCTCAACCACAATTGAAGTTGGATTTGAGTATTTAAGCTGGCTCTAACTTTTTGAGTGTTTTAACCTAGGGTTGGCTTCAAATATGTACCGTGGATTTCATCAGGTCTCTAGCCTCTAGGAGCTTTAGTTACAGGACTCATGTAGGTTAAACTAGATATGCTGAGATCCATTTCTGTGTTGTCATATAAACCTCCTGTTGAGGGATTGTAATCCTGCCTTTTGTGATTATCATTAGTTGAAATTTGATTACTTGAAAGTAGTGTTAGTTATTGTGATAGATTTTCTTCATTCAAATGTTTCAGGAGAAATTTAGTGATGTTGTTAGTTGGCTGAAAGCAAATGCTATGAAAGAAGACAATCCACATAAATTGGAATCTCAACTTGCCCCAAAGAAGCTTGTATCTGAAAGTAAGGATAGCCACATAAAGCCATTCCAGGAGCAGGGTTTATTTGGTCTATCTGGTACAACTGCAAGCTCTACACCTTCATGGACTGCTGGAATTTTTAAAAGTCAAACCCCTTTGACATTTGGTAGGTCCATTTTTTTGCCATATTTTAGGTTTTGTTTAGAATGGAGATCATCTTCCCCATTCGAGTGTCCTCTTCCCTTCTATGCCCTATGAACTCATTGGTCCATGTCATCATTATTTCATGACATGCTCAACTATTTTTTTATAACAAGTACTTTTTATTCATCATTTTTAATAAATTGTATATTTATAACAGAAAACACACTCAAATTATGAGAATTGAAACTCTGCTAACTAGCAAATATGACAACATGGACCTTTGGAATTCATGGGGCATTGAAGGGGGCACTGGAAAGGGGTAGGGGATTTCTACTCTACTCTCTTGTTTATGGGTCTTACTTTTGGTGAACTTGGACGGTTCTGTATGCTTTCTTAAATATGCCATTTGGACATGTATCAAGAAAAGGAAGAGAACAACTTATTAATGATTTTTATCTTATTTATTAATTCTTCCATTTGTGAACTTTGTGATGATGTCTAGAACTCTTAGTGTGTATTGGCATTTGCTCACTGTCTGATCGGTTATATACACTTTAAACATGATAGCATAAACATTCATAGGTTATGCTCCCTTCCAATATTAACCATATGAATTTGTTTAAGTACAAATTTGAATCTGGATAATCATACTTTAGGCATCTTTCAAGGAGAAATTCCACAAAGAATGCTGTTTACTTTTATAATGAATTGCCATGTGCACAATTCAGCCAGTGCTCTGGCTTTGGCCAACACTGTTGTCATTGCATTATACTCAAATACTTTTTATTTTCGTTGAACCAACCTATTTCTTTCTCCTTTCCTAGCCCTTAAAAAGTTTTTTTTTTTTGATGATGTAGATGATTTTTTTTTTTCTTTTTCACATGATAGAGAACTAACTAAATGCTTGTTCATTTACTATGTAATGTTTCTCAAGCCCTCAACCCAGGGGAGATTTATTGTTATTTTAAGTTTATAATGTCCTCCAACCTAAAAGAAAATATACAATAACAACACTAAGTCTTAATCCTACTAGGTGGTATCTGCTACAATTTTAGCTGGCCAATCACCTTCCTCAACCATAACCAAAAAACAAATATATTGGGGGGGGCGCATGTGGTATCCATGCTCTCTGTTCAAAGTTCTGATATTTACTGAATTGCAATCTCCATTTTTATTTAAAGCTGAGGGACTGAATGAAAATAAACTAATGATGCTTGACTTTTGAGATCTCTGAATATTGCTGCAACTATAGTTATTTTAGAGTGTTCGGATAGTTCTCATTTTCTGGTTGTAAATGTTGAAGTCTATTCTCATTTCTGTTCCAGGAAACCAAAGTTCGGTACCCTTAAACAATGATGCTGCTGATGATGGGGAGGGTGGTGAGACATGCAACTCTTCTTGTTATATGTACTTAATTATTAGAATTTCTTTTAATGACTGTTGCTATGATCATGAGCTGGTCATGCTTTCCAAGGTTTGTTTATCTAACTAGTTATTGCCGTGCATTTGATTGTCTTCATTTGGCTAGTAAATTAGTTATTTACCTTCCATTATTTTAGGTGTAAAAGGATGTGTTAGGTTTTGCATTGAGAAATCTGTCTAGAAGGTTAAGAGAACAGAAGATCCCTCGAGTGAATGGAAGCAGCTGGAAATTCTAAGTTAGGGAGAGGCTAGCTTAGGTGTTTTATTATAAGGGTTAGTTTAGTCTTTGTGTAGGCTAAAATAAAATGCCTTGTAATTACCGCCTTCAACCCTCTATAAATAGAAGGCTTAGGGTGAGGCAGTCGGATATAACAAATGATCATTCTTTGTCTCTGAATGTGAGTGATATTGCTGTAAAGAGAGGAAAGGCTCTGTGAGAAGGATAGTTCTTTGTAATCTCAGTGTGTGCAGTGTACTCATAGAGGATAGGGATCTTGTACTGTTTTCATCAGATTTCTAGTGGAATTGCTCTCGGACTTGTGGCTGGATGTAGGGCTGTTTCTGCAGCCTGAACCAGGATATATCGCGCGCCTCTTGTGTTGGTTTGGTTGTATCTTTTCATTCTTTTCTTTGTTCAATTCTGTTCTTGTATTACAGTTGCATATTTTCTGTTGTTGGTTTGATTTTGGGTGAGGAGTTGAGAGAATTGGCAGTAAGAAGTATTGATTGAGTTATCTAAAGAGCTCGTAATCTTAACAGGATGTTTTTTACTTTCTTTGTTTTTGCTGGATTTACACATGATTAGGGAGACTATGTAACTGGTAAAATCTGATCGTTTATTTCTTTCAATTGATTTAAACAATCGGTTGTCTAAATTGTGCAACTACAAAGCATATGTGGCCATGCTTAGTAGTTTTCTGCAACCACCCTAACCTGACCATATCTTGAATTCTTGATGCGAGATAGAACCAATCATGTGAATGATGGCAGATTGCTGGCAATTTTGAACTCAGAGATCAGGATAAGGTCCCTACCAGGGGTGGAATTACTAACTCTTTTTTTGTGAGTTCAATGTGGAAAACTAAGCATTGGTGACACCTAAAAAGGATGGAACTAAGATTCTCTCATTGTGGCTGAGAAATATGGTTGTATATCAATGTGCACCAAAGCTCCATGTGATTTCCAACAAAAAAGGAGAGATGAACAGCTTGGTGAAATAAGGAGAGATTATTGGCTAGAAATATTTGGAGTTATTATTTCAGATTTAGAAATAAGCTATGGTTGGTAATAAGGAGACTATTATTTTTCCATAAAAGGTTTGGGGGCCATCCAGCTAAATTTTGATTTACTTTTTCAAAATTATGGCTAAACTACAGGCACTTTAATATTTTAGGGGAGAAACTGCCAATTTTACTGGAACTTTTTTGTTAACTATAATAAGAGTATACTATATCTCCAAAATGTTATGGGGAATATGTCAAATCCAAACTCTGCTCTTCCCTCTGCCATGGTTCCCTGGTTCATTTATATAACTAGCTATGATTTTAAGCTAGATATACAGAGATGAAAATTGTTCCTTGTCTAAGTGAAAAATGAAGGCATTCCTTGGGATTATGTAGTATTTACCACCACTACTTTAAAACAGTGGCCTTGTAGTGAAATGACATGTTTGCGGCATGTATCAGGAAAGTTTGTTTTTTCTTAATTCTTTTTTAAAATGGTTACTCTTAAGGCTTGCAATTGTTGTTTTTTTCATTGTTGTTGTTATGTTGGTTACTCCATTGTCTTCTCTTCCTCTGTATATTTTTATTCATTCACCGGTACTCCTTTTATCATTATCTGGGCTATATAAATCCATGTTCAAAGAACTTGATAACTTTACTTATCCATGCTGAGGATCTTGAAATATTAAAATCATCCGAATGATTCTTTGCATCGCTATCTTAGGACTTGTCATTTTCTGCGAATGAATTTACTTGATGTGGAGATTATTTGCAATTGATATATTTTGATTTTAATCTTTTTACTCATTTTAGTCTAAAACAGATTATGGAACCCCTTTTACTTTGAGTAGTTTCATCTCTGAAGCTGTATGCTAGGCTAGTTGCATAAGTTAAAGGCAAGTTGATGATTGGCTTTTTGTTGCATGAGAAGTGAATTTTGGATGATACTCTACCCTTCCAAATGAGAAGGGAAAGCTTGTGTTTGTATTCATTGTCAATTAGAAATGAAGCAGATCAGTTAAAGAACTAAAGCATTTATTCTGTAGACTTTAATCCTCTTAAAATTGAAATCAATCTTTATCTATTATCATTAATATTTTTTCTGTCAGTTTAAAATATGTCATGGTATTTGTTGGTTTGGATTAACTTGCATAAGCCTACTTTGCTTTGCCAAGCTGTAACAATGACTAGTTTGGCTTATTTTTGCAATGCCCATTCCTCGTTTATCATCTTCTGTTTTGGTTAACTAGAACTATTTGATGTGTGTGAGAATTAAATTTTGCATTGCAAAGTTATTCTCTGCTCAGTTGTGCACTTTGTTTATCTCTCTCTCAATTTTTGGGATCACCAGAAGAACTTCAGCAGCCTAGCAGCCCATCTGTAGCAAAGACTGAAGAGAAGGGTATTATTGTAGTACATGAAGTCAAATGCAAGCTTTATGTGAAGGTAATTTGTATATATACTCATCTACAGTCTCTTTTACTGAGATACCACCCCCATGATACATGCTTTTATTTCAAATTTTAACTGGGACTGGTTTGAAATTTAGAGACTTGAAATATTATTTTCATCCAATCTTCTCTCCTCTTCTAAGAGAAGGAAGCTTTATGGGAGAAACAGAGAGGGGTGACTTTGAAATATCAAACGATGCAGATGTTTGTGGAATTATGAATCAACTGTGTGGGTTTTTGTAGATATCGCCATAGATACAGAGTGATCAGTGGGCTAGAATCCATGTAGCCGACCCTACAAAGTTGGATGAAGTCTTGATTTGTTGTTGTTGTGTGTGGAGTTTTGTAATTATTCTTGTCTTATTGTCTTAGTGATTGGTCCCTATTTTTCTACTTTGTTCAGTCAAGTGATCCAGCAGATAAAGATGCATGGAAGGATAGAGGCACTGGGCAGCTTTCCATCAAATGTAAAGAGGGTATTACCAAGGGCACAAGAGAATCCAGACCAACAATTCTTGTTCGAAATGATGTAAGTTTACTACCGACAAATCTTTTGCATTTATAGAGCTGAATTCAGCTTGAAATTGAAAGTTTCTTAATTCATATTTGCTTTCTATTGCTCCATATGTTGTTTGGAGACCAAATTAGATAGTACTGTTTTTGGTCTCTTACTACTTTTATGAAATGGTAGAGAATGCCTGGTGAAAATATAGATTTGTAGGTCCACTTGTTTAAGGACAGAAGCCTTCATTCAATTTAATATTTGATGCAGTTCTCAAGAATGAATTCTTTCCTTCACATTTGCAGGTTTCAAATAACCTGTTGGATTTTTAGCTCTTTGAAATTCTTCCTTGCATGATTCTATTTGCATTAGGATACTAACATTATTTGTCTCTTCTAACTCTGTTCAATCCACCATCTTATTTCAACTGCACTCATAAAAAATAGAGTTTTGATATGTTAATGTGATGGCAAGGTTGTAAATTACAGAACAAATTGTCAATGTTAATGGACATTCAAATAGAAATTTCTTGATCTTGTACTTCTATTTTGGAACTTTCTTTAAATGTTATTATATGTTCACATGTATCTAATAAGGTATTTGCTTATACATAGTGAAGAAAGAGCCAGGCATCACCAGTGGTTTCAGTGTTTCTTAACTCTTTAGCCAGAGTAATCAATTTACTTTGTTCTCTTGGCAGGTGGGAAAGGTATTGTTAAATGCATTGTTATATCCAGGCATCAAGACAAACATGCAGAAAAATTCAATTGTTGCAATATTCCACACTGCGGTAATGCCTCTTAGTGAAAATATCGTAATAAACTTGAATTTTTTGTTGGTTTGGCTGACACCGATTTCATCCATTTGCTCCTCAAGCAAGCATATGACTTGTTCCCCAAAATGCTCAGTTTCTGCTTGACAGTTCAATTATATAGATATCGTAGTTGTTTTGAGCTAACCTGTAACCTTATAAGTTCATGTTGATTTCTTGGTCCCCCTTTTTCAGCCATTTCGTGCTTGCATGTTATAAGATTTTAACAATACGTAAAAATGAAGCTTTGGGTATTGCTTTCTGAACATTGCATGTAATTCTGGTGCTCTGTTATTATTATTATTATTATTTGTTTTTTGCTATTGTATTTTGGTACTCTTTTTTTCTTTTTAATGATTAAGGTAAGGGAAAATGGGGATAACTGCACGACACTACTGGAGTTGAATAGAGACCATATAGTGGGGAAATGGCATTTTGATACCCTTTCAAGTAGTTTACATTTATAAAAGATTTGACTCTCTTGGCGATGATTAATCTTCATGTTGTGTCACCGACTCCCTTGCGATGATTAATCTACATAGTAGGATCTTATTCCTTTAGGCCTATTGGGTAAGAAAACAGAAAAGGACTGTTATCTGTGATTTTAAACACTCCCTGATTTTGCCCTAGCATGCAAAGGCTCCAGAATGCTTTGAAGTGAATCCAACAAGTAGTTTTTCCTGTATTTGCCGCATCATAATGGAACATGTGTGCGCGTGGATTCTCAGCGGATTATAGTTATTTCAGAAGTATTTTCTTTTCCGGGCTTAATAAAATTTTCTCTTCTTTTCCGGCATGACGCTGCATTTGTAGGATGACAATGTAAACGATGGCGGCGAAAGTAACAGTGTTGTGGCTCGTACTTTCTTAATAAGGACAAAGAATGAGGAGGATCGGAATAAGCTAGCAGCAGTAATTCAGGAATATGCGCCCCCAGCTTAAGTGAGACAGAGACATGCTCGGAAGTGATTCCACGCGGTCATGTGCTCTGGGGAGCTTCAACAAAGTAGCTAACAGATTGTAATATCTGAATTGATGTTTGTGCACTTAAAAATTTTTTGTGAAAGGGTTGGTTTACCAGCCGACACTGCCTTATATCCTCTTTTCTTTTGTTGGGGCTTTCTGCGGCGGGGCGCAGTGGTTGGGGGGAGAGGGTGGGGGGGTTGATGTTGGTTTCCATACATATTCTAGCCAGTGAAAGCACTTCTCATAAGGTTTTGATGTTTTCACAATAGGCTGTTGGACTTGTTTCCCATTGAGAAAAAGGCAATAACATCTATCTATCTTCTAAAGAGCTCTTGCAATAATGATGATGTATAAAGTTTGTACTCTCTTCTTTTCATGGTTAGTTGCATTTAAGGAGCATTTGACGCGGCTGTGATTTGATTGATACATTTTCCCATAACTCTGCAACATGAGAAAGGTCGTGAGCATTGATGAGGAAGATCTACCAAAGTACAAGTACGACCCATCATCCATCTGCCAGAGACAAGTTAAGTTATTGGCTGGCCGGTAGGCAGTACAGTAGTCCCATTTAGTGAGAGAGAAAGTGCGCTTTTTTTATTTTTTTATTTTAAAGCTACGGTAAGGTAATTGTTAAAGGTTACCACATTGAAATTGGGATTTGATTAACGCTTAAATTAAATTATTAGAGTGAGTGAGTGAGTCGAGTGAATTCAAACTTTTTAAATTCAACTTTACAAAATATTGAGCTTAATTTGGGAATGTCTCAATAATGTACGTTTTTTATATATTTAAATGTTTATCAAACACACCTCAAGCTAAAGTGATAATTTTCATCATAAAACAAGCTCTGGAAGCGTTAAATGATCGATATATTTTAATTCAATTATAAAAGGTATTTAAGTGTATGAGCCTAGTGTTTGTAGTCCGACAAACGTAATTTTTTTGCAATATGGTTATTTTTCTTTCCCTCTTAATTGTGACGATAATTACTGGAAAAAATACATTATTTTTTATTTTTAAATGATTATTTATTGAATGTTATACTTTATAATAAATCAATACGATAGGCATTAAATTTTTATTTTTTAATTTTTTAAAAAAATTATAAAAAAATGCATATTATTTAAAAATAATATATAATAAACACATAATATCTAAAAATAAAATACACTTGTTGCACTCTAATCATTACTCTTTTTAATACTTGAATTAAAAAGAACAAATAAAATAGAGTAACGAGTATCTCTAAAGAATTTAGCCTTTATATAGTCCAATTCAAAATAGTCTAAATGCGAGTTTCATTTCTTTATGATGCAAAGTTCCTTATTTCTCAAACCACTATAAAACCCATGCCCAGTTTATTAGAAGCCACACATATCATTCTAAGACTAGACCACGTGTCATCTTAGCCTTCCACATATTTAATCACCTTCCATCACATGGATTATTCATTTATTTTGTGTGTAATGATTAAAAAAAATTCATCTTATTAATTTATCTACATATTATTGTAACATCAATTTGATAAGTACTTTTTTTCCCCTCAAGGAATGATTATTAACAAATTATTTTATTTTTATGTAAAAGTTTTATTTGAATAATAAAAGAACTATATAATACAAGACAATTTATAGAAACGTGTTTTGAAAAGAAATATGAATATGATTTTTTTGTGTAATAAATAATATCTTTTTCTATTATTTTGATTTATCTAGTAAACACTTAGAGTTTATAAATTTATAATATTTTTAAATATTATAAGTAAATTAGTATTAAAATTTTATTTAAAATTATTAGTTAATATATTACTCTTTGTATTCATTTGCATCTATACAATACAATAAAAAAAATATTAACTAAACACTAGGGTTGACAAAATGATCCAAACGTAGCTACGGGGTCAAGGTTGAATTTGGGTATTTTCAAACCATTTTTAATTTGGCTTAAGATAGAGAAAGTATTTAGCATCCCTTCTCGAAAATATACCCCATATTCATACTATATATATATATTATCAACAGTGGCAGAGTCAAGAAAAAAATTTAGTTCGGGCCAAAATATAATTTTAGTCCTGATCAAATTATAAAAATTATAATTATTCATACTAATATATATAAAAAATAAAAAAACTAGCTGGGGCCAAAACGTGGCTCCGCCACTTATTATCAATGAAGTAAATCCCAAAATATCCTTTACTATTTTACATAAAAACAAAAACTTTTGTCATGTTGATTAAGATAATTGATGGATGTTATGTCGGTAAGTGAATTTCAAAGTATCTTTTTCTAATTTGATGTGTTTGTTTACTCAAGTGTAAATGTTATGTTGTCGTACTCGGTTTGATTTTTAAGGATGATAATTTGACAAACGTTTTATTATACTTATTTACTCTGTTAAAAATTTAAATTTTATATATAATTATAAATTAATAGTATGGGTTTTATGTTTCTAATATATGTCTAATTTTGAAAGATAATTATACATATATATTTTTAGTAATTCTTTTTAAATTTAGTTACATGGGCCAAGGTTGGGTCACCCCGACCCGTCCTTGCCTAGTCCCATCTACCCCATTGCCAACTCTACTAAATTGTTATTGTTTAACATCACTAAATATTGCCTTCTCAATAGAAATGGAAAGGAATACAAATATATTTTTCTTATTTGGAAGATTATAAGGTCGAAAATACTGGATAATATTTCTTTCTTATTTGGGAGAATAATAAAAATGGTCAAATAGGTAATTAAAATGGATGTTAAATAATAAATGGCCATTGTTTTATTAAAAAAAATAAGTGATCATCGCAACATAAAAATAAGTGATGAATTACTTGATCGTGATGCTTAAGTTAATTTTACATATATAAATTATTTATCTACGAGTGTTTCGTTTTTGGTTTTTTATTTTATTAGAAGAAAATCATGAAATTTAAATAAGTTAAATATAATTTGTAAAATCTTACTAATGAAATTAAATTCATTTAATTATATTATACTTTAACTTTTATTTCTTAAATTTTACACTATACTTTAACTTTTATGGCCATAGCTACTTAAAATTTGATTTTTATTAAACATGAATTTCAAGATGCATGTACAAGGGACATGAAATTGATAAGACAATTATTCATTGCATTAATAAGATTCATTGAATTATAAAGATGAATTACAACATAAAGTTGGTCAATAAATTCATTTAAGGGAAAATATATTTGCATTTATAACTCCATAATGGGGAAAATCACTTAAGTGTATATATATAAATATATATATGAAGGGAGGGGACACTTAGGGTTCTTTCATTTCTTTGAGAGCAAGCAAAAAAAAGGGAGAAGGAGAGACAAAGATCAAAACCCTTTTGTGGAATTAGGGATCATCCTTCAAGGGAGAAGCTTTGTATTTGCAATCATTCAAGGTATGTCTTATTATATGTACATATGTTTGTTTGTAATAAAGTAATGATTTATGATTGGTGAGTTAGTTAAAGTGATTAGATTATGTTAATTAATCAAGTATGAAATGAGTTTAAAATGATCTGATTATGTGAAAAAAATAAAAAAGTCAATAGAGATTCTTATAAAAGAATGGACGAAATGAAACAAATATTATATAGTAAAAGAGTTGAGAAAAATTAAAAAAATTTAATAAAATACTTTTAGGTATTGTCGTGGGTGGGCTACGAGAAATAATATGTCTAAAGAGTTAGAATTCATTTAGTTAACTTCACATAGGGTTAACACTTAATACGCTTTTACTAGTTTATTGTTTTAGCATATTATTCAAAATTTATTAAAATTCTTTTGTGTAATAAATATTATTTTTTAATGTTTTGTTTATTTACCTAATAAACACATTGAGTTTGTAAATTTATAATATTTTTAAATATTATTAATAACTCAGTATTACAAATTTATTTAAATATATTACTACTTTTTAGTCATTTGTATAGCAATAATATAATAATAAAATATATTACTATTATTTAAATATTATCACATTCGATTACCAAACAATATTTTTATCAATATTGCTTTCGCATTTCAAATGAAGAAAAATGTAAATATATATATATATATATTTTTTTCTTGTTTGGAAGATTATGAGTTGGAAAGTAATGAAAAATATTTGTTTCTTATTTGGGAAAACAATGGAAATAGTTAAATTGGTGGAAATAGGATGTTAAGCAATAAATAACCATCATATAAAAAAAAAGTAGTAAATGACTCTTATACCCTTTTAATAGAAAGATAAAATATGATCAAAATAACTGAAAATTTGAACTTTTTAAAATTTATTAAAAGTTAATAATGTTAGAGTAGAAAATAAAGTTTGAGGTTTTGCCTTTTCTTAGCAAAACCCTTTTGGCCAAATGTTATGAGAAAACAACAATAGTGAGCAAATTAGTGCAATCTGTTGACGAGATTGAAGACTTTAATTTGCCCTTATTGTTGTTCCTACCAAATAGTAATTACAAATAATTTTCATTTACTAACATTCCATCATTCACCTCCAACACTTGTTAATTAATATGTTAATTCTTGAGAGAGTTTAATGTGGTTTGGGTAAACTTGAAACGGAAACTTCTTTTAGTTTCAACGCAAGTGGAATCATATTGTACTTTGTCGTATTGTTGTTCTTTCCTTACAAACCTATTTTGTTTGCCTTTAATTAGTGGTATTGTGTACATTTCAACTCTTCCTCCTTTTTGTGCCCTTAGTATTTACACTATTTGCAATTTTATCATATTAATTTCCTTTTTATTTATCTTTTAAGGCGGAGAGTAAGCCAAACTCTGTGTTTTCAAAATTAGGGCTCTCCTTCTATCTCCATCTCAATTTCTCCTCTTCCTCTTGTAAGAAACAAACATCGAGGTTAGAGCTTAAAGAACTTTGAAGTTTTAAATTTTTACATGCCTTCCTATTTATTTATAATCCCTATTTTCAATTGTAAGTTGTTGGTGAATATCCGATCGTTCTTGATTTTCCTTCTCTTCTTTTGCCATTTGCTAGCGAGAAAAACAAACATCGGAAAACAAGATAAAGAGCAAGGTTAGAGAACTTTGAAGTAAATCTTTACATGCCTTGTTGTTTATAATTCATATTTTTAATTGTTAATTAGTTGTCGATGATATGTGATAATTCTTGATTTTCTTTCTCTTTCTTTTGATTTCGGCCTGATTGTTTGCAATCGTGGCTTGGGTTGCATAGATAGTCCCACATATATGTATCGATTTGTTTATATTTTGTATGTGATAGTGAATTTTGGGAGTTTTGATAGGCCATAAATTGGGGGAAATTGTGAATTGGGATTCATTTGATTAGTGTTGGGATGTGAAGGAAGCCATTCAATTGAACTAGACAAGTGATATTTGTTGTATTTGTTTAATTTTTTGCATGGTGGGTCTTTGAGGGGTAAAAATTGAATTTTTAAACAATGTGCTTAGGAATCACATACCAAATGATCAGTGCTATGTGGGGATCAATTATTGATATAGTATGTTGTTTTGCTATTAGGTTTATTAAAGTCTTTCAATTATGTTAAGTGTTTATTTTACTAACAAATGATAAAGGAAAAGTTGGGTGTAGTTGTAAATTGAACCATCATGGTTCAATTTGTATTAGAGAGAAATTCGGACTAAATGAAGCCCAATTGAAGTTTCTATAGAAACATCTATTTGCTTGATGGTGGTTTCTACATCTCTATCTCTCTCTTTCTTTCATGTTTTCTTCAGTTTGCATATTGAACCATCATTAATAGGCTTTTCTCTTTATTAAATTACCAAAGTGAGCTTTTGGTAATTTACCCTTATTATTGTTTTCGACAAATAATAATTATATTTTTTTATTTATTGTCATTCCATCATTCACCTCCCACACTTGCCAATTAATGTTTCGATTCCCAAGACAATTTAATGTAGTTTTCATAATTTGGCTTGAAACGAAAGCTTTTTTTTAGCTTCGACGCAAGCAAAATCATACTAGAGTTTGTCGTGGCATTGCCTTTCCCTGCAAACACACTTTTCTTGCCTTTAATTTGCATTGTTGTGGTATACTTCACTTTCTCCTTCTCTTTTTTATATCCTTAATATGCATTATTTGCAAGATTTGACAAATTGATTTCCTTTTTATCTATCATTTAATGCGTGAGTGTGCAGATCAAACTCCGTACTTTTTTAAAGTTAAAACTTTTCTCTTTCCTTCCATCTCAATTCATGTGACTTCTTTCTCTTCTTTCTCTTATCGACAAGAAAAAACAGACATCGAAAACAATAAAAGTAAGGTTAGAAAACTCTGAAGGTTTAAATCTTTATATGCCTTGTTGTCTATAATTCCAGTTTTCGATTATAGGTTGCTTGTGATATATAATCATTCTTGATTTTCCTTCTCTTCCTATTGCCTCTAAACAACAAGAAAAGCAAACATCGAAAATAAGATAAAGGTAATTAGAGAATGTTGAAGCTATAAAACTTTATATATCTTGTTTACGATCCTTGTCTTTAATTGTTGGTTGTTGATGATATATGATCGTTCTTGATTTTCCTTCTCTTTCTTTTGATTTAATTATCTACTGCCTTGGTTTATGTTGCATGGATAGTCTCATATATGTGTATCAACTTGTTTATATTTTGTATGTTGTATGTGATAGTGAACTTGGAGTCTTGATAGGCCATAAAGAAAAGTAAGTCGCGAATGGGGGAATCATCTGATAAGTTATAAGATGTTAAGGAAATCATTTAATTGAACTAGATAAGTAACGTCAATTGTGTTAGTTTAATTTTTTGCATACTAGGTTTTGAAGGGGTAAAAATTAAATTTTTGAATAATGTACTAAAAAATGACATGCTAAATGATGAATACTATGAGAGGGGTTAATAATGATCTAGTATGCCACTTTGTAGCTAGATTTATTAAAATCTTTCGTTTATATTAAGTGTTAAATCTATCAATAAATTACGAAAAAGTTTTGAGTGTTATTTAAAAATATTAGTGGTAAAATCAATCTTTAAATTTGTTTTCATTAATTTGATTGATAATCATGTCATAATTGTTTCGTGTGTTCAATTACGACAGTAATTGTTTTGTGTCATAATTATATTAACCACTCTTTTATTTTTGGAATTAACATGACACCTTCTAGTTAATAAATTAAATAAATTGACAAATTTACCCTTATAAATAAATGATCACATCTTTCTCTCCTTTCTCTTTCATTTCCTGCTTTATTGATTTCACTGGGATCACTTCACTGTCACCTCTTATGTAGTTTGAAAAAAGCCCTTAAACACTTTTGTAGTTTGACAAAAGCCCTCAAGCAGCCATGCTCGCTTTCATCTTTTATTCTCTAATAACTTCTTACTATACACAATGTATCTTTCTTTCTCATCATCAAGTCAAACCTCTTTGCTTTATAAATGAACCCCAATTGAGGTTTATGCATCTTTCTCAGCAACTGTAAATTTAATTATAGTGATTTAATGTGTAGTGATAAATCCTCGAACTATATTATAAATGAATCTTAATTGGGTTTTTATAAAAATTCTCATTGCTCGATGACAATTTTTGCATCTCTGTCTCTTCAATCAATAGACCGAACTATTATCAAGAGGTTATTCTTTTTTCCAATGATATGGAAGAACCTTTAAGTATTACTGTCGTAATTACGTTAACCATTATCACTTTACAATAAATAATGTTAACTAATCTTAAAAGAAATTGATGAACATTTTAAAAACATAAAATTAATCGGTGTAATTCAATCAAATCTTATAAGTAATAATTAATATAATATATAATAAATAAAATAATAAAACTTCATACATCATTACCATAAAGCTTTTGATCTCATTAAATGGGATCAGTTATATAAATTTTTACCCTTCAGTCATCTCTATTAATGATATTATACTTTTATAAGAGCATCGTCTCCACAAATAACATATAATAATACATAAGCTTTAGTTGTTTTTGTTAGAAACAAGCAGAAAAACATTATTTGAAAATCGAAGAAAGACTATATAATACAGCCAATTACTAATAATACTTCTTTATTTTCCCTCTTCTCTTTCCACATGTTAACCCCCTTCTCTGCACTCTCTCTCTCTCTCCTCTCTCTCTCTGTGCAGCAACCTCTCTCACAGTCTCCCTTCCAAACTCTCTGTTATGAGCATTGCTATTTTGGTGTTATCATTACTGTGCGCTGATTGAGAACCATCAGGTATGGTTTTGGGTTGTGAGTTTTGTTATCGGATTTGGGGGTTTTGCATGCTATCAAAGTCCTCTCTCTATGTCTCATAGTTTCGTTGTGGTTCGTCTCGGTTTCTCGTCTCCCTAAGGGTTTGGGCTCAGTTTGGGTGTGGTGATTTTGCTGTCCAACTTAGGTTCCCTTATGTCCCTCAGTTTTCTGGCTTCTCGCAGCCATTGGGGGTGGAGCTGTTCTTGGATATTTGTCGTTGTTTTATACTGGTAAGTGTTTATGTTGCTGTCTCGTGGTTCTCCTTATTTCTCTATTGATTTTAGAAATTGGCCTAGTCTCGAGAACACAAACTCAGTAAAGAACCAAATATCTATGTGAAGATGACCATGTGTAGAGCTCGATGAAAATATGTCAAAAACCAAAGTGCATTTGGAACCCAATTGCTGAAACCAAAGGCTAAGAATCCACCGGGAAGCTTAATCTAATTGGAGAACCCAACTCATTGACAGATCCTCCATTATTCCTTCAGAATGATGAGAATTGGTTTATGAAATTGAAGCTCTAATCTGGCCAAACAAAATATAATCAACCCAATTTGTCCTCAAGTAGAACTAACCTCGGGAAGAAGTGAATAAGCCGAAGCCCTCCCTTTAATTAATTGAAGAACCATAATTTACTTTGCAAGGACCTAGACTCGGTAATTGGAAAATTGAATTCTCAGCGGGTTGTTTCTACTGGTTAGAATGAAGGGAAGGGGAGACAATGACCTTACAAAATGTTGCTGGTGGACCTCACGCGCGGGGCCATTTTCATGAGCAAAGAATGCAGTTTCAAGCCCAATAAAACCAAAATAGAACCCAATTACTAACAAGGAAAGCTGTCACCCAATTACTAATAAGCGAAGCTTTTTGTACCTAACCCAAATCAAAATAGTAAATAATAATAATTCTAAATTAGAAATTTACTTACCTTAGATGTTAGATAAAAATTTAACTAAATGTTTATCTTAAAACTCACACTAATTGTAAATTAGGTGAATCAATTGATTAACACAAATATTAGTATAACTGAGACATTTAAATCTTAAGAGGTTAGAAATATTGTGATTGAGGAATTATAATAAAAAATTCTGAAACTATTTATTGGGTAGCATTATTTAGTTTAGATTTTCATCACGTGCCTAATTTCTCTATATTTATTGCTTAGGTGATTGAAGCACGTCCCAAGTGGGACCCAATTGATCGGTTTATCTTGGATTAACACTCCGAGTGTGATAGATTGTATTATAATGGAATTTTGGCATTCATTTTGCATCTTTATTTATTTAATGTGGCATTACATATTCAAAATAAATATTGAAATTTCATTCACAAATTTGCATAAAATGGGGAAGTAAGAGTCCATTTTCTTTGATCACGAGTGACTATTATTGTTATTGCTTCACGAGACATTTGTGTATAGTATTGATGGAAGGAACGAAAACATAAAGGGTTGCACCATGCATCTTAATATTTACTTAGCAATGTAATAATTTATTTTCTCTCGTGTCAAGGGAGTAGTCATTTAGGATTTGTATGCTAACAACAGTAAGTGTTAGCTGCTGGTGGCTGGTGTACCATGTACTATCCTAGTTTGTTGGGTATTGCTAGCCCCAGTGTGTAGGCTAACACATTTGGGTATTCATTGTTGTGTGGCTGAGGCCTTTCACTGTACTGAATGAGATACTGAACTGATTACTGTACTGTATTGATTGACTATTCTTCTTAATTAGTCCCTCATTGTGCTTGTTGCATGCCCTGCATTCAATATTGACTGATCCCTTATCCCTATCTGGCTGTACATAACATATATTTGTTACATGCATTCTTATTTCCCCCTATTATAATAGTGTCTTCTATCCTCACAAGGTCAGTTGAGACTTACCACAGTTTTTCCAATGTTTTTTTTTTTGTTTTTTAAATATTTTCAGATAGGTAGATTTGGACTCTCCGAGTAGTACAGACCTTGGTATGAGGTTCTTTCAGTATTACCTTAGGCACTCTTCTGGTACAACAATGACTTGGGCCACTTGGCACATTCCACCAACAGTAGGTTGATAGCAATTACTTGATAGATTGTAAGTCACATTCACACCTATGCATTCATTGAGATGCATAGGAATGATGGTATGGATTGATTGATTATTTCTATTGACATTGTTTTTATGAGACAGAGATTTGCATTTGAAAATGATATCCAGTTTTTATTATTCATATCATGTGATGGACATATTAGATTGTATTCACATTGGTATTGCAATAGGTTGTAAGTATTGAGTCTTACTTCTCTTTAGCAGGGCCCATGATCCTATTAAGGGGTAGTGCTGGTCATTGCCAAATTTTGGCTTGTGATGTAACACTTCCACATTATTAAAAACTCAATGTGACAACACTTCCTTCTTATCACGTGTGAAACAAATGTCGTGGTGACTTGTAGATAGTACAAGAAATATGTTTAGGGGTCGCATACTACTTGAAGTTTCAAATTCCATTACACATTGTATCCAACCACATGTCTAGTTTTAATGCTTTCGTCCAGGAAACATAGTGAAACCTTTCAAAAGGCACTTTGAAATTAACTTCCATTCATTGGGCCCCAGAAGTGGGGTATTTTTTCTCTAACATATGTTTCTGAAGAGGTCGAGAAATTGGTATATTTATGGGATTTTTTTGGGCATCTTGGGAAAGTAGTGTAAATTTTGCATTTTCAATTCTTGAAACCTTTTTTTTTTTTTTTTTTTTTATGTTTGCCAAAATTTCCCCCAACTCCCAGCTTTCACTATATTGTGTGATGGAAATTATTTTGTACTCTTGACAGACAACTGGATAAATAAGGTGTTTCAAGGTCAAAACAGCAACTGGACTTGAGGCATGTGGTGTGACTTCCAAGATATTCTACCAGCTGACTTATAGGTTTTCTCCCTGAAATTTCTTGCGGGTCTAGTTCATGATTCTTTAACATCACTGCATAAATTTCTCTCTTTTGCCATAAAATTTACAAGTAGGTGCACCTCTTTTGGTATACTAAGCTGAAATTTAATATATGCCAGAACTGTGGTGAGGAAAAACCCTCTTGGCAGTAGCGTTCCTTTGCAATCATATGGATGCTTTTTAGAAGTCATATGCTGTTATACTTGAGTTTTAACTTCTTCACTTGTCAGTTTAGTGCTTTTGGGCATGCTATGCAGGTTGCTGAATTTTTTTGGTGGAAATGGCTTCAATAGATGAGCTGTCGTTTGCAGAGCAGCAAATGACATCAGCGATCCTGACTGGCATTAATTTCAGTATTTTAACTGATACCGAGGCGGTACGTGTGTTAATAAAAGTTTATATGCTTGCAGCTTCCTGCTTATTTTTGCATGGATTTTAAATTATATTAGATGAATGTTTATTTCACAACAATTGTTGCGGACTGGTTTGATATTTCTCTGATTGATTCTTGTTCAAATCTGGTGATTGAAAACTTCAGCTCTCACATAACCAAATTTTTCAAAAATTCGAATCAGTTGGAATAGCCACAGTTTGTATCATTCCCCAACATTCCTCATGTAGTGTGTGTACAAATTGAACTGAACAAGTGCACAGCTACAAACAATAGATGACAAATGAAGGAGGACTATGTAATTTCTGACATACTGGAAAGAGCTCCCCTACCATGTTGGATATGCAAGCAAAGAAAACAGGAAAGAGATATATATGAAAGCAAGAGAATGCGATAGCAGACTGATGCAGCCAAGATGAATGGCCATCAGATAAACATTAATTTAATATGATTAGGATTTTTGTTTAGTATGAATTTCCTTATGTTAAACTTTAAGTATTATTGGATTAGCATCTTAGATCGGATTATTTTGAAAATGTTTTAGTTGTTTTAGGATTTTTAGCCTGTAAGTATGGTTGATGGGTGTGATCCAAAAATAGATTTTGATGATGAAAAGTTAAATTTTGAAAGAGCTTTGAGCTGTGTCTCCCTCCTTCCCCCTTCTCTTCCTCCCATTTCCTCTCTTTCCTGTATTTTTTTTCTCTTGCCGAACTTACCTTCTTTCTGCTCCTTTCTTTTCTTGAATATCTCTCATTTGCTTTCTTCTTCTCCTTCTCCTCCTTACTATTTTGCATAACAAACAACCTTAAACCATAGGAGACCCTTATTCTTCAAGATTTACACTTTGACAAACTCTGTCAAGTTGGAGTATAGATATTTGCCATGCCCAGCTTGTCATGCAAGTCAAAAAAATAAGCCTCCTCCAAAGATTGGATAAACTTCTCTTGCAATGGCTCTCAAGATTCCTTTCATGCAAAATATGCCACATGATGCAAAAAGGGCTAAGACTCATGTCAAAAGGCACTTTGAAGAAAATAGAATTCCTTACTTCATTTCGTGAGTAAACAAATATAAATATACAAGAGTTCCTAAGAACTCTCCTAGGTTTTAGAACTAGATTACCCTCCTAAAAACTAGGGATAGATTACAATCCTAATTGGTAGGACTAGATTACAACAATAGCTTTATAAATTATAGACTTACATACGTAGATTAAATTTAAAAACAAATCAGCTTCAGCTTCTTTATCCTCTAGGCTCCTTATCTTCTTCTATTCAACACCAATTATTCAAACTTCAATCGTTGGCACTCCCCCTTAAAATTGAGAATGGATATCATCCATTCCAAGCTTGCTAGTCATCATTTGATACACGGCTATAGGTAACCCTTTAGTTAGAATATTTGCCAGCTAATTATAAGATGGTGTGTATGGTGTACAAATCAAGCCACTATCTAACTTTTCTTTGATAAAGTGCCTGTCTACTTCAACATGCTTAGTTTTATCATGTTGGATTGGATTTTGAGTAATACTTATTGCTGACTTATTGTCACAATAGAGTCTCATAGGTGCTATCAAAGTGATCTTCAAGTTGTCTAGTAATATTTTCAACCAAAGCAACTCGCACACTCCTAGAGCCATGGATCTGAATTTAGCCTTTGCACTTGACTGGGCCACTACACCTTGTTTCTTGCTCCTTTAAGTCACAAGATTACCCCCTAGGAAGGTACAATAACCGGATGTAGATCTCCTGTCCACCACTGATCCTGCATAATCTGCATCTGTGTAGGCTTCAAGAGTCATGCATTCTCCCATTTTGAACATAATGCCTTTTCCTGTTGTCCCTTTCAAATAATGCAGTATTCTATAAACTGCCCTTAGGTGAGTTTTTTTAGTATTATGCATGAATTGGCTAACCACCCCTACTGCATATGCAATATCTGGCCGAGTATGAGCTAGGTAAATCAGCTTACCCACTAGCTTTTGATAGGACCCCTTATCAACTTTATTATCCTCTGGAACTTCCCCCCAATTTGTGATTGGGTTCAATTGGAGTTTCTGCTGCCTTACAACCTAATAGCCCCGTTTCTATTAGCAGGTCCACAATGTATTTCTGTTGAGAGATAAAGATGCATTCCTTGGAGTGTGTAACTTCTATGCCCAAGAAGTATTTTAATCTCCCAAATTCTTTAATTTCAAACTCATTAATTAGGCATTCCTTGAGTTTATTCTTGCATTCCTCATCATTTCCGGTCACAGCAATATCATCCACATACACAAGTAACACTGTCACTCCCCCTGTGGTCGAGTGGTGAATGAAGAGGGTATGGTCTTCTTGACTTTGTTTATACCCTAGGGCAAGCATCACCTTTGTAAACCGGCCAAACCAAGCCCTTGGGGATTGTTTAAAGCCATATAAAGCCTTCTTCAATTTGCACACTACATTCTCTCGAGTGGTTGGACTATATCTAGGTGGTAAATCCATGTACACCTCTTCTTCTAGATCTCCATGCAAAAAGACATTTTTGACATCATATTGATGCAATGGCCACCCAAGATTAGTAGCTAGAGATAGGGGTACCTTGATTGTGTTTAGCTTTGCAACAAGAGCAAATGTGTCTAGGTAAACTATGCCATATACTTGAGTGTATCCCTTAGCCACTAGCCTTGCCTTATACTTGTCTAATGTCCCATCAGACTTATATTTGATTGTGTAGACTCATTCACATCCCACCAGGTGTTTTCCTTTAGGCAATTGGACCAGCTCCCAAGTTTGGTTTTTTTTAAGGGTTTCCATCTCGACTTCCATGGCATTCCTCCAATTCTCATCCCCTATAGCTTCGGTAAAGTGTTTGGGAATAGGAATGGTATGCAGACTGGTCAAGAAGGTTTTATGTGGGGTAGATAACTTGGAATATGACAGAAACTGATGCAAAGGATGCTTGGTACAAGTTCTAGTGCCTTTTCTAAGGGCAATAGGTCAATCAAGGTCGCTTTGAGAAGTTTCAGTCTCTCACACAGGTTCAATAGGTTCAGATATAGGTATAAAAGGATCAATATGAGATTTACCTGATGAGATTTCAAGAGGGCTGGCAATGCTAGTATCAGCAACAGGTTTAGGAGTTGAATTGGATGCTTGGACTTGCATAGGACTAGAAACCAGCCTCTTCCTTCTTAAATAGACCTGTAGGGGAGGAGTACTTGGCAAGGGTTCCTCCTAGGTCATATATGATGAATCCTTAGTATCAGTCGGGGGAAAATAAGGTGGAGAGAAATCCAGATCAGGTAGAGATGGAAATTGATCTCTATTTGTGATTATCTGGCAGTTATGAGAATGGTCAAAATAGGGCATGTTTTCAACAAAAGTCACATCAGTCGACATAAAGAATTTCTTGGAAGGGGGGTGGTAACACTAGCCTTTTTGAGTAGAGGAGTATCCAATGAAGATGCATTTTAAAGCTTGAGGGTCTAACTTGCCTCTATTAGGATTATGAACATGAACAAACGATACACACCCAGAAACTTTAGGTTTCCAACAACTAGAAACATGAATGTCAGGAAAGTGTTTGGTTAGGAGTTGAATAGGGCTATGAGATTCAAGGGTTTGGGAAGGCAATATATTAATAAGTCAATATATTAATAGGCAATATATTAATAAGGGATTTGGCTGTTAGAACTGCTTCTCCCCAATAATGTTTAGGAACATTATGGTGGAAAAGGATTGCTCTAATAACCGCAAGTAGATGTCCATTCTTCCTCTCGGCGAATCCATTTTGTTGAGGAGTATAGGAATAAGAGGACTCATGGATAATCCCTTTTTGTTGGAAAAAATTTGATAGGGATTGGTTAAAGAAATCTTTGGCATTATCAAACCTTAGTCTCTTGATTTTCACCCCAAATTGGGTCCTAATCATGTTATAGAAATTGGGAAAAATGGTGCTTACTTTAGATTTATTTTTCATAAGAAATAGCCGCATCACTCTAGTGCAATCATCCACGAACACTATAAACCACCGTGCCCCAGAAATATTGGGAACGGTTGAAGGGCACCAAACATCACTATGAATAAGACAGAATGGAAGAGAAGTTCTTTTATTTGATAAAGGATAATTCACCCTCTTATGTTTAGCAAATTCACAAACAGAACACTGGAAAATTTTAACATCAAGACCCTTAAACAAAGTTGGAAACATGACTCTTAAGAGTGAAAAATGAGGGGTGACCGAGACGATAGTTATGCAACCAAATGTGATCTTTATTAGATTGAATCAAACATGACACAAAATTAACCTTTTCCTTTTGCTCCTGCACACTTGGTCCCTCAAGATAGTATAGACCAGCCCTAGCCTTAGCAAGCCCAATCATTTTCTTCGATTCCTGTCCCTAAATTTCACAGAAAGTAGGATAGAAGTTAGCACTGCAATTGTTGTCTAGGACCAGCTTTTGAATGGAAATAAGGTTAGTGAATAGTTTAGGGACATGGAGAACATTTTTGAGTGTGAGATATTCATTGAGAATGACATCTCCTTGCTGACAATAGTGGTTAAGGACCCCTTTGCCATGGTTATTTTCTTGGAACTTGAACAAAGGTTGTAGGTAATGAAATAATGGGAAAGAGCGATCATATGATTTGTTGCCCCCGAGTCTAGGATCCAAGAGTTAGCTTGGGCTATTCCCGAAGCATGTAGGATAGGAGAATGAGAGGAAATACCTATAAGTGCAAGAGAACAAGTACCTTTTCCTTTTTTGTCAAGAGATTCTAGAAAGTTCCTTAACTTCTCAATCTCTGCCCTGTTAAGATCCAAGCCATCTCCCTGTTCTGGACTCTTTTGTTCAACGTGCTGTTGGCTACTAGCCATATAGGCTTGACCTTGGCCCCCTAGTTGTCCTCCTTTGGATGGTTTTCCATGTAACTTCCTGCACCTCTCTATGGTGTGCCTAGGTTTTTTACAAAAGGTACACCATGGGGAGTCTTTATCCCCGGCCTTCTTCTCTTCTTTAGGTCCTTTGTTAGGAGCCTTTAGTGACGCTAGAGCTGATCTCTCTATTGGAGAGTTGTCCAACATCACTCCCCTTCTCCCTTCTTTGACACGAACTATAGAGATTACTTCATTTAGAGAGAGTAGATCTTCCTTATTGAGGATTTGAACTCTTATTGCATCAAACTCCATATAAGTCCAGCCAGGAAGTCATAGGTTCTTTCTTTCTCCATGAATCTCTTTTGTAATGTTTCATATTCATTGCACTTCATCTTTAGGAATTGGTAATGATCCAATTCCTGTCATAAAGTTTGTAATGTATTGGCATATGCAGTGATAGATCTTACCCCTTATTTAGTGGCTGCAATTTTGATCCTTATTTCATAGATCTGTGAAGCATCTTTCACCTTGGAATAGGTGAGTTTGACTGTTTCCCAAATGTCTTTAGCAATTGTTAAAAATATCACCGTATCACTTATCTCCAGTACCATTGAGTTCCACAACCATGACATCACTAAGGAATCCCCCTCATCCCATGCTGCAAACATAGGATCTTCCTCCTTAGGATCAGTTTCGAAAAGATGGCTTAGCTTCCCTTTTCCCTTGAGAAAAGTACGGATCAGCTGGGACCACTTCAAATAATTTTTTCTATTCAAACGGTAAGCTATTTGGAGATTTTGCAATTCTCCTCCCGAGCCTATATTGCTAGTCTAGCAAACAGAACTTTTGTGGTGCTACTAGATTTAGTTGTATTCGGCACAGGATTAAGGTTAGAGACAGTAGACATCCTATTGGGTGAAGAAAAGGGATCAAAGAAGGCCTTAATCGTCCCAATAAAGTGGTGACAATGGAAGCCTGAGAATGGCAATGGAGGCCGGAGAAGGGAAAAACAAGAAAGGCAATGAAGGCCGAAAAAGAACCCTAAAAGGATGGCTCTGATACCATGTCGAAAGGAACTTTGAAGAAAATAAAATTCCTTACTTCATTTTGTGTGTAAACAAATATAAATAATAAATATAAACGAGTTCCTAAAAATTCTCCTAGGTTTTAGGACTAGATTACATTCCTAAAAACCAGGGATAGATTACAATCCTAATTGGTAGGATTAGATTACAATAATAGCTTTATAAATTACAAACTTGCATACGTAGATTAAATTTAAAAACAAATCAGCTTCAGCTTCTTTATCCTCTATGCTCCTTATCTTCTTCTATCCAACACCAATTATTCAAACTTCAATCGTTGACAACTCCAAACCTGACCTGAACTGATCTCCTATTTGGACAAGTCTACTACCTCCATCGACCCACGAAGTCAATAACTGAAGGAATTGAGAGTCCATGTTGTTTCCTTAAGGAAACTATTCTTGTTTCTCTTTATCAGTGACCATGGGGGAGGATTCTTTTTTGTCTCTTGAGTCTTTATTGGTTTTTGCAGAAAATATTATGCAGAAAATATTAGGGAGAACAATTCTTATTCATGACAGTGAATGGAATATATATACAACATACTCCTTTCTGATTTCCTAATATGTACACTGCAATTAGGAAATTATATCTACACTACTTTAGGAAACTTATAGCTAGCTGTGAGAAAGAGAAAGAGATTTATTCTTTCTACTCAAACTAGGAAATATGTTGACTTTACAGCAAAGGAAAGTTAGAAAATAAGAAACAAAATAATTAGTTGGCTAAATATTCTCAAAATCTCTACACTTTCCCTCAAGCTAGGCTGAATATATTATTCAGACCAAGCTTGTAGCTTAAATTTTCAAATATTTTCCTCAGCAAGGCTTTAGTATCTGCGACTTGACTGTTGGTAGGAGTATAGATAAACTGAAATACCCCTTCTTCCAACTTCTCCTTAATGAAATGCCTGTCAATTTCTACATGTTTTGTTTGGTCGTGATGAACTCGATTCTTAGCAATGCTGATAGCAAATTGATTGTCACACAATTCATTTTCAAGTCTTGTAGTAATCTTCTCAGCCATATTCCTTCACAAAATTCTTGAGCCATAGTTCTAAACTCAGCCTTAGCACTGCTTCTAGAGATCACAAAATATTTTTTGTTGTGCCACATGACCAGATTTCCCCACACAAATGAGCAATATCCAGAGGTTGACCTCTTGTCAAGAATTGAGCTAGCCCAATCAGCATCACTATATTCTTCCACTTCTCTGTTTGTTGTTTTCTTGAACATCAAACCTTTGCCTGGAGTTAACTTTAGATACCTTAGAATGTGATACACTACTTCCGTGTGTTTTTCTTTAGGATCATTCATAAATTGACTCACAATACTAACAAAAAAACCCTATCTCCCTTTGTCAACTGGAATACTTTCCTTGCCAATATCTAACTTTGCAGTAGATTCCATGGGAATGTCCGTCGGTTTGCAACCAAACATATTGGTTTCATTTAGGAGATCTAAGATATACTTCATTTGAGAGACTAAAATTCCATCTTTTGACCTTGCAATTTCCATGCCTAAGAAATATTTTAGGTTTCCCAAATCTTTAATCTCAAACTCCTTTACAAGAACTTCTTTGAGGCATATCATTTCAAAAAAATCATTTCTTGTGACAATGATATTGTCCACATAAACAATAAGAATAGAAACTTTACCTCCTGAGTAATGTTTGACAAAGAGGGTGTGATCTGCTTGGCATTGGCCATATCCATGCTTCGTGATTGCCTTTGTGAATCTTTTGAGCCAGGCTCTAGGAGACTATTTGTGTCCATAAAGTGATCTCTTTAGTCTACATACCTTGTTTTTTGTAATGTTAGTTTCAAATCAAGGAGGAATACCCATTTAAACCTCTTCTTTTAGGTCTCTATTTAGGAATGCATTCTTCACATCTAATTGGTGGAGAGGCCAATCCAAATTTGTAGCTAGGGAAAGCAGTACTTTGATGGTATTTAGCTTAGCCATTGAGGCGAATGTCTCTTGGTAATCGATACCATACGATTGTGTGAAGCCCTTCGCCACAAGTTGGGCCTTATATTTTTCAATTTGCCCATCTTCTCTATATTTCCCAGTAAACACCCATTTGCAGTCCACAAGATTTTTTCCAAATGGCAAGTCTGTAATATCCCAAGTCTTATTCTTCTCCAAGGCTTGGATTTCCTCAAGAACTACTTTCTTCCACCTTGGGTGTTGAAAGGCTTCTTGAATGTTGTTAGGAACCTATACCTTGTCCATACTTGAAACAAATGTATTGAAGCTAGATGAGAGACCCTTATATGATATATAGTTCTGAATTGGGTGTTGTGTGCATGATTTAACACCCTTTCTCAATGCTATGGGCCAATTGAGTGCATCATCAATAGGTTTATCATTGGAATTAATTACATTCACTTACCCTCATATCCAGGTCAGTGTCTTGGTCAGTCCTAAGACACATTCGTTGTTCAATCCCTTCTTGATTATACTTCCTCCGAGAGTAAACTTGAAGTTTATTGGTATGGGGATGGGAAGGATGGTGACTGGTGGAAGGATTTGGATCAGGTTGTGATGGCCGTGAACTTGAATTGGATGGACCAGGTTGTTGCTGCTGCTGTTGGCTAGAGATGAAAGGACTAGAAATGGAAGGAATGTGCCAAAACTGATATTATTGAGGATTATTTAGAGTGTCCTCCCCATGAATAGCAGTTTTGGGATAATAGGGCTGATTTTCAAAAAAGGTTACATCCATTAAACTGAAAAACCGCTTATATTTGGGGGAATAACATTTGTAACCTTTATGATGAGTAGAGTAGCCAAGGAAAATGGATTTGATGGATTTAGGATCAAACTTGCTGCGAAATTGGTGATGGTCACGGACAAAGGTAGAACAACCAAAGACTTTTAGACAAAGACTTTTAGAGGAATGTATGAGAGGACCCGAGAGTGTGGGAAAGATTGAAGAAGACGCTAACTTGGTGTTTGGTGGTTGAGAGTCCGTGAGGCAATCTATTAATGAGATAGGTGGTTGTAAGAATGGCTTCACCCCAAAAGTGTTTAGGGACATTAGAAGAAAACAAGAGTGATCTGGCCACTTCTAAAAGATGTCGGTTTTTACGTTCAACAATCTTGTTTTGTTGGGGTGTATCAACACAAGAGCTTTGATGAAAAAAGCCCTGATTTGAAAGATAGTCTCCAAAGATTGAATTGAAGTATTCTTTGGCATTATCGGTTCTCAAGATTTGAATCTTGGCATGAAATTGACGTTGAATCATTGAATTAAAATTCTGGAAAATTTGACTGGTTTCAGACTTTTCTTTCATAAGAAATACTCAAGCAAGACATGTATGATCATCAATAAAAGAGATAAACCAACGAGAAGTAGTAACATTTTTAACTCGAGGGCCCCCACACATCACTATGAATCAAAGAAAAAGGATAGGATGCTGTGTAAATTTGGCTAGGATAACTATTCCAAATATATTTAGAATATTGACAGATTTCATGTTGAAACATATGTGGATCTTTATTCTTAAACAATGAAGGAAACAATTTCTTAAGATAGACAAAATTGGGGTGTCCTAACCTGTAGTGTCATAACATAATTGCACCGTTATTATTAGAATGAAAATTAGAGGGACAAACAGAACATTCTGAGGAGAAGCAGCTGCTGGGATGAACTTGTTCGCTCTAGAGGTCATTCTTTTTGAGGAGATAAGAGTCCCAAACATTCCTCAGTATTGCCAATCGTCTTCCCCGAAGTCCGATCCTAAAATTCACACAGATTGTTTGAGAACTTAGCCACACAATTATGATCAGTAGTGAGTTTGCTGATTGACAATAGATTTCAGTCTAAATTAGGAACCGAGAGAACAGATTTCAGGGTAAGATATGCAGTAAGACTATCTTTCAGTCTATTGTTCATCTTCTTATGTATTTCTTTTGAGCATCCTTCCTCCTTCACCTTTTCCACACACCTGTCAGGACCCTTATGGTTATTAAGTAGTTAGAAGTGTAATAATAGGCGGTTGGGTTATAACAGGAAGCTGTTAGAAGTTGTAACAGTAGGAGCCAAGAGAGTAAGCGGTTGTAACAGTTGAGGATGGGCCTATATAGGGGCTTTCCCTCTTAATAAAGAGCTCTGGATGAATACTTGATGAATTTCCAGATCATTTCTCCCTCAATTTCTCTCTAATCCGTCTCTCTTTATCAACTCTTTCCCTCTCAACACCAACCCTATTTCTCTCTAATTCCTTCTCTCCTTTCCAACTCTCTCTCCCTCGTTTTTTCTTTCTCTTCCCAAATCAACCCTAATTCTCCTAATCAAGGAGAATTTACTCTGTCAAGTCGAGACCCTGACAACACCTTTCCAAAATTTTGCAAGAATATCCCCCTCCTGAAAGAGTATCCTTGTTATCCTTTTCTAGATGAATCAAAAGCATAGAGATTTAAAGTTTATTTCTTTATTCTTATTTTCTTTATCGCTAGTTTCCTTATAAAAAACATCGATCTTTCATTCCTAAGAAAAAGAAGCCAGGAAAGATTCCCCAAATTACACATGGCAGCCTTAAAATTGTCAAGCCCTGGCCCTCCTATTATTTGCCAAAGTACAGGCCTGCATGAGATCAAAGCCATTTGCTGTCCATTTGATGCCTTTTTGACAAAGGCACTATATTCACTCACATCTCCTCTCTTGCTTCAATACTAAATATAAAATTTTGCTGTGTGTGTAATTTAATGATTGAGGTATCAATGACATCATAGGGGGATTTAGTACTATTTTTTCAATGTATCTTTTCTAACAATGCAAATTGGTATAATATGACAAAATGTTTGCAGGAAAAAATTTCTGTTTTAGAGATTGAAGCAAGCAGTGAGGTAACAGATCCTAAATTGGGAATGCCAAACCCAACCTCTCACTGCCCCACTTGCGGTACCAAGAATTCAAGAACTTGTGAAGGTGTACAATTGGACTTTTGACAATTATATATTTATGAGTACTGGGTTTTAATTCTGTTACTGAATTTGTTATTCCGTGATCTGTAATGTTGCAGGACACTTTGGGGTAATCAGATTCCCATTTACAATACTCCATCCATATTTTTTATCAGAAATTGCACAGATCTTGAACAAAATATGCCCAGGATGTAAATCCGTTAGGCGTGATAAAGGCAAGGTAAGAAACTGTTCTACTAAACATTAAGATTTATACATTAAGGAAGGTAGATAGAATTTTGATACCATAGTTTATTGTAGCTTTTTTGAGATTGCTTTTCTTTTTCTTTGATCACTTAATTATTTGTGCTATTTTTCTTCTCCTGACATTGGTGCTTGCTTTTCTTGCGCATGGGATGTTTGGGTGAAGTTGTTGCTGTCATACTATTTATAAGATTGTTGATGGATTGGTTTCTTGTTGCTATTAACATTTTATATATGCATCTAATTGAAGTCAAAAGTCATATCAGTGTAGTATGAATAAAATTTGACATCTTCTGAAAATAAAATTTGACATCTTCTATACTTCATTCAACACAATTTTTTTCTTTCATGAAATTTACATATGATAGGTACAAATAAAATAAAGGTCTTAAAGATTTGCATGTGGGCACTTACCTAAAGTGGGAAATATTACTGATTTTTCTCGAGTTGTTTAATGTTGAAATCATAATGGAGGATTTTTTGTTTCCTTAGACTCTTTAATTTACAATGTTTTGATGTTTACTTATGTGAGGCATTATAGGCTTTTTCATTGTCTTTTATCTTCATGGATACTGTTGAATAACTGAGCGCCCCACACACAAAACCACACTCTCAAGAACACACCACTCGTGCATAGTACAAAAAAATAAGAAATAGAACCAAAAGAAAAAACAGAACACACACGCACAAGAGGCCAAGAATTTTATCCTCGTTCGACTCACCTATTAATTGGTGAAACTATGTCTAGACTGAAATTAGAGGGCACGATCTTCCACTATCTTGAAAAACAATCGGTACACAATCACTCGGAGATTACAAAGTCTAAGTTCTCTCTAGGCTTTTCTCTCTAGTACGCGATTTCAGAGGATACAGAAAATAACTCAACTAGTCGTCTATTTATGAAGGATAGAGGCGGTTATTATAAGACAAAACCAAACCGGTTGTTGCTGGTAAGGTAGGTATTGTTACAAGTGCTAACTACCTTGTGTTTCCGGGTTTCTTTTGGCTTGAACTTCTTTCTTCTGTAATATTATATGTTGTAGGACTAACTTAGTGCAAACTTTAACAAATTCTCCACCATTTGCATAAGTTTAGTCGTCACCAAGGGTAGAAACCTGCCCTTTCCAAATCTTCTTTGCTCTTCTGCTTAGGCATTTGGAACTATTTGGAGTAGCTCCAAACAGTGCTTCAACTTTGCTATAGGAACTGCCTTAGTGGACATGTTTGATGCATTTTTATCACCTGCAACCTTTACCAGATTTATCTCTTTCTTATCCAAAGCCTTCCCTTATAAAATGGTGTCGCACATTAATATGTTTGGTCCTTTCATGATGTGCCTGATTCTTTCACAGATGTATGGCAATTTGACTGTCACATATCAAAGTAACTTCAATAGAAGTCCCAAGTAGCTCACTTGTCAAACCTTTTAACCATGGAGTCTCCTTTATTGCCTCTGAAACAGCTATGTATTCAACCTCAATTATTGACAAAGCCACCACATGCTATAGGCTTGCTTTCCAACTATCTGTTGAGTTTCATAACTTGAACACATACCCTGTTGTGGACCTCTTTTTATCTTGATCCGCTGCATAGTTAGCATCTGAATAACCCAAAATACTTGTTGCCTCCTCTGTTTTAGCTCCACCATAGGAAAAAACCATGTCACTAGTTCCCTTAAGATATCTAAATACCCATTTGACTGCATTCCTGTGTGCCTTACCTGAATTTGCCATAAATCTACTAACACCACTCATAGCATGAGCTAAATCAGGCCTAGTACACACCATACTGTACGTTAGGCTACCCATAGCACTAGAGAACCATATATCCTTCATTTCCTTAATACTTTCTTCATCTTTAGTAGATTGATCAGAGGACTTCTTAAAATGCTAAGCAAATGGTACATTTATTGCCTTTGCTTATGCTATACCAAACTTTCTAATTAGCTTCTCTAGATAAGTTTTCTGTGATAGACAAAGCCTTCTTTGTTGTTTATTCCTTGTGATTTCTATCCCAAGTATTTTCCTTTCTTCCCCTAACTTCTTCATCTCAAATGCTGATTTTAACTTCAGCTTTAATTGCTGAATCTTTTTATCAGATTGACTTTCTCTCAGCATATCATCCACATATAGAAGTAGGTAAATTGAAATATTGTTGGACACATGTTTGAAATATACACAACAATCATAGGAAATCCTAGCATATCCCTGATTCAGCATAACCATATTGAACTTCTTATACTATTGTCTTGGGGATTGCTTAAGTCCATAGAGAGATTTTCTTAGTAAACATACCTGTTCCACCTTTCCTCTAGATTCAAAACCTTTTGATTGTTCCATTAAGATCCTTTCATCTAGGTCACCATGTAGGAACGTTGTGGTTGCATCCATCTGTTCCAAACTTAGGTTTAGGTGCCATGTTATAGCAAGCAGCACTTGGATAGAGGTATGTCTCACCACTGGAGAGAACACCTCATTAAAATCTATTCCAGGGAATTGAGTGAACCCTCTTGCCACTAACCTAGCCTTATACCTAGGTTTAGCATTACTTCCAACCCCTTCTTTTATCTTGTATAACCATTTACAACCCACAATCCTCTGTCCTTGAGGCCTATCTATCAGAATCCAGGTCTGATTCTTCCTCAAGGATTCGATTTTTGACTTCATGGCTTCCATCCATTTATGTGATTCCTTAGACTGCACTGCCTCCTCACATGACAGTGGTTCATCCCCTGCTACTTCTGATGCACTTGTTAGTGCATATGAAACAAGATATGAAAATCCATATCTACATGGAGGTCTACAACTCCTCCTTTGCCTATCCCTAACCACGTTATATCTTTGAAGTTCTGGCTGATCATCTGTATTAGAGGTACCATCACTATGCTCCTCACTCTCCTCTTGTTGAGCAGTATCTTGATCATGGGGGGTGTTTAGATCATTTTCATAAATTCTTCCCTGCAACTCAACATCTATTGACTAAATTTTTCCTTCTAAGTCCCATTGATCATCTATTTTAACATTTTTCATAGTAGAACCTTCATCAAAGGTAACATCTTTGCTCACAATAGTCCTTGGTGAGCAGTCTCCAAATTCCACAATTTGTAACCTTTTCTTTCGGTAGGATAACCTATGAATAAACACTTTTTTGCTCTAGGTTCCAGCTTTCCTTGCTTTACATGAGCACAGGCTAAGCATCCCAATACTCGTAAATGATCTAAGTTTGGCTTGTGACCTATCCACATTTCATAGGGGGTTTTAAACTCAATATTAGCAGCTGGTGACCTATTTATCACATATGCTGTAGTTGACACTACTTCCCTCCAAAATGCCTTAGATAGGTTTGCATGAAATAGCATATATCTTACTCTTTCAAGTAAAGTCCTATTCATCCTTTCAGCCAGGCCATTCTGTTTGGGATTTCCAGGGGCAGTTAAATGTCTTACTATCCCACTCTCATTACATAATTGTATAAATTCCCTATTGTAGAATTCAAGGCCATTGTTAGTCCTAATGGTCTTAATACTTCTCCCTTTTTTGATTTTGAACCATTGTTTTCCATGTTTTAAATGCCTCAAATGTATGGTTCTTTGATTTTAAAACATAACCCAAACCATTCTTGAATAATCATTAATAATAGAGAGAAAGTACCTAGAGCCTCCATGAGATATGATTTGAGCAAGTCCCCAAAGATCTGAATGAATGTAATCTAATGGTGCCTTAGAGGAATGTATTGCTGCCTTACTAAACTTGACCTTAGTAGCTTTGCCAAAAATGCAAGACTCACACTTATCAAGATTTGCTACCTGACCATTTCTTAGGATGCTTTTCTTTGATAGCTCTCTTAATCCTTGTTCACTAATGTGTGACATCCTAAGATGCCACAATCTAGACTGTATAAGAGCTTTGCTTCCCCTTCTAGTGCTTCCTCTAGATCAAGATTTCCGAGGAGACACGCATCTTCATCTTCTAGAGGGCCAAATCATTTTGCCCATCAAATTTTTCAATATGGTATCTTGTGGTAGACGAAGATGATGCCATGTCTTTTGATTGGAATTTTGCTTCTTCACCTTGAGATGATTCTTGGCTTCTTGATGATGCCATGATGCATTTAAACAAACATAAATACAAGTTCTATCTCTATCATCCATGAATCATGACTTACTAATTAAAAACAAACAATAAATTCAAAGAAAGAAAATAATCAAACATAATACAATTTGTAAAACTTCCTCCACTTCATCATCCTCTTTAGTTTAAAACTATATACATACAATCACATAATATGTATACATACATGATACATTCATATAACAGAAATAAATACATACAGATAATATATTTACATACATAATACATCACAGGATAGAAATAAATACATACAAAGAAGACGGATTGGTTGTTGGTTGCTGATCGAAGAGATAAGAGTTGTAGTTGCTGGTCAAAGTTAGATGGAACCTTAGATGGCACGGTAGAAAGACGACGTCGATTGATGGACTAAAAGAATGACAAACGAGAATGAGAAGATGGAAAGACAATGGTGGTAGATAGAACGATGGACAAGAACGAGAAGATGGAAGGACAACGACGGACAGAATGATGGACGATAGATGAGATTGAGAAGAAGGAAGGACGACGGCGGTGGTAGGACCTTTCACTTTTAGGTTTTTGCAAAATGAAGAAGGAAGAAGAGATTTAGGGTAAAAATTTTCAGTTAGAGACGGAATAAACGTCATCGTGGGACAGAAACGAGTTTCCAAATCGGAACCGCATTTTTGATATTTTTCTAATATTGCAAAATGGCCTCGAAACATTTCCAAACTTACAGAAACGGTTCAGAAATGTTTTTTTTTTTTGTGTGTGTGTGTGGTGTTTCTCGGTGTTTTGGTATAGGAAATGTTTTGGAAACGCTGACACGACACTGTCTCGGCGTTTTCGTGCATTAGAGCTTAGGAACATGGAGAACATCTTTTAGGATGAGTTGAGGACTTAGACTTTTGTGTCCTTGGCTAACAACCGTAACAAAAGATCTATAAGCAATAATGGTTCTTTTGTTACCAGGGGGGAGGTTTGTAGGTGTCAAAATAGGTTGGGTCATGTGTCATGCGATTAGTTGCTCCTAAATCTAGAACCCATGAGTCATGATAATCAGAAACTTTGGAGTTTTCAAAGATTAGGCACTCACCTGATTGAGCTTGTAGAAGAGCATATTGACTTAGAGTAGCTATTAGCTGTTATGATTTCTGTTGTGATTTGATTGTTTTATTTGTTATGTTTACAACTGTTGCTGGTTGTATCTCAATTGCTGTTTTTATTTGTTGTGTGAGGAGCGGCTAGAGTTAGTATATAATCTAGCTCTATTTCTGTATTGGTTTAGAGGTTGAAATCAATTTAATTGAAGTGTCAGAGTTTCTTTCATTCTCTGTTTTCTGTTCGACTTCTATCTTTCGTTTCATGGTATCAGAGCTTTAGTGACTAATGTCCATGGCTTCTCGTGATTCAACCTCGTCTTCTTCTTCATTATCATCTGCGTCTTTGTCTGACTTTTCGTCAGTCGCTAAGAATCTTAGTTTCGTTCCTACAAAACTAGATTCGAACAATTATTTGTATTGGAAGGCGCAAGTTCTAGCCACAATTAGGGCTTTTGATCTGTTATCCTTTATTCATAAGACAGATCTTCTATCAAAATACATCTCTTCTGAGAATGACGAGCCTATTGTCAATCCGAAATACTTAAATTGGATCAGATCTGACCAGCTCTTGCTAGGATGACTGTTTTCGACTATCGACAAGGAGGTTCTTGGTCAGGTAATTCAATGTGAATCGGCAGCTAAGGTGTGGACTACTCTTGAAAGTCTTTATTCTAGACAAACATTTGCTAGAGCCTTTCAGTTGAAACAACAACTTAGATTTATTAAGAAAGATGACACTTCGGTGAATGATTATATTCTGAAGATTAAAACTATCAGTCATTCTCTAGCAGCAATTGGAGAACCTATAAATGATAAGGATCTGTTGATGTCTATTTTACATGGATTAGGCGAGGACTATGAAACTGTTGTAAGCTTAATCACATATCAAATGGATGATATAAACCTAGAAAAGGTTCAGTATTTGCTTCTGATGCATGAGCAGAGGTTAGCTATGAAAAATGTGGTAAATCTGTTGCCTGCTAATACATTTGATAATATTGCTGTGAATGTTAATTTTGCTTCACACGTAAATAAAGGCAGTAGTGGAAACACTGGTAGAGGAGGTTTTCCTGGAAGAAGTGGTGGAAACTTTAGAGGAAATGGTTTTCGAGGAAACAGAGGCAGAGGTAGATCTTATGGGAGAAGGATTTATTGTCAACTATGTGGGAAACCTGGACATTTTCTTGACAGGTGCTACCATAGGTTTGATCAAAATTTTCAGAGACAGTCTTTTGGTCGAGGTTTTGGTCGTGGTGGTAATGATTTCCAATCTCAAGCTTTGATGGCTAATCATGAGGCTAATGGAGTTTTCTTAACAGATTTAGGGTTTACACCAGAGACTCACTATGGCTCCTCGACTCCATCTTTTGACAATCAGTCTCAGCACTCTTCAGTGTCCTATCCATCTTCATTCTATCAGCCTTCTTCTACCTATCAACCTGGTGATAATTCGTGGCGTGAAGATTCAGGTGCTACAAACCATATCACCTCCAGTTTGAACAATCTTTCTGTTCATACTCCTTATGGTGGCAGTGATAAAGTGGCAGTAGGTAATGGTAAGATGCTTCCTATTGCTAATGTTGGTGTCAGTAAAATGGTTACTCAAACTTCTCCTACATCTGTCTTTTCTTTACCTCAAGTTCTTCATGTTCCTAGCATGACAAAGAATTTAATTAGTGTATCTCAACTCACTAATGATCATAATGTCATTGCTGAATTTCATTCTACTTTTTGCTTGATTAAGGACAAGGATTCGGGCAAGGTGTTGCTACGAGGAATTCTTAAAAATGGTCTCTATCAGTTGGATCCAGCATTTGTGCATGCTGCATCATCAGCTGTTCCTACTTCTTCGTCTATGGTTTCCCCACCACAATTTGCTAAGTCATTTGTAACTAGCCTAAATGGTTGTAATAGGCAGGTTTTGTCTTCGTTTAATCCACCTAGCATGCAGTCAACTTGTATGGATAAAGTTTGTCAACAGTGGCATGCTAGGTTGGGTCATCCTTCATTTCGTGTATTGCAACATGTTATAAATAAAATCAATCTTCCTTGTTCTTCTAGTACTCTTTCTTTTTGCAACTCTTGTAAGATGGGTAAAATGCATCAGCTTCCATTCCAAAATTGAAAAATCACAGCTTTACATCCCTTAGAGCTAGTGTACTTTGATTTATGGGGGCCTGCTCCTGTTCTCTCTAGTGAAGGTCATAGATATTACATTGTGTTTGTGGATGCCTATACTAGATATACATGGTTGTATCCAATGAAACTTAAGTCTGAAGCCCTATCCATTTTTCAAATCTTTCATAAGTTTGCTGAGTTGCAATATCAGTCTAAACTTAAGGCTCTTCAAACTGACAATGGTGGAGAATTTAAGGCCTTTTTACCCTATTTACACACTCGTGGCATTCAACCTCAGTTTACTTGTCCCTATACCCACTAACAAAATGGTGTTGTTGAAAGGAAATATCGTCATATAGCTGAAATGGGCCTTACTCTTTTTGCTCATGCCAAAATGCCTTTAAAATTCTGGGTAGAGGCATTTCAAACAGCTGTTTATACTATAAATTTGCTACCAGCCTCTCCACTTCAATTTCTTTCTCCATTTGAGAAACTTTATAACAAACAGCCCAGTTATATAACCTTACAGCCATTTGGTTGTGCTTGCTTTCCCTATCTTAGACCCTACAACAAGCACAAGTTCAATTTTCATTCCACAAAGTGTGTATTTCTTGGTTACAACCATCTTCAAGCTGGGTACAAGTGTATGCATCTGTCAGGTTGCATTTATGTGTCTAGACATGTTAGTTTTAATCCTGAGGAGTTTCCTTTTCCACATTTATTTTCAGCTAATCATACTCCTCAGTCTGAGTCTAACATGGGTTTGCCCATTGCTGTTTTGAACTCATTTCCTTTTTCAGTCAAGTTTGGTCGTTCACCTCAAGCAGCACCGCTTGATTCCTTAGTCTCCTCCGCCACTAATTCAATTTCGTTTGCCACTAATTCACGCTTTGTTGTTCCTGAGCAATCTCCTTCTGTTCTTGTTGAGTCACATTCCTTATCATTACCTGTATCTAATTCTACTACTGTTCGAAATATTCCTGCATCTTCTATTCATCCTATGCTCACTAGATCTAAAGCTCGAGCGCAAGCTCTTCCTCTCACTTCTCCTCATGCTTTAGTGAGTTCTCTAGAGCCCAATTCTGTTCAAGAAGCTCTCTTAGACTGCAATTGGATCAAAGCAATGGAGGAGGAATATTCAGCCTTAAAAGAGGAACAATACTTGGGATCTTGTTCCTTTTTCTCCTGATATGAATTTAATTGATTGTAAATGGGTTTTCCGAGTAAAATATAAGTCTGATGGCTCTATTCTCAAATACAAGGCTCGGCTAGTTGCTAAGGGCTTTCTTCAAACACTAGGGATAGATTTTGCTGAAACCTTTAGTCCAGTTATTAAAGCACCTACCATTTGGGTGTTATTTTCCTTGGCTGTCACTATTGGATGGGAAATTCAGCAAGTTGATGTGAATAATGCATTCTTGAATGGGGATCTAAATGAAGCAGTGTTTATGAGGCAACCGGAGGGTTTTGTTGATCAGTCTTTGTCTTCTCATGTCTGTCGATTAAAGAAGTCCCTCTATGGTTTAAAGCAGGCTCCAAGAGCCTGGTATACTAAGCTGAGGGTAGCCTTACAAGATTGGGGGTTTGTGAGAGCTGTGTCTTATGCTTCTTTATTCATAAAACGAACTCCTACGTTTGTGTTGTTTGTATTGGTGTATGTTGATGATATCTTGATTATTGGCTCAAATTCTGCTGCTTTACATGAGTGCATTCGGCAGTTGGACACTCAATTCTCTCTAAAAACTCTTGGTACAGTAAATTACTTTCTTGGGTTTGAGGCTTATCGTGACTATACTGGTCTTTATTTGACTCAATCTAAGTATACTCTTGATTTGTTGAAAAAGGCAGCCATGTCTGAGTGCAAACCGTGTGCTACTCCTATGAGCGCAGCCACTTCTTTAACTGATGATGGCAATCTGTTCTCTAATCTTTCTCTTTATCGAACTATTGTGGGTTCTCTTCAGTATCTAACCTATACTAGACCTGATATATCATTTGTTGTGAACAAATTGAGTCAGTTTTTGTCCTCATCTAAGGATTAGCATTGGCTGGCTTGTAAACGTCTACTGCGATATCTTAAAGGCACTGTTGGTCTGGGTTTAAATTTTACTCCTTCTTCATTTGATCTACCTTTGTCTGTGTATACTGATGCTGATCATGCCGGCTGTAAGGTTACACGAAGATCTACTAGTGGTTTATGTGTTTTTCTTGGCAATAATCTAATTGTTTGGAGTTCTAAGGAATAATCAGTTGTTGTGCGATCTGTGGGTGAGGCTGAATATCGTGCTGTAGCTCAAGGTGTTGCTGAAGTTTTATGGTTAAAATCGCTCTTTTCTGAGCTTGGATTTTCATGCTCACATACTCCTATCCTTTGGTGTGACAATTTAGCAGCAAAATGTATAGCTGAAAATCCTGTTTTTCACTCAAGGACTAAAGTCACTAAACATATAGAGATTGACGTGCATTTTGTAAGAGAGAAGGTTGAAGGTGGTGCAGTTGATATCAGATATGTTCCTTCTTTGCATCAAGTTGCTGATATATTCACCAAAGGATTGCCCAAAGATAGGTTCTTATTTCTGTGTGATAAACTGGGTTTAAAAGTTCCTCCTATATCTCAGCAATTATCAGCTACCACTCAGCAGTTATCAGCTATAACTCCTATCTGGAGGAAGTCCAAATTGAAGGGGCATGTAGAAGAGCATATTGACTTAGAGTAGCTGTTAGCTGTTATGATTTCTGTTGTGATTTGATTGTTTTATTTGTTATGTTTACAGCTGTTGCTGGTTGTATCTCAATTGCTGTTTTTATTTGTTGTGTGAGGAGCGGCTAGAGTTAGCATATAATCTAGCTCTATTTCTGTATTGGTTTAGAGGTTGAAATCAATTTAATTGAAGTCTCAGAGTTTCTTTCATTCTCTGTTTTCTGTTCGACTTCTATCTTTTGTTTCAGAGCTAATGAACACACATTAGAAGATTTAGAGAGAGTTAAGAAAGGCCTTGATTTTATCAAGCTCTTCCTTTTGCAAAGGTTCTTCGCTAGTGGACTTTGGCTTCTCTTGAGAAGGAGTTCCTTCTCCATTCGTTAGATTGGCTTGAGGTTGTTGTTGACCCTTAGTCTAATTGAGAACTTGGGCCCTTTCATGGAGTTGTTGTGCCTTCTCGCAATAAGTACACCATAACTCATCTCGGCTTGATGTTTTTGCTGAATCTAGCTTTTGGTTTTGTCCAAGGTGGCTAAGATTTCCTCTCCTTTTAAGATGTGTCTTCACAATTTGTGACCACTGAATGTAATTCTTTCCATCAAGTTGGTATTCACTCATATTGGGAAGTTCTCCATTCAATGAATTAGTTGAAGGTTGCGAAACAATCCTAGTTGGTGTGGAGGTAACGCTTCCTGATTCACTCATCGTTGAAAAAATTGTAGAAGGTTGATTATGGCTATTCAGGAAGAATAGAGTAGAAAGATGCTGGTCAGGTCAGAAAAAGCTGGTGAGGGCGCAGAAGGCAAGGCTGACTATTGGCAAGTAGTGGAAGGCACATAGAAAGAAAAAGAGGGAGTAGGGCCGATTATCAGTAGTGGAGGTCGATTGAGAGAGAGCCCAAGGATGGTGGCTCTAATACCATGTGGAAAAGAATACTATTTTGTATTGTATTTTATTATGTAACTGTACACTGTACACTAGGTATTGTTACAAGTGTGGATCCCGATTTAGGCAACCAATCCCAAATAATTAGGGATTAGTCAACTCAATCAAGGAAGAGAAAAAATAAGGGAAATAATACCAAATAGGAAACATAATCTTATCCTAAAAAAGGAAACTCTAGAAATAAGGAAATAGAGATATTCTAGGAAAGAAACAATTATAGGAAAGAAACAACAATTTTAGGAAAGATTTCTGGATTTCTAACTTTTAATTGGGGGATTTTAAATGGGGTTAATTAAGGATCCATTGGGGGATTTTAAATGGGGTTAGTATTTAAATTATTAGTTTTAACAGTTTCCTAATATAGATGTATTGCTAAGATTAGAAGGCTTCCTTTGTGATCAATGGATGAGATTTACAACTGATGTAACACTATTATAAATGATCTTTTAAGACACTTTGTTGGCGACCTTATTTCTTTAATTCAGTGTTTGAGGTTTTCTTCAATCCTAAATTTCAAATTATCATTATCGTATACCATTTTTAGCCCTAATTCTACACTTGTTTTTCTGTTGCTTCATTTCACACTACATCAGTCATACTTTGCTTTGCATGCTTCTATTGTTCATGTGCTGCTATGCCTAATGAGATTCATGGTTGGCTTGTTAGTTTTTGCTAAATACAGGTGTGAGAAACTGCAAAAGGCATTATGAAGGTTTTTTTTTTTTTTTTTCTTTCCCGGTATTTTAATTGTCCTTTGTTGTATGTGTAAACATATGAAGTTTTCTGGCGTTCTGTTCTTTTTCATATGAGAAACATACTGAAGTCTTTTAATATTCTAGTTGGTCATTCTCACTAGCTTAGATGTAATAATGAACTCTATATTTTTGTTCCCAGTATCTATTTTAGATTTTTTTCTATTATTATCATTGTCTATTTAATTGATTTTCTCTGTCGGTACTTCTTGTTAATTTGCTGAAAATTTTCTTCCCTTGTTTTTTATTTCCCTTTGGTGAAGAGTGCCGATTCCATGTCCAGGCAGCATTGCAGATATTGTGATGTAAGTTTCTGGCTATTGTCAAACCCTTTTGATTCCATTTTCCCTTTCTACTTCTGTTCTTATGTTTGTTCAATAAACAGGGAAATCTTAGAAATTATCCAAGAATGAAATTTAAGGTTTCTACTGAAGATATGTTTGTAAAGACTGCAATTATAGTAGAAGTGAAGGAAAATCTGTCAAAGAAGTCTCGAAATAAAGGTTATGGGGGAGTCATGGCCTCTGATTATTGGGATATTATACCGAAAGATCCAAATGAAGAGGAAAGTTTTGTGAAGCCTACCCGAAGAATCCTGTCACATGCCCAGGTAGCATTTCTCATGATATATCACTTTATTAAACCTATCTTTTTCTTCTGCTTCTCCTTCACTTTTCTTTTTAGATGGATTTACTTTTGTCCAGTTACTTTTTATTAAAAGATATTTATACAGTTTTCTGGAAAACATGTCCATTGGTTTTCATTGATTTTCTTGACGATAGAAGTATGAAACTTCATTTATGGATGTTTAATATGCATGGCTAGAACAAGTTCTGATGCTATTTTGTCATCACAACTTCTTTCCCTATAAAGCATTTTAATTTCGATAGCCAACTGAAGCATGTAAACCAAGAGTTTTCCTATTCCAGGGATGTATTATAATGGAAAAGTGGTAAGTTAATTGGTTAAAACTAGGAGAATTAGGTAGGTTTTCAGAATAATTCGTTTCTGGTCAATTTCTGTTAAGCACAGATTCCTTGTTTGACAGGTAAAGATATACTATAACTGAAGTATTAAGCAGGTACCACTCAAATATGTTAGCTTTATAGTGTTGTACATAGTTATTTGCTTTCCTGAGTTGTACCTTCTAGAGCTGTATATATGTATATCTATATATACCTAACACTTGAATAAAATATTCCACACTTTGTCTTTTCCTCAAAACAATATACAATAAAGGATCAAAAGAGAAACATATACCCTAAATACATGAACAGTGAAAAGTCTCTACAAAATAAAGGAACTATTTCCAAGAGGGCTGAAAGTGACTTCGGGACCAGCTGTTGGAAAGAGTAAGAATCCTATTTTTAAACTAAAGACTGGTTCTTCTCAACCTTGAAAGATCTTATGATTTCATTCACTCTAAATTCAAACATTAAGGCACGTGGCACCAAATCCAGGCCTTATTTCTTAGTCTTGCAGATGGTTGCTCCACTTCATGCTGGGAGCAAAAGCTTCACAAGTTCATCGAAAATTATTGCAAAATGACCTAGGATAAGAGACATCTCTCTAGCCACTTTGCAATGGCCAAGATGATCAACTGATTTGCCAAATGTTTTCTACGCATGTAACACCAATTGACGTGGGTCTACCTTATCCTAATTAAATTATCAGTAGTCAAAATCTTGTCTATTACAGATGTACAGACCACAAATGCAACCTCAAGGAGGAGCCTCGGTTGCTAGACTCCTTTCCAAGGAAGAAGCGTCTTCAAGATTAAGCAATGCTTCATAGAATAATTTTGCCATGAATGGGCCTGATTTGGAATACATCCGTTAGATAGCATCAGCTCCCCAACAAATTTAGATAGAATAAACAACCCCCAAAACCAATGTACTCTCAACTTGCTGATCATCCATCTAATCCTCAAGGAAATATTCCATTTCACCAGTTCGACTCCCTAACTAATGCAATATTTCAAATTGCTTGCAGTGCATTCCTGTTACATGCTAGGAGTCTCAAGGTCCTGCATCCAAATAATTCTGAAGCTCACCCTCTACTCATGTTTCACCTTAGGAAATGTACACATAGCCAGACTGATGCAAAACCCGAACCAAAAGAAACAAGAGTAATCCTGATTACTCAAAACTAATTTCAATATTCAATACTATTCATCAAAATCTGTCCTTCAATACTTCATTGAAAGATTATTTATAGACAATTAATAGATATAAACCTATTCTAACAAGAATTCCTTTCTAACTAGGATTCCTTGGTATTTAAGCTAATAAAGGTGATCCTAATCTAATTAAAATTCTTGGACATGAAAGAAATTAAATGGTGTTTTTGACGCTACGTTTGGTATTTGAAGTTTATTAGCAGTTTGAAGTAAAAACCATGGATTTAAGTATCAAAATGTTTTGGGAAATAATTTTTATGTTCCAAGTTGATACTTGATCTCTAAGGGACAGGGGGAAAGGGCTTAAACAAAGAATGAACGCAAACTGTACATTTTTTAGTAAAACCGAGAAAAGGAACTCTAGAACAGCTTGTTTCAAAACAAATTGGATCTGTTTTGAAACAAGCATTGAGGTACTGAAAAAGAAGATAGTGCTAAGTTTTGAAACCCTGCATTTTGGAAATTCAGGTTTCTTTTGTTTTGATACCTACTATTTTAAAGTCCAGTTTTAAAAGAGTTGGGGTCTGTTTCCAAACTTGCTCTCCCCCTGTTAAAAAATATGGTTTTCAATGATTTCCAATGGGGTTTTCGAACATGGACTGCAATGAATTGAATTAAATTCTTGTTTTAGAATGGGAAACTTGGAAAAAGAGCACCCATGAAATTATGTTGGAAAAGAAAGAAATTGAAGCACTTGTCTCGCACATGAGCCTTACGACATGACAACTAATAAGCAAAACCATGGGATTTCCCCTTAAAATTAATGGATCTGCTGTGCAACTTGGTCTGATGTTGAATTATCATTAACTATCTGAAAGAAACCCATACTTTTCTGATTTATTATTGGAAATAAATGGCAGGTTTGGCAGTGCTTACGAATGGGGCTGGGGAAGATCGTGTTTTGCCCCTTGATGCACCACCTGGCCAGTCTTCTACCCACCCACCCAAAACCCGGGTCCATCCAACCCTTCGCGCGGGGGGGGGGGGGGGGGGGGTTTACACTTTGTTTGAAGTAATCATTTGGAAGTTTGGCCTTACTCCTTATGTTAGCTTAAGGATGTGGTAACAGCCAGATAAAGTATTCTGGAAAGTTGGATTGCTTTTATGCTTAACTTCTGTGTCCAGCCTAAGATGATTATGCTTAGCAATTGCCATGTTGATTGGTAATGGATGGTTGTCATGCTTGCATGTGCTACAGCCTGCCAATTGAAGTTTTTCCATTTTCATTTTTGATTAAGAGGTGGTGTTTCTTTACAAGAATGCTATGGCAGTCCAACCACTGCACACCTGATATATGTTTGCCTAATGGAAGTAGATTTGACATAATGGTGGTCTTGGTAAAAATTGAGCTTGGCAGAAACTGTTGAGATGGAAGAGATTTCATCTCATCACCGTGTAACTTGACTGTCAGGATTTACTGTTGGAGGTCCAATAGAATCTTGGGACAGAAAACATAGAAACAAGTCTGGCTCTAATTAAACATCATTAAAATTCTCTAGCAAGCTAAATCTATCTAACCAATATTCCTTTCCTGTCTTTCTCCGCAATCAAATTACTTTTTGACTAGTTAAAAGTGTTATTTTTGTTTTTGCTATTATAGTTTTGTTTGGTATATTAGCTTTCTAATAACTTGACAAACATCTATTGTGCTCTCTGTTTGGTATTCAGGTCTACCATATGTTGAAAGATGTTGATCCTGGGTTCCTTAAAGAGTCCTTTCTAAGAAATAATCCACTCGTTCTCAACTGTTTCCTTGTAACTCCAAACTGTCATCGCGTGACAGAACTTGGGGGACATGTGGTCTTCGTAAGTAAATTTTTTTTCTTGGCTTTTCTTTTCATCTAAGTTGATATGATCTGTAAATTTGATGACTCACTTTTATTTCTTTCTGAACTGATATGTTTCTTGGTTGACCATTATAGGATGAACGCACAAGGGCTTTCAAAAAGCTGGTTGGCTTTAGAGGGACACCCAATGAGTTGAGTTCCCTGGTTCTGGACTGCCTAAAAAAATCCAGGGTAAGCAACATATCACTGTAATATCTATCTATTTTGTCCAACTTTGCAGAATCTTGCATTTAAACTTATAATTCGGCAGATGCACACTGAAAAATCTTCACCTCAAGATTCTGCTTCCAGTATGTCTGGCTTGAAGCATGTAAAAGAACTACTTCTTGGGAAAAGAAATGATCATTGTTTCCGCATGGTTGTAGTTGGTAATCCAAGTTTAAAACTTGGTGAGATTGGAATACCATGTCATGTTGCAGAGAGGTTACAAATTTCGGAGCAGTTGAATTATTGGAACCATGAGAAACTGAGCACTTGCTGTAATCTGCGGATTCTTGAGAAGGGAGAGATTTATGTTCGCAGAAAAGATCGGCTTGTACCTGTAACTTTTGATGACTACTTGCAGATTGGGGATGCTGTATGTAGGCCACTAAGTGATGGAGATATTGTGCTGATAAATAGGCCTCCATCTATTCATCAACATTCTCTTATTGCTCTATCTGTGAAGGTTCTTCCAGTAAGTTCAGTTCTTTCAATAAACCCACTCATCTGTTCTCCTTTCCGTGGTGATTTTGATGGTGATTGCCTTCATGGTTATGTTCCTCAATCAATTGAGTCGAGAGTTGAGCTGCAAGAGCTTGTGGCTTTGGACAGGCAGCTAATTAATGCACAGAGCGGTAGAAACCTCCTTTCCCTAAGTCATGATAGTTTAACTGCTGCTCATTTGGTTCTTGAAGATGGGGTGCTTCTGGACCTTCTCCAAATGCAGCAATTTCAAATGTTTTGTCCTTATCAGTTCCAATTGCCAGCCATTGCAAAAGCGCCTTCCATACATAGCCATCAAAAAGCATCTTTGCCAAATGCTTGTTTCTGGACTGGGAAGCAATTATTCAGCCTTCTCCTGCCTCCAGATTTAGATTATACTTCTCCATCAAATGGCGTTCATATTTGTAAAGGTGAATTTGTATCTTCCACTGGTGGATCTTCTTGGCTGCGTGACGCTAATGGAAACCTTTTTCATTATCTTGTGAAACACTGCAAACATAAGGTTCTTGACTTCTTGCATGCTGCTCAGGAAGTTCTTTGTGAGTGGTTGTCAATGAGGGGCTTGAGCGTTTCTTTGTCTGACCTTTACCTATGTTCTGATTCATACTCCCGGGAAAATATGATACATGAAGTCTCTTATGGTTTGCGAGAAGCAGAAGAGATCTCTCATGCCAAATTGTTGATGGTGGATTCTAATAAGGATTTCCTTATTGGCACTGAAGGAAGTCTAAAAGGTATGGATTTTGGAGCAGAGCGCATGTGTTATGAGAAGCAGAAGTCAGCTGCACTTAGTCAGGTTTCTGTTTCTGCTTTTAAGAAAGTTTTCTGGGATATTCAAAATCTAGTATACCAATATGCCCGCAAGGACAATTCTTTGCTGGCCATGTTAAAGGCTGGAAGCAAAGGCAACTTGTTGAAACTAGTCCAGCACAGCATGTGCTTGGGTCTGCAGCATTCGTTGGTTCCACTATCTTTCAGAATTCCCCATCAGATTTCTTGTGCTGCATGGAACAATCATAGGGCCCCTGCCTCAACTCATTTGACTCAAGATATCCCCAAATTTGCTGGGCGTTTCATTCCATATGCTGTGGTTGAGAATTCCTTCCTCACAGGCTTGAATCCTCTAGAATGCTTTGTTCATTCCTTAACAACTCGAGATAGTTCCTTCAGTGACAATGCTGATCTTCCTGGGACCTTGAACCGGAGGCTCATGTTTTCCATGCGTGACTTATATACTGGATATGATGGAACAGTGAGAAATGCTTATGGGAATCAACTTGTTCAGTTCTGTTATGATATTGAGGAAACTGCTTCCCCAAGTAATGTTACTGATGTTTCATCCAATGACAGCACTTATGGTGCCACGGGCGGCCAACCTGTTGGTTCGTTGGCTGCTTGTGCCATCTCTGAAGCTGCATATAGTGCTTTAGACCAGCCGATTAGTGTACTAGAAACATCACCTCTGTTAAATCTAAAGGTGCTCTCTTTCTCTCTCTCTCTCTACACACACACACATATATAAATTATCTATCACTGCAACCCCCCCCACCCCAAATGGCCACATGGTGGATCACTTGTTAGTTCCTTTTCTTTTTTACTTTCTTGGGTTGTCAGAACACAACTTTGAGAACTTCCCTTCCAAAATAATAGCCAGCTAATACTTATCCAATTAGTGGTCAAAATCAATGAGACACCAAATTCTTTCCACAAAAATCTAGTCACATTCAGCAATTTCATATGGGATTCTGAAAGCTTTAAACAATTGGTTACTTAGATAATTGTCATTCCTCTATTGATTGTTGATCTATTGATCCCAAGAAATAAAAAAAATACAAATAAGAGGTGAAAAACATACTATTTTTGAGGAAATAGTGTGACAAAAGATATTAGACTGTAGAAGGAGAGGCAAACGAAATGTGAATTGAAATGGGTACTTCTATTTGAAATATGACAAAAATAGTTCTAGAAGAGTCAAAGAGAAATGTCCCAAATTGAAAAGAGTCTTGGTGGTGGAATGAAGAGGTGCAAGATAAAATCAAAACTAAAAGAGCTTGTTACAAGAATTTACATAAATGCTGTCATAAAGAAAACCTAAAGAGGCATAGTTGCCAAAAAAAAAAAAGATAGGCAGTGAAGAAAAGTCAAGAGCTTTTGAAAATTTATGCCAACCACATCATACGAAATATAGAGGAATATATATATATATATATAAGACAAAAATGAAATAGTACCATTGACTGAAGGGTGATGACAATCAAGGAGAGATGGAAGGATTGCATGTTTTATAGATTTATATATTTCATTTAAGATGAAAAGAAATAAAGTAGTTGGACTAGATAATATATCGATAGAAGCATGCAAATGCATGGGTGAATATGACTTTTTTTTTGGTTAATGAAATTATTTCATAGGATCCTTAAAAAGGATGCCAGGTGAGTGGAAGAAGAACACTTTAGTGCATATTTACATGAATAAGTGAAATGTTTAAAGTTGAGAAAATTATAGAGGAAGCAAGTTAATGAGCTACACTATGAAACTTTAGAAGAGAGTGATTGAGCAAAGATTAAGAAGAGAAACCAAGGTCTTTGAAGATCAATTTAGGTTCATGTTTGGTAAGTCAATAATGGAAGCTATATACTCATTGAGGTGCCTAATGGAAAATATACAGAGATAAACAAAAGGATTTACATATATTATTTACAGATTTTGAAAAAGCATATGAAAAACTTCCTAAAGAAGTCTTTTGGTGGGTTTTAGTGAAGAAAGGAATCTGAGTAGCATACATACGTGCTATTAAAGATATGTATCATGGAGCAGAAACATGTTAGAACATATGGAGGAGATGTTGAGGCTTTCCAATTACAATTGGATTGCATTAAAGATTTAATTTTGAACAAAATAGGGTTTAGAATAAATTCACCTCATTGATTTCATTGATCTCTTAGCTATATATACAGGAAACACATTGCTTAATCTAGGATGCTGAAGAATATACATAATAGGTTTCCTATTCTAGGAGAATGTAATATTTTAGGATTCCTTTCCTAATCTAGAAGTGTAACATCTTGCATCGAGCGATAGAAATGACTAGATCAACTTACCCTGATGGGCCTATGCGAACTTCACCCATCCTTGAGCTACTCTAACTCAAGCACGCTTAACTCGGGTGTTCTTTATCCACATTCAACCCAAAAAGTATCCAGTTGTTTTATTCTTTACTATCTTTGATATATATACTAGCTTCTCTAGAGTCCCTTCTTAGACCTGACATTGGGCTCTCGGGGTATTATAAGGAGGTTGACTGAGAAAATTAGAAAGATTTCCTAAGCTATAAATTTTTTACAATAGGAACGGAATAAATACTAAGATATTGCTATCACCCAAATTCTCTAATACTCCCCCTCAAATTGGTAAATATATGTCCCTCATTCCCAGCTTTCTAATAAGTGATTCAAAACCCAGTCTTGACATGGCCTTGGTGAATACATCTGCCTTTTGACTAGCTGTAGGAAGATAAATGGGTTTTATCCCACCTTTTTCAATTTCCCTTTGTATAAAACTTCTATCAATTTTTACATGTTTCATCCTGTCATACTGGATAGGGTTATTGACGATGTTGATACCTGACTTGCTATCACTAAACAACCTTGTTGGTAAAGTCATGGGCATTTAGGTCTTTTATTAGCCTTTCCAACCAAATTAACTCGTAGATTCCTTGAGCAATAGCCTTGAATTTTGCTTCTGCACTACTACGTGCCACAACGGATTGCTTCTTACTTCTCCAGGTGACTAGATTTCCCCACAATTTAGTGCAAAACCTAGATGTTGATCGATTTTTCATCACAGAAACTTCCCAGTTAGCATCAATAAATCCTTTAGCTCTTTTAGCATCACTTTTCTGGAATCGTAGCCCTTTCCTTGGTGTCCCCTTTAAGTACCTTAGAATGTGATAAACTGCAGCTAGACATTGTTGAGTAGGTGAGTACATGAATTGACTCACGATACTCACAGATAAGTAAGAGACAGATAAGTAAGTCTTCCAACTAACATTTGGTATCTTTCTTTATCAATAGGGTGATCATTCTCAGTTATCCTCCATTCCCAGTTTCTTTCGAGAGGTGTACCTGTTGGTCTACTTCCCAGCATTCCAGTGTCCTTTAGGAGATCAAGTGTATATTTTCTTTGAGAGATTAAAATGCCTTTTTTGCTTCTAGCCACTTCCATTCCTAGAAAATATCTCATGGTGCCCAAAGTCTTTGACCTCAAATTCATCTCTCCATTGCTATTTTAAGTGCAATAATTTCTTGAATGTTATCACTAGTGATTATAATATCATCCACATACACAATTAAAATGGACTGTTTTCCGCTAGCTGCATGTTTAGTAAATAAAGTATGATCTGCTTTCTCTTGCTTGTACCCAAACCTTGTAAGTGTAGAACTAAATCTCTTAAACTAGGCTCTTGGTGATTGCTTTAATCCATGGAGTGAATGATACGGCTTACACAGTTTGCCAACCTTTTCTCCTTACCTGGTGGAATCTTCATATAAATTTCTTCTTCCAATTCACCATTGAGAAAAAGAAATTAGCTTATGGAAGGGACAACAACACCCTTATGGAATTTAGCTTTGCCAGAAGAGCAAATGTCTCCTCATAATCAATTCCATATGTTTGTGTGAACCCTTGAGCTATCAATCTTGCCTTGTATCTGTCTATACTCCCATTTGACTTGTATTTGATGATAAATACCCATTTGCATCCCATTACTTTCTTATCTTTGGGGGATTCTACAACATCCCATGTATGGTTTCCAATCAATGCCTTCATTTCTTCCATAACAGCTTCTTTCCGCTTTGAATCTTTCAAAGCATCTTGAATATTTTGTAGAATAACCACTCTATCAACTGTTGTGGTAAAGGCCTTGAATTGTGGAGACAATCTAGGGTATGTTAAGTATTTAGAAATTGGATACTTAACATAGGACCTTACCCCCTTTTGAAGAGCAATGGGGATATCCAAGTCATTGTTAGCCTCAGTGTGTTCATCTTTTGATGGACCTGCCTCTGGTTCCAATGATTGGCTGAGTTGAGGAGAAAGAACCTTGGGTTGCATGGAATAAACTATAGTAGGTTTTTTTGAGCCTAATCCTCCTCCTAGTCTAGTCACCAGTGGTTTAGTTGGTTGGGTGAGTTGGTGGACTGGGGCAAAGAAAGGAGGCTTGGTTAAGTCAAGAGTAGCTAGTTGGGGCTATTCAAGGATAGTTGATTGGGTGAGATCAGGAGCTGCAAGTTGGGTTAGGTCAGAATTTAAAGAAGGTGAAAGAAAGATAGGTGGAAGTGAAATAGGCATAGAAACTATGGGATCCCAATAACACTTTTCCTTCGATATCTTTCTCTGACTAGAAGCACTTGGGTAAAAGAATTTGTCTTCAACAAAGGTCACATCATAAGAGACAAAGAACTTTTGTGAGAGTGGACAGTAGCATTTGTATCTGTTAAATCAGAGAACTTGAGAGAGAGAAACCCTAGTTGGAGGAAATAAATTCCTCACTCAAACAATATATTGTATACCTATATATACTAATATTAAATGAGTCATGACATAAGCTAATCCTAATGACATAAAGATAAATCTCACACTCCCCCTCAAGTTGGAACATGTATATCATATGTGCCAAGTTTGTTACCAATGTAGTTTATTCGAGAGCATGTGGGGGCGTTATTGTAGAAGACGATCGTGAGGAAGGAGGCGACGACGATGCAGCGGCGATGCGAGATCTATGCGATGCATAAGATCCGGAGAAGAGGTCGCGAGATTTGAGAGAGCGCCCTGGAAGGAGAAACAAGCACGAGATCTAAGGGCACGCTGGTCTGAGAGCGGTGCTGGAAGGAGAAACAAGCGTGAGATCTGAGGTTGTGTCGACGATGGCGATGCTTAGACATTGAAGAGAGGCCGTCGATCGACCAAGGAGATGATGCTGATAGAGAAGAGGCGACCCAGTGACAGAAAGAACGGGCCGACAACAATGTTGGAGGGACAGATCGACAACGAGGGGTTGCGAGCTGATGACGAGATCTGAAACTAGATCTGAGATATTGACATTGGAGCGAGATTTGGGTTGGCTAGGAAGAAGATGGTCGGATATGAGGGATTGATGCCTGAAGATGATAGATTGACGATCGGATCTAGGAAATGATGGTCGAATCTGAGGGATTGATGCCTGAAGATGACAAATTGACGATTGGATCTAGGAAATGATGGCTGGATCTGACTGAATCTGAGGGATTGATGACCGGATCTAAGAAATAATGGTCAGATTTGAAAACCGATGGCTTGATCTGAGGTCCGACAACCATATCTGACCAGATTTGAGGGATTGACGGTTGGATTTGAACTATGAGTGGCAGATCTGGACGAAAACGATGAGGGGCAAATCTGGATGGAGATGGTGTCGGTGGACACACATGATAGCCACACGCAGGCAACATATTTGGAGGCCACAGGTTGTGGATCCAAAGGCCGTGGGATTAAAGGCAGCAGTGTAGGGCGTCTGCGGATGGCGGCGAGAGCAGAGGATGCGACGACGGTCGGTGAGGTGGTGGTCAGAGCGATGATGAAGGAGATCTGGCGACGGCGACCGCAATCTGCTGGAGGTAGCGACAGTAGAGGCCGCATACAGTGGCAATGGTGGCAGTGGCAGAGCAGGCCTCGGGCTGCAGCGACAGTACGGAAGCTGTTGGCAGCGATAGTGGCTATGGAGGCCAGATCTCTCTTAGATCTAATAAGCGGCTGCGATGTTTGAGAGACCGGAGGCTGAGATCTACCAATCGGCAATGGTGATGGCGATGGCAACTGGAGAAGGGAGATCGAGATGCGGAAACAGTCGCAACGATTCAGATTTGAAGCGACAGATCGACGTGGAAACGACAAGACCTGAAACGGTTGCGATGGATTAGATCTGAGATACCGATAGCGACAATGGCACAATGAGGCAAACGATGGTTGCAGGTTGGGAAGGAAGCGACTGTTGTTGGAGAGAATGCCAGAGGTGCAGGGAATGCACGCCAAAGTTAGTGGAGGAGATTCGCAGTGACGTGGTCGAGGCGACATTGAGGCAGCAAGGAGGCCACAACTACAACTAGGGTTTGAATGGTGGCTTGATACCATGTTGAATTAGAAAACTTGAGAAAGAGAAACCCTAGTTGGAGGAAAAATATTCCTCACTCAAACAATAGATTGTACACTTATATATACTAATACTAAATGAATCATGACATAAACTAATTCTAATGACATAAGCCACGACATAAAGATAAATCTCACAGTATCCCTTTTGAATAGGAGAATAGCCAACAAAAATGCATTTGTGACAAGTAGGATTGACTTGGTGAACATACACAATCCAACCAAACACCTTAGGAGAGAGAGAACGTAAGAGTCGAACATGAGGGAATGTGGCTAGAAGGGTGTGCAAAGGAGTTTGGTAGTTGAGGACTTTGGATGGTAATCGGTTTATTATTCAAGAAGTTGTTAGGACAGGTTCTCCCCAATACTTTTTAGGAACAAAACTGGTGAACATTAAGGAGTGAGCAACCTCAAGTAAATGACAATTTTTTTTCTTAGCCACCTGTCAAGCCCTCTGATTAGGGCTGGATAATTTCAGCAATTCAAACAAACAGGATGCAAGAAAGAGAGAGAGATAGAAAAGGGAGAGAGAAGAGAGACAAAAAGAAATGATCTTGATTACTATCTTCGATGATACTTTCTTCCCACAGCCACAGGTCTCTTATAGGCTTCCATCAACATAACAACAAGGACTATTCTAACTAACGTAACAACAAAGGCTATTGTATAGTTATCTAACGCCCTAACTACTTGAACCCCCTAGCTAACTAACAGCTAACTAACACAACTGGTTATCTTCCTTGGTAAAATACTTGTTTACACTTAAGGTCGTGATAATCCCCTGCCCTTCAAACAATTCTTGCCTCTAAGAATTGACAACGATGGCTATGGTTCAACCAAGCCCCGCCTTCAATACTTGCTGCCTCCTTCTCTCCTTCTTACTGTTTTGCTTTTCCCCTTTGAGTAGTAGAATTGTAGCAGCGTTCAAAGCCTCTGGCTATTCTGCTGCTGCCTCAGCCTTTCTTTCAGGCACTTCAGTTTGCATAGAATGCAGTTGTGATTCCTCCCCGATGATCACCTTGCACTCACCTTTTTCCTCTTGGGACACATCCTCTTCTTCTTCTTCCTTTTCCCCATCATAACCCTTCATATTCATCAACTGCCTCTTACATTGATGGCCGATGCTATATTTGTCTCCACACCTAAAGCATAGCCCTAGTTGTCTCCTCTGCTCTATCAAATTACCCTTAGTGCCATTATTATGGGAAGGTGTTTTGGCTGCCTCTTGATTAGGCCCTATAAGCAAAAGCCTAGAGCTACCACCCTCGTACTGCCCGACCAATAAACTCGGCTCGTAGGGAACATTATACTTCTTAAAAATGGCTTCTAGTGTCAGCTCTTGTACTCTAGCCTTTTCTGTCGCTTTCCTCACTGATGTGGGCATCATCATCTTTACCATGGGTCAAAATTCTTCCCTTAATCCGCTAATGAAGCTGGACTCCAAGTATTGTTTAGTGAGTCACGGCTGCACAATGCACACCATGGACCTCAATTTCTCAAACCGGGCTTGGTACTCCACTACGATCCCTTCTTGCTTTAATTTGCTGAATTCCTCTACTACATCCGCCATACTTTTCTCCCCAAAACGCTCACATAACCTTTCGGCAAAATCTGTCCAACTCCCCTGCATTCCGTCATCTTGAACCCACCCTTGATACCAAGAGTTTGCTATATCATTCAAATAGGCTGCAACCACATTGATCTTTTGTTCTTCTGGAATTCTGTAGAACTGAAAAAATCTCTCACATCTCTTTATCCACCACCTTGGTTTCTTCCCCCAAACATTGGAATTTCCAATCTTGGCATAGGGGTATGGATGTGAGTCAGGGGCTACGGATGCCTAACCTGAGTTTCTTGAATGGCAAGCTGATCTTCTTCTTCAAGAACCCCTTGTGTTCTTGATCGATTGCCTTGCTATTGCAAAATGGGATCAGAGGCCTACTTTGGCAGAAATTCTGACGACAACTGGAATTGGGGCAGGGAGGAAAACATGCTTAGCACACTGTCAATCCTTTGCCCTTGCTGCTCCACTATTTCTTGGCATCGCCCAATGGCTTCTTACTGTTTCTCCACCACTGCCTGCATGATTTCCCTCCATTCTGCTAAGTCCTCCCAAGTTTGGAGCATTTGTTTCTTGAGTGTGAGACGACCTATGCTCCTAAGCCTCCATCTTAATCTCTAATTGTTTCAATTTGGTCCCTTCCACCTTCTGCCTAGATCTCACTTCACCACTTCGGTTGCTGCCCTGGCTCGCGTTCTTCCTTCTACCTCTTCTTGGATGTGCCTTGGGTCACGCTCTAGCTAGTGTTTGTTAACCCAACCACCCTTGTGATTGTTGCTCTTGTTTGCGTCGGCTTTGTGTTTCCCTTACTTGCTGGGATCACAATGGTGATCATTGTGATTCCACGATTGCCCACCTCTAGAATCGCAAATGAACAGCGGTTAGGAGGAGACGAAATCCCAATCACCGTCCAATGGCCACCTCTTACTTTACCTTCAAGATTCTATCGAGTCTGTTGAGTTAATGACACTGAATCGCTGTAATAGTTTGTACTACCGTGATTGTGCCGGAATTGCTATTGCTATTGCTAGCAAGTTCTGATTGCCTGCCTTCACCGTGATGCTACCCGTCGATCACCCCACAACTAGTTCATCCAGCTCTGATACCACTTTATCAAGCCCTCTAATTAGGGCTGCACAATTTCGGAAATTCGAACAAATAGAATGCAAGAAAGAGAGAGAGAGAGATATATATGTAAAAAGGGAGAGAGAAGAGAGAAGGAGAGAGGGAAAGAAATGATCTCGATTACTATCTTCGATGATACTTTCTTCCCATAGCCATAGGTTTCTTATAGGCTTCCAACAACATAACATCATCTTCTACAGCATAACGAGAAGGACTATTCTAACTAACATAACAACAAAGGCTGTTGTATAGTTATCTAACCCCCTAACTACTTAACCCCCCAACTAACTAACAACTAACACAATTGGTTATCTTCCTCGGTAAAATACTTGTTTACCCCTAGGGTCGTGATACCACCCCATTTTGTTGAGGTGTATAGGGACAAGTACTTTGATGAAAAATCCCATGAGTGGTGAGGTATTGGGTGAAGGGATGAGAAAAATATTCATGGCCATTATCAATTCTAAGAATACAAATAGCGGACTGAAACACAGTAAGAATGGATTTGTGGAAGCTTTGGAAAATAGTACACACCTTAGATTTATCTTTCATAAGATATACCCAACAAACCCTTGTATGGTCATCAATAAAAGTGACAAACCATCATGCACTAGACAAATTTGGAATGCGTGTAGGTCCCCAAATGTCACTATTAATCAAGCAAAAGGGTTTGGAAGGAGTGTGAGGATGGATTGGGTGATTGTTGTGTGTTTGTTTAGCAAGAATACAATGTTCACATTGAAGAAACACTCTCTCTTTATTGATAAACAAATGTGGGTATAAAGTCTTAGATATGAGAAATTTGAATTACTAAGGCATTTGTGCCACAACATAATATCAAAATCAGAAACAACAGTGAGATAAAGCTTATGTGGTGACTGATGTCTTGGAAAAACATCATCTCCTGAAACATAATAGAGCCCATCATTTTCCTCAGCATTGCCAATCATCTTCCCCAAAGACTGGTCCTGAAATATGCAATGAGAAGGGAGGAAGGTCACAATACAATCCATGTCCTTAGTTAGCTTACTAACAAACAACAAATTGCATTTCAACTTAGGCACATAGAACATATTAAGTTGCAAACTAGACACATAAACATTCTCTTGTACTATAACTAAAGACATAGTACCATCTAACATTAAGACTGTCAATTCCTTATCATTAGGCTGAAGTTGGTTTATTGTAGTTACAGAACCTGTCATATGATCAGATGCTTATGTGTCTACGATCCAACAATTTCCATTTAGTTTTCTAGATAATAAGGAGTATTTTAGATTACCTTTTTGGACCACAAAGATTGTGGGATTAGTGGCTGAGGTGTCTGATCCCTTTGCTAGATGGGTAGTGCTCAATAGCTTTTATAGGAAATCTAGATGCGTAGTAGCCAGGTTCAAGTTTGTACCTTTTTTTGGTGTGGGAGCAATTGTTGTGATATAAGCTGGCCGCTCTTTCACTCTTTTATTCTCTGGCTTCCAATTTGCTGGCTTTCCATGTATTTTATGACAAGTTTCCCTTGTGTGATAGGGTTTATTAAAGTGCTCACACCACTGTTTGTCCCTTGGCTGTTCTTCATGCTTAACTGTAGCAAGGGCAGAGCTGGAACTTGGGTCCACAAATGAATGGGGCATCACACTTTTTCTTCTGACTTCTGCAAATACTTCTCGAAGAGATGGAAGTGGTTTTAGGCAACCACGAACTTCATCTAAATCAACATTGAGTCCTTGAAGAAAGTCACATATCCTTTCTGTTTCTAGCATCTTACTAAACTTCTGGCCGTCAATAGGACATTCCCAACTTGGATCATAGAAAAGATCCATCTCCTATTATAGTTCCAACAAAGTATTATAGTATTTAGTAACACTAAGATTACCTTGTTTAATGTACGAATAACAGATCTAATATCAAAACACTATGCTATGTTTTCAAGATCAGAGTATATCTCTTGAACTGCCTTCCAGACTTATTTAGTAGTCTTCTAAAATAGGTAGGTTCGTCCAATCTTTGACTCCATCAAGTTAATGAGCCAAGCCATAATGATAGAATTTTTTGCCTCCCCTATTTGATAATATGTTGTATCCTCTAGAGGAATCGAAATTGCTCATGACAGATAGCTAAACTTGCCTTTGCCTTTGATTACCAACATAACAGATTGAGACCATTTTCGAAATTTTTTTCCGTTTAATCTATGTTGAGTAATCTACAAGGTATGACTGTTAGTTGATAGAGGAACAGGTGAGATGGTTGCAGATGGTGAGTGGGAGATGATAGAGGATTCTGCAGTTGTTTGGACTGCATTCTCAAGGTTGGAGGTGGCCATAGTATCTTGTTGAAGTATACGAAGATAAGGATTCCAAGCTATGAAGAAGACGATAACAACAACCGATGATCAAAAGAACTAAGAGATAGAGATAGGTTGACTAGAGATAAAGTTTAGAGTGTTTATCTTATCTTTTATTTTTATCTGTTATTTATCCTTGTTGTACATTTAAATATTGTTGTAATCTAGTTCTAGATATTAGGAATGTAATCTAGATAATAGGACTGTAATCTAGTTCTAAATTTTAGGAAAATTCTTAGAAACCTCTTGTATAAATATTTTCATTCATATCAATAAAATTACAAGGAATATCATTTCCTTTTCTTCTACATGGTATCAAAGCCTACTGATTCAGGCCTATACCACCAGCAACCCTAGTGCCTTCATCGCACATCCTCCAATTACAACGTGCCTTCATTGCACTCGTTCCTTGTTTCTAGTCCAACAACCGATTGAAGCCATTCTTGTGTCTGATCCTCTTTGATCATCATGTCAGAAACTTCGACACACCTTTCCCCAACTCCGACCATCACTCCAACCATCACCACTAGAGAAGTAATTCCAGTGGATGAGCTTCCTCTTGCTGGTGAATTACCGAATGTTCACCAATCCTATTGATTAGATGGTAGGAATTTCCTTCAATGGTCTCAGTTGATCAAGATGCTTCTCAAAGGGCGAGGAAAAGACAGCCACCTAATCGAGAATCCTCTAGCAGAAAAGGATCCAGGTTTCAATGCATGGGATGTGGAAGACTCCCGCGTTATGTCTTGGTTGTGGAGTACCGTATAGGCGGAGATCAACAGGAATTTTATGTTCCTTAATACTACTCTAGAGGTTTGGGTGACCATTCAACAAACCTACTCTAAAGCCAAGGATGCATATGTGATCTTTGATGTTAAAACAAAGATCAATGGTATAAAACAAGGCTAATTGACCATCACAAAGTATTACAATCTGATGAGAGGCCTATGGTTAGAGCTTGACCAATATCAAGCCATTAAGATGGTGTGCCAAGAGGATACTGCCACCCTCAACCGAATCCTTGAAGGAGACCGAATAGTGGTGTTCCTAGCAGGCCTAAACCCTGAGTTTAATCAGGTACGAGTACCTGAAAAAACAAGCTTGATATTGGTCTAAACCCCGAGTTACATACTTGAATTAGGGGCTGCAATTGGTAAAAATAAGCTTCCTAATTTAAATGAGGTATTTGCTATTGTGAGGAGTGAAGAAAATAGGAGAGGGGCTATGCTTAGTGGATTTAACATGGAAGGATTAGCACTCCTATCCAATAATAAGGAAGGAGTAAGAGGAAAAACGTGGAAACCATCTATAGCCAGAACCAAGGCTTTCGGATGTGAAGGATAGTGGTGCACTTTCTGCAACAAGTCTTGGCACACCAGAGAGACTTGCTTCAAATTATATGGGAAGAAGGTGATTCTCAGCCGAGTTAGTGGGTTCCGGAATATGAGGACTCAAGGCCATCAACAAAACTACCCTTAAAGCTACCTGTCAATCAAGGGACAAGAGGGAGAAGCAGAAAAAGAAGAAGTGACTGGTTTTGGATCAAATTTGAATCAGCTCAATAAAGAGGAAATAAATAGGCTGAAGGAGTTCCTAAAGACCATCCAAGCTGGAAGAGCATTCTGCTCCATTGCACAAGAAGGTAAACAAGTGTTTTTTACTCCTTTTTTAGCCTTTATTATTGATCGGAAAAACACATGGATCTTGGATTCAGGGGCTACTAACCATATGGCACCCAATTTCCATGTTTTTAATATCTATGAGCCCTTTGAAACCATCAAACAAATTACTATTGCCAATGTGACCTCTATTCTCATTAAAGGAAAAGGCAAAGTAAGTCTTGGCCCTCATTTATCAATAAATCAGGTACTCTATGTACCAGATTTAACCCTAAGTCTTATCTCCATAAAACAACTCACAAAAGACCTCAATTGCAATGTTGTTTTCTCTCCATATGTGTGAAAATTTCAGACCATGAACATGGGGAGGACGATTGGTGTGGCTAAAGAGCAACATGGGCTATACATCTTACAAGGGAAGAGTTCCTTACCTAAAGACAACCAACTGCAGGCAGCCTACTCAACCCAAAATTCAGCATCTGATCAATCTGCCATTTGGCTTCATCATCTTCATCTAGGTCATCCTCCTTTTAGTCTATTGAAGGAAATGTTCCCTACTTTGTTTAGAACTCTTGATCCTAGCAATTTTCAATGTGATGTGTGTTTTATGGCCAAACATCATAGATCTTCCTATCTTGTTAGCAATAAACTTTCATCTAAGCCATTTTCTTTAATTCATTCAGATGTTTGGGGTCCTTCAAAAATTCCTAACTATTCAGGGGCAAAGTGGTTTATTTCATTTATAGATGATTGCACCCGAATGTGTTGGATTTTTCTACTAAAAGATAAGACTAGCATTGGGACTGTTCTACCCTATTTTTGCAAAATGATCCACACTCAATTTGGAACTCCTATTCAAAAATTTAGAACAGATAATGCAATGGATTATTTCAATGCTCACTTACATCATTTTTTCCAAAATGAAGGGATAGTCCATGAATCTTCATGCATAAACACTCCACAACAAAAATGGAGTAGTTGAAATAAAGATGAGACATCTCCTCAATGTCACCCAAGCCCCCCTTCATTATCACAATGTTCCTAAATATTTTTGGAGAGAGGCTGTTTTAACAGCCACTTATGTAATTAATAGGGTCCCATCTAAGGTTCTCAATAATCAAAGTCCTCTCCAATGCCTAACCAATTTTTTCCCTGACCTAAAGTTGCATTCTCCTTTGCCTCTCAAAGTTTTTGGATGTTTATGCTTTGTTCACTTACCCAAGATCCACCGAGACAAGCTAGACCCTAGAGCAAGAAGGTGTGTGTTCATAGGTTATTTTCCAACGCAAAAGGGCTATAAGTGCTACAACCCTATTTCTCGGAAAATCTATGTTTCTAAGGATGTCACCTTCATTGAGTCTCAATCATTCTTTAACTCTCAGCCTAAGGGGGAGAACACTCAACCTGAAACCAATTTAGACAGTTACTTTCCCTTTCCAGAACCAACCGCTGATGCGGTCCAACATCTTCCTAGGCTGTCCCAACCTCCCTCTCACCAGTGCAATCCATCAGAAGCTTCTCCTATTCATCCAACATGCCCTAAATCAGCAAACCAGTGGCTGGTTCCTTCTGACAGGTACAAAGGATCCCCCTATGTGTACAAGAGAAGGCAACCTAGTGATGGTCCACAACCCACGCCAATTGCAGCCCCTAATTCAAGTATGAAAGAACATGCACCTGAAAAAACAACTACAACAGAACCAGAATTTACTGATTTAGACCTTCCAATTGCAATCCTAAATCCAAAATTGTACAAAACACCCCTTAGCTAATTTCCTATCCTATCATTGCCTTTATCCTACCCACAAAAGCTTCCTAACATCCCTAGATGCTATTGTTATTCCAAAATCAGTGGAGTCGTCACTAAAGGATCCAAATTGGAAAGAAGCCATGTTAGAAGAGATGAGGGCTTTGCACAAGAACCAAACTTGGGAATTAGTATCTCAACCCAAGGGAGTTAGACCTGTGAGTTGCAAGTGGATCTTCAATCTAAAGTATAAAACTGATGGTACCCTTGAAAGATACAAGGCGCGGTTAATGGCCAAGGGCTATACTCAATCCTACAGGATTGATTATCTTGAAACCTTTTCCCCAGTAGCAAATATGACAATCGTTCGAGTACTCATTTCATTAGCAACTAATTTGGGGTGGAAGTTGCAACAACTTGATGTTAAAAATGCATTTTTAGATGGGGATTTAAAGGAAGAGGTGTTCATGGAATTACCTCCCGGTTTTTCACATAACAAAGCAAGACAAGTGTGCTAGTTGAAGAAGGCATTATATGGACTTAAATAGTCCCCACGAGCTTGGTTTGGGCGATTTTCTACAACAATGAATACTATGAGGTACCATCAAAGCCAAGGGGACCACACCCTCTTCATCAAACATATAGGAGATAAGGTAACTGCTTTGTTGGTTTATGTTGATGATATTGTTGTGACAGGTAATGATGAAGTTGAACAAGAAGGCCTAAAACAAAATCTTGCTAAGGAATTCAAAATTAAGGACCTTGGGAGATTAAAGTACTTCTTAGGAATTGAAGTGACCTGTTCACAAAAGGGGATCTTTCTATCTTAGTGTAAGTATACACTTGATTTATTGGTTGAGACTGGCCTGCTAGGAGGAAAGGGATCACAGATTCTAGTGGATCCAAACATCAAGCTACTGACAAATGATTCTGGGGAAGCAATAGATAAAGGGCAATTTCAAAGATTGGTAGGTAAGTTAATATACTTCTCACATACTAGGCCGGACATAGCATTTGGAGTCAGTCTAGTAAGTCAATTCATGCATAGCCCCAATGAGGAACACATGCAGGCACTAAGAAGAATTCTACATTATCTAAAGGTTACACCAGGCAAAGTTATTCTTTTTGAACCAAGAGTAACCCTGAAAGTTCAAGGTTACACAAATGCGGATTATGGAGGCTCTCTAGTGGATAGACGGTCCACAACTGGATACTGTGTGTTCTTAGGGGGTAATTTGGTGTCTTGGAGGAGTAAAAAACAAGGGGTGGTAGCACAGTTAAGTGCTGAGGCTAAATTTAGGGCTATGACCCTCGGTGTGTGTGAACTCCTATGGCTACAGATCATTCTAGAAGATTTGAAGATTCAAATACAACACCCTATTGAGCTAGTATGTGACAACCAATCAACAATAAATATTGCTCATAACCTGGTACAACATGACTGGACCAAACACATTGAGATTGACAAGTATTTTATTAAAGAAACCTCCTATGTTTCTTAAAGAATCCGGATTGCTACAAACCTCCTATGTTTCATCCAATCAATAGGTGTTAGATCTTCTTACTAAAGGGTTGGCCATTAAGCGATTTGAGGAGCTATTTGGCAAGCTAGGAATGGTAGACATCCATTCACTAGCTTGAGGGGAAGTGTTAAAGTATATAAAGATAAAGATTCCAAGCTATGAAGAAGACGATAACAACAACCGATGATCAACAGAACTAAGAGATAGAGATAGCTTGGTTAGAGATAAAGTTTAGAGTGTTTATCTTATCAGTTATTTTTATTTGTTATTTATCCTTGTTGTACATTTAAATATTGTTGTAATCTAGTCCTAGATATTAGGAATATAATTTAGATAATAGGGATGTAATCTAGTTCTAAATTTTAGGAAAATTCTTAGGAAACCTCTTGTATAAATATTTTCATTCATATCAATAAAATTACAAGGAATACCATTTCCTTTTCTTCTACATATCTGGTTATTCCAAGCTATGTAAAATCAAGCTTTAACACCATGAACAAAATAGGGTTTAGAATAAATTCACCTTATTGATTTCATTGATCTCTCAGCTATATATACAGGAAAAACATTGCCTAATCTAGGATGCTGAAGAATATATATAATAGGTTTCCTATTTTAGGAGAATGTAATATTTACAGGATTCCTTTCCTAATCTAGAAGGTTGACTGAGAAAATTAGAAAGATTTCATAAGCTATAAATTTATTACAATAGGAAAGGAATCAATACTAAGATATTGCTGTTACCTGGAGTCTCCAACAGATTTAAGCTTGTATTTATTTTCCCTAGTAACGAATGAACTCACTAAATGTCCCTAGGCAAAGGTGCTTTGGTGTATGCCATTTGTAGTTGATATATTAAGTGGATGCCATTTGTAGTTGAGATATGGAGGAATACTTTAGAATCCAAGAGATTTTAAGTTATGCAGATTTAATGGAATTTAAGTTTAGTAAAAATATGTGTAGATGATGTTATGGTAAAATTGGAAGGTCAAGTCATACTGAAAAAAGATTAGTTAAGGTATTTTGGATCAATCATTGAAAAAGATGGGGAGATTATTGAGGATCTTTACCCATAGAATTAACTAAAAATGGGATAGAGCATTTGGTCTTTTATGTGATAATAAGATTCTATTAAAGTTAAAGGAAAAATTTATAAGATAGCTATAAGACAGAAATTTGTTGTAATGGAGTTGAAGACAGAAATTTGTTGTAATGGAGTTGAGTATCTTGAGATAGATGTGCGACCATACAAGAAAAGATAAATTAGGAATGAAGTTATTTATAATTAGGTTGAAGGGAGACCTATTGAAAAAATATGCATGAGATGCAATTAAGATAGTTTAGTCATGCGAGAAAAAGACTAGTAGAGGCTTTTGTGAGGAGAGTAGATGGAATGGAACAAGTATTTAGTAAGAGGTGGAGGAAGACCATGGAGAACTTGGTGGGATATACTTAGGCACAATACAAGTTATAAGAGCCTCATGGAAGATAAGACTAGAGATAGAAATGAAATGAACAACAAACTATAATTCATGTAGGCTAGCCCACATAGTGGGATAAAGGCTTGATATGGTGTTACGTAAACAAGAAATAAATAAATAAAAATGATTCCACAACTTCTATATGGATCTTTGGAATTATTCCTCGTTTTCTTCATGTTACTCTGCTTGTTGAACTTAGTTGTCCTTCCTCAATCATAGAGCGCACCATGCAGTTGTGTGAAGAGTACAATGTGGTTTGATGGATTCAAATTTGGTCAGGTTAATTCACCCTTCTTCTCTACTTATTACCCTGATGTTACCAATGTCCCTCTTTGTGAGAATTGTCATAGCATAGACACAAACACCGGTTGACTTTCCTTAACTGGTTATTCATTGAGTCATTGTGTATAATTGCATAGAAGAGGCCTGCTTGACACATGTCTAATGATTCTAGTGGCTTGGGGTTTAGTGAACTCCTACAATATTAAATTAATGATTTGGTGTTGTAACAAGCATGAATTTGAATTAGTAGTTTGTTGCCAGTGGCATAACTTGACATTCATATGGTTAATTGACTTCTGAAAGTCACATTGACAATACAAATCAATGCAAAAGAACCGTTGTAACGAGTGAAAGACTCAAACACACAGTAAAACAAGTATTCACAGAATCCACACACTTTAGCAAAAGGTAATCACACACACACTTATGCAGAACATAAGTTGCAAGCAAACAAGAAAGGAAAAACAGAACCGAGGAAAGAGAGACAAAAGTTTTTACCGTGGTTCACCTCAGAATAGGGCTACATCCACGTTGAGTTTCGGAAGAAGAGCTCACTGCACTATTTTAAAAAAGGTTACACCCTCAATACATACCGTCTATACATCAATGGTTCTCTAACAAAATAGCCTTACAATTACCAAATACAGATTAGAAGCAAACCCTAAGAACCAAAGATTACATGAGAAACAGAAAGAATGAAAAACCTTTGCTCACTGAAAGAAAACCTTTCTGCCGATCACTCTTCTCTCCCTTCTCTTCTTTCTGCGATTCTTCTTCGCATCTTCAATCCCGAGGAATTGTAGTGTTTATATATAATTTGAGCAGCTGAGATTTGATCCAATAAAGGCAGAATCGACGGCCATGGGATGATCGTATAACATGATTAATAGAAAGGGCCAAAGGACAATCAAGAGGCGTCGAGCAGAGAGGTGAGGCCTTGATGGTTGCCAAGTGGCCATCCATCAGGCGCCCATATTGGGCAACTGAGGTTGCCAACTTTACCCTCCATCAAGATGGCATCGTATTGATGCTTCACTCACAACAAGAACCATGTGGCAAAATTTTAAGCTGCATTCTCTTCTTGATGCAAAAAATTTGTAACATTTTTTTGAAAACAAAAGAGAGAATGTTTTCATTACTTTATATTATACCTAATTATTGGAGGAAAATTGTATTAGGTGTATATTACGTACTAGTGGAGTAATTTATAGAAGCCCACCTTATTGCACCACATTTTAGAAGCTGAGGTGTTCTGTCTTTTAATTTTTGCATACAGAAATGATCTATCATTCAGGTAAAATTGTTGAAGGCGTTTTTTGTCAGCTATTGATACCTCTAAAATCCCAAGCTCTTGAAGGGCAGTTAACTTTTTAATCTAAATATGCACCAACATTAACTTGAGGGTAATTATGTCTGTGGGTGAAAGATTGATAACATAGGAAGCATCATTGTGGCTTAATGAAACTATGGGTTTTTACAGAGTGGCATGGAGAAAGAGGATTCAGGTAACCTATCCAAAGTAGCTGGGTAAAATGTATAATTGATTTGAGTTGAGTTACTAACTCACTTGTGTCTAGGATCTCGTTTAACCATAGGAATGTATTTAGCTTGCAGGGGGGTTTTGATCTGTGTCTCCTCACTTAAATGCAATGTCAACAACCACTTAGTCTCAACATTATTAGCTGCTAGAAACAAATTTATATTTTCATTTCTGAACAATCTTTGTCTAGTTCTCTAAATACTTAAATGTCTATCAACATATCAATTTGATTATGTAGAAAGTCTTGGAGTGTGGCGTAAAAAAATGTAGTGGTGATAAAACTGCATCACTATTCTTGTCCAAGAAGCTTGGGAGATGGGCACATGGTTTTGAGTATGCCGCTTTAGAGGTTCAGAGTCATCTAGAGAGACTTCTCTTTTCAGAAATTGTCTCTGTTGTCGAGATATTGTGAGTGATCTCTCTCTCTCTCTCTCTCTGTTTTTTTTTTTTGGCTAATTGCAAGTAATCTTTCAATTTTTCTTTGTTTTTTCTTGTTGCACTTTATTTTGCCCTAACATGCTTTTGATATCTAATTGCCATGCTCTATGGATGCTAGCTTCTCCACGCAGACCTTTAACCATAAGCATACCAGTCCATGGGTTTGTCATTTTGAAATTTCTAAGGTATTAAAATTTGAAAAGATATAAACATTTGTGCATATATCAAGGTCTATATTCCTTTATAAAACCTTTTTAAAATTGTGCTATTTCAGGAGATAGTTCAGAGGAGAAGGCTAACAGTGCATTCTATTATCAATGCCCTCCACATGAACAGTAACTTCACCAATGCCAGATCAAAGTGCAATCTGCCAAAGTTGCAAATAACAAGCAAGTTGCGTTTTGTTGCTCTCCCTGAGTACATGTTTTCATATTTTTGTGTCACTACTTGTTTGTCCTGTACATTTTCTATACAACATATTTTTCCTCTCTCTAGATCTTGGATTTAAATTAAGCTCTCTGAAAGCTTGGACCAACTTTTTGCATTCTGGCACACATTCACCTATGACTGTTTATGGAGCTTTTGCATCTTAGTTTTGACATGATTTGATTAATTTGCAGGGACTTTTCTGGTGTTGACATGCAGAAAGAAAATAGTGCTAAGATTTTTATCACAGTCATCATGGTTGAAGGACCTAGAAATTCATCTGTGCAACTGGCTACCCTTCAAGACTTTGTGATACCATTTCTTCTTGGGACTGTTGTAAAAGGTAATTACTGATCTAATGCTGCATTATTGGATGGAATGAGGCATGAGGGAATGGGTAAGGGAATCCAAAAAAAGTGTCTGGTTGCAACATGGGAATGGAATAGACGATTCCCATGGGAATGCCCATTCCCTCAGAAATTGGATGGAATGGAACTCGTTCCATGGAATCAATTGGCTTTTTACCAATCTACCCTCATTTTGTTATTAAAAATTATAAGAAGCCCAATATAAATAGCAAGTGAAATAGATTGATCATTTTATTGCCAACTCCTTCATCTCACTGTCATCGTTCGTTGTCATTCAATAAGTTGTCTTTTTCCTCTTATCTTTTTCTTTTCCACCTTCTGACATCACCCTTGCTACCGTCATTGCCCCTCACCACCACCTCTGCCACCATAGCCAACCCCCTTGACCGCACCACCTCTGCCACTGTTGCCACCCCTCACCTCTGCCATTGGAACCAGCCCCTGCAACCAGATCTGCCACCACTACCATCCTCCATGACCACCTTTGCTACTGCTACCATCCCAGCAACAAGATAATTTTATTTGTAGACTTGTATTTTGTTGGTGTTGTGTGTTTCAATTATAGATAATTTTAGGAATTATGTGTTCTTTTAGCCCTTAAAAATGATTTTTTTTCTATATGCTATATTCAATAATTACATGAATATTTGGATTTTAAGAATATTAAAATATGTTTAAGGTTATGTGTGTTTTATTCAATGTGGTTGGGTTTGAATTTTTATCCAATTATATGACATTAGTTTAAATTTATAAAATATTTATTTAAAAAATTAAGCTAAATCAGACATACTATTTAAATTAAGTTGAAGGAATAGAATTAATATCAAATCTTGAAGAAACCAATTTTTTTATTTTTAAATTAATTTGGAAAATTATCTTTCATTCGTTTTTTAATATTAATATTTTTTGAAATTTATATTTTTTTGTATGCTTTTTAAATAACTACATGAATTTTTTTAATTAAATAATGTTAATCATAATTTGAGGGCATTTTTGTCATCTGCTCTTTTATTCCATTCGATTTCATCAAAATCCCTGCATACCAAACATAAACTGGGAATGGACTGGTCATTCCTTTCATGCGTGCACCAAACATGGCAATGAATTTCATTCCCATTCCATCAAAAAACCATTTTGTCTAACCAAACCCAGCATAAGAGTGCAAGTTTATGACAAGTTTAAGTTATTGTGTGCCAAATTGCTCTTGTTTAATTCATCTACTCACCATTTCTCTGATTTTTGTTTAAGTCCTGGGTTAGATTTGTCCTTAAGACTAATTTCCAGTCAAAACAGTATTTTATGCCTCAAATCACTTTGTCCTAAAGTGTAAAGCTAAAAAGCACAGATACAAAATGTTTTCAAATAATTTGTTACTAAAAGGAAACATAGATCTACCAACCAAAAAGAAAGTGGAAACAAAGATTTTGAAGAAATAATAACCAAGAAGAGAAAGATAACATTTGCCGATAAATTTTCAGGAAAAGCCAATTGTTGGTAAAGAAATAATTACTTGAAGGGCTTGGTGATATCATGAATGTTATGTTGTTTTATTAAGCCCTGATATAATATTCATGATATTGCTAATATTGTAATATTATTTGTTATATTGACAAGATTAATAACAAGTTGTAAAATCATTACAATGAATGTACAATGTTAAGAATAACAATGTAAAAGTCATTAATATTATAATATTATATTAGATCAATGCTATTATATTTATAATTTTATCATCAGGTTGTAGTATTTTTCTAATGGATACTCTCATGTTTATAATAACAATATTAGTATTATAGAATTACTAAAACTATAGGAAGTAATTAAAATCTACTACAAAATTGTTAATTATTATAAATATTAGCAATATCATGAATATTATATTGACAGTGTTCCTCTTATTACATTAACAATTTAATCATTAATATTTAATATTATGATAGTATTATTAATAGCACAATAATAATTATATAATGTTACAATGGTAACATCATATTACTATGGTAATACGAGTGTTACAAGAGTAAGAATAATGGTAGTATTTGTTGAAATATGATGATCAAGATAATGTCGATCATGCTTCCAATCATGATTAAGTTAAAGCAGCTCCAATCTTTCTAAAATCTAGGAGGAGATAGAATCTTATCTATCTCTAAAATTTAGGAGATTTGTTATATCTTAGATATGTTGTATTTGTATTTTAAATAAGTTTGTTTGTATTTTAAATTTCCTAGATTGTAGGAACTTTAGTCTATTTAAACACCTTATGAATATTCAAGTGATTAAGACGGAACTTGAGTTCCTTCTGAGTTCTTCCAATCCAAGCCTTATTCTGATTGCTTGTTCCAGTTTTCAACATGGTATCAGAGCCTTCATTCTGCTTGTAGAACTTGATTGTGCCTTCATTGCACTCTTGTCTCTCGTTCTTTATTTCCTTCCCTAGGCCTTCATTGCCTTCTCTTCGTTTCCTCGTTACTAAGGATGTCAGGGATCTCGGAGATGAATCCTGGTTTAGCTACTGGTGAGTCAGAACCAGATATGATTACCGGTACAAATGGAAGTGGAGGAACCTTTTCTGGGTCAGGCAGTGGAGAACTGCCGAGAATGCATGTATCCTACAGATTGAATGGTAAAAATTACCTCCAATGGGCGCAACTTGTTCGAACCTTCCTGAAAGGGTGAGGGAAGCTAGGACATCTCATTGCTTCGCCACTGAAGTCTATTGATCCAGCTTTTCCGACATGGGATATCGAGGACTCCCTTATCATGTCATGGCTATGGAATGCCATGCAACCTGAGGTTAGTAAAAACTATATGTTCTTAGATTTAGCCAAGGCTATTTGGGACACCATTAGGCAAACTAATTCCAAGGTACAGGATGCTTCGGTTATCTTTGATATCAAAACAAAGATTAATAGCACTAGACAAGCATTTCTAACTATTACCGAGTATTTTAACAAGATGAATGGGCTTCGGTTAGAGCTAGATCAATATCAAGAAATCAAGATGATATGCAGTGATGATGCTGCAACTCTTAGCCAAATTATTGAAAGATATAGGATTGTGGAATTCTTAGTTGGATTAAACGCTGAGTTTGATCAAGTTAGGATTCAGATCTTTGGAAGGGAGAAGTTACCATCCTTGAATGAGGTCTTTGCTATGGTAAGGAGTGAAGAAAACCGAAGGGGAGTCATGTTGAATGATAGTGGAACAGAAGGATTAGCCATGGTTACAGCAAGAAAGGATGGGACATGGTTCTGAATGGGTAAAATAGAGACAAAGAATCATGAGGGACTGTGGTGTAGTTTCTACAACAAGCCTAGGCATACCCAAGATCATTGCTTCAAACTTCATGGCAAGGAGGCTGTGTTAAAGAAGATGAGAGGAGAGGTTTCAAAAATATGGCAGCACAAAAACAGGCTTACATATCTACCAAAGAACAACACGAGGAAGGAGAAGCAACTAGTAAGACAGAATCAAACCCAAGTACTGATCTTGCACAACTTGATGGTGAGGAGATTAACAAACTTAAGGCTTTTCTTAAGACTATCAACAATGGAAACTGTGTTTTCGCCCAGCAAGGTAATTGTTTACATTCAGGCTCTCTTAATGCCTCTAAATCTGGTAAGAATGACATTTGGATCCTAGATTTAGGAGTCACTAATCATATGACCCCTAATCCATTGGTTTTTGACACTTATGAGCCTATTGTAACCTCTAAACAGATTACCATTGCTAATGGGACTTTAGTGTCCATCAAAGGTTGAGGAACAGTCATTCTCAGTCCCAATATTACCCTTCAAAAAGTTCTACATGTGCCAAATCTATCCACCAACCTTGTGTCTATTCATAGGCTTACTAATGATCTAAATTGCCATGCCACTTTCTCTGCTAATGTGTGAATTTCAGGCCCTGAAGATCGAGAAGATGATTGGTGCAGCTAGGGAACAGCATGGGCTGTATTTTCTGGAAAGAAAAGGAGAGTACCCTTCGGTTGGAAATCAAGGTTTTGAGACTGCAACATTCTCTCAGTTTACATCTAACCACACCGCACATGTTTGGCTGCAACATTACAGACTTGGCCATCCTCCGTTCCCTCTTCTAAAAACAATGTTTCCTTCTTTGTTTCAGTCCCTAGATCTTAGTGAACTTCAGTGTGATGTGTGTGCTGTTTCTAAGCATCACCTAGTGTCTTATCCCCCTAGTAATAAGAGATCATCTACACCTTTCTCTTTGATTCATTCCGATCTTTGGGGACCCTCTAAAATACCAAATTGTTCGGGGGCTCGATGGTTTATTTCATTTATTGATGATTGTACTAGAATGACTTGGGTTTTCTTATTAAAAGAAAAGGCTGTTGTTAGCATCATTTTACCATATTTTTGTAAGTTAATTTCCACTCAATTCAAGTGCTCAATCCAGAAATTCCGAACTAATAATGCAAAGGACTATGTTAACAATCATTTGCATTAATTCTTTCAACAAGAAGGGATAGTTTATGAGTCTTCTTGTGTCCACACTCCACAACAAAATAGAGTGGCGGAACAGAAGATGCGACACCTTCTTAATGTTGCTCGAAGTCTCCTACATCATCATAATGTGCCTAAAAATTTATGGGGGGAAGCCACTCTTACAACAGCCTACCTGATAAACCATGTACCCTCAAAAACCTTAAACCATCAAACACCATTTCAGCTTCTATCTACTCATTATCCAGATTTAAATCAGCATTCTCCTCTCCCTCTAAAGGTCTTTGGGTGTGTCTCTTTCGTCCATATTCCCAAGCAAAACAGAGACAAACTTGATCCAAGGGCCTTAAAGTGTGTTTTCCTAGGCTATTCTCCTACCCAAAAAGGATACAAATGCTATCATCCAACGACAAAGAAATTTTATATCTCAAAGGGTGTTACATTTGTTGAAACCCAACTCTTTTTCTCTTCTCATCAGACTGGTCATCAGGGGGAGCACTTGGATGGTGACCAGGCAGCGGTTGGGGATATTTTTCAAGTGCCTAACATTCCTCCATCTCCATCTCAGCAGCCTCCTTCCTCTCAGTCCTCTTTTAGTCCTCCCTCACCTCAGATTGATCCTGAGATTCATAACCAGAAATCCAGCCAGTAGCTCCAGCAGCTTCCAGGCTAGTTTAAGGGATCTCTTTATGTTTTCAGAAGAAGACAGCCTATCCTGGATCCACAACAAGTGCCACCATCTGATCCTAGTTAAGGTAAGGAATTTATACAATCTTTTATCCCAAAAAATGAATCCCAGCTTCCTGTTTCAGATTCCCAGCTTCCTGTTTCAGACTGCTCTAATATTTCTAACCCAAGCTATGATGATTTAAATCTTCCCATTGCTATCAGGAAGGGTGTTCGAAGTTGTACCCAACACCCTCTAACTAATTTTTTATCCTACCACCGGCTGTCTCAAAAACACAAAGGGTTTCTAGCATCTTTGGATTCAATTGTCGTTCCTAACTCAGTAGAAGAGGCCCTAAGAGATCAGAATTGGAAGCAAGCCATGATAGAAGAGATGTGAGCCTTAAATAAAAATCAGACTTGGGAAATTGTGTCACAACCAAGAGGGGTTTTGCCAGTAGGCTGCAAATGGGTTTTTAATGTAAAATACAACGTTGATGGAACGTTGGACAGATACAAGGCCAGGTTAGTAGCCAAAGGATACACTCAATCCTATGGCATAGACTATTTTGAAACATTTTCTCCAGTAGCTAAGATGGCAACAATAAGAATTTTGATTTCTTTGGCAGCATGTTTTGGATGGACATTGCAACAATTTGATGTTAAAAATGCCTTTCTTCATGGAGACTTAGAAGAAGAAGTATACATGGAGTTGCCTCCAGGATTTCAAGGAGAAGAAAAGGGAAAAATATGCAGGCTCAAGAAAGCTCTCTATGGGCTCAAACAGTCTCCAAGGGCCTGGTTTGGGAGGTTTTCTAAAGCCATGAAAACTATGGGATACAGTCAAAGTCAGGGTGACCATACACTCTTCATGAAGCACTCAAGGGAAGGAAAAATTACAGCCTTGCTAGTATATGTGGATGACATAATTGTGACAGGAGATGATGAGGAACAAATACTGCTAAAAAGGAATCTGGCTCAAGAATTTGAAATCAAGGATCTTGGTATCCTCAGATATTTAGGCATTGAAGTGGCTTACTCTAAAGATGGTATCTTCCCTGTATCAACGTAAATATATTTTGGATCTACTTGCTGAAACAGGGCTTACTGGAGGTAAGGGTTCTAGTGTCCTAGTGGAACCTAATGGAAAACTATGGCAGAATCCTGACAGTCAACCGATTGACAAAGGTAGATATCAAAGGTTAGTGGGCAGATTAATACATCTTTCTCATATTAGACTAGATATTACCTTTGTTGTTAGTCTCGTGAGTCAATTTATGCATAACCCAACTGAGGAGCACATGCAAGCAGTAAGGAGGATACTTAGCTATCTCAAGACTAATCCAGGTAGAGGTCTATTGTTTAGAAGAGGAAGGGAAATTGATGTTAAAGGCTTTACTGATGCAGACTATGCTGGATCTATCACTGATAGAAGATCAACCACAGGATATTGTGTATTCCTAGGTGGGAATCTAGTGTCTTGGATGAGTAAGAAACAGAGTATCGTGGCAAGATCAAGTGTAGAATCAAAGTTTAGGGCTATGGCCCTCGGAATATGTGAATTGTTATGGCTCAAGATTATCCTAGAGGATTTGAAGATAAAAGCTAAGGGAGCAATTGAGTTATCTTGTGATAACAAATTCGCTATAAGCATTGCACACAATCCTGTTCAACATGACAGAACAAAACATATTGAGATAGACCGACATTTTATCAAAGAAAAATTGGATGCAAGACTAATCTATATCCCTCGTGTGTCATCTGAGGAATAGGTAGCTGATGTATTCACAAAAGGCTTGGCAGCCAAGAGGTTTGAAGATCTAATATGCAAGCTTGGAATGATAGATATTCATTCCTCAGCTTGAGGGCGAGTGTTGAAATATGATGATCAAGATAATGTCGATAATGCTTCCAATCATGATTAAGTTAAGGCAGCTCCAATCTCTCTAAAATCTAGGAGGAGATAGAATCTTATCTATCTCTAAAATTTAGGAGATTTGTTATATCTTAGATATGTTGTTGTATTTGTATTTTAAATAAGTTTGTTTGTATTTTAAATTTCCTAGATTGTAGGAACTTTAGTCTATTTAAACACCTTATGAATATTCAAGTCATTAAGACAGAAGTTGAGTTCCTTTTGTGTTCTTCCAATCCAAGCCTTATTCTGATTGCTTGTTCCAGTTTTCAACAGTATTGGAAGGCACATTTTTGGAAATGGAAACATTTAAAAAAAAAGAAGAGTGAAAACAACTTTTTGAGGATATGGCCATTGGAGATCTAGAATTCATATAGTCGATCCCAAGTAGTGGGATTAAGGCTTGTGATTGTTGTTGTAAGTGAAAACAACTCTCTTTTGTTCAGCTTAGTCCAATTCTTATTTTTTATTCACTTTTTTTTTTTAATATTTATAAAGTTGTCCAATGACGTTTTTAGTTCTGTTTTCATAGAAACAAAAACATTATCAAACAGACTATAAATAAATAAATGTAGTCAGGATAGGTTCCAAATATGGATTGTTGACAAAGAGTGATTTGTTTAGCCATCTCTGAGTAGTTCGGAGTCAAGGCTTTGTAGTGAATGAAGTCAAGATCTCATGGCTTTTCTATGGGGTAGGGTTCTGTAGAACTTCTATTAGTAAGAAATATACTCCATTAATAAATTAATTAATCACTTAGAATGTTTGTAGAGGAAACGATAGGGCCTAATTGAATTCATTGCCAACTTTCTTTTTGTTTACTTCTATTATGTATTGTTTTTGACCAAATTATTGGCTATATAATGATGAAACAATTATGAACTGATGTGGATAGCAAGGAAGATTGCAGAAAATTGAAGGAGAAGAGAAGAAAATGGGGGAGGATAGAAGAAATCTGGTGTAGAAGAAGGAGAGGAAGTAAAGAGGGAGAGCGAGACCTGAGAGAGAGAATTCAGCAAAGGGAAGAAACCACAATTTTATTCCAAATCAATTACCTACTCTGATTGTCTCACCAATGGGCTAAGTTATACTAAAATAAGATAAAATAAAATTTCTAAACAGATCAGACTCAAAATAAAAGTTAAAATCTAAATTAATCTTAGACAAAATACATAAAAAGCTATTAATCTAAATTCTAAATCCTAAATTTTAAATAAAACCTAAATCCCAATATAATAAACTAAAATTTAATAATTTAAATTTCTCACTGTGAACCTTTTGCAGTTACCTAATTTAGACCCACATACTTTTATCTAGGTTTTGCCAATACTTTGTGGCTGTGATTGGACTACTTGGTTCCCAAATTAATGATTGTGATCTACTTTGTCTGGTCCCAAATGAAAATGGGCTTTACTCATTGATCCTAACTCTTGATGTTTACTCTGTCCTTTTACATTCTGATATGTATTTTAGGATTCCCGGACTTTAAAAAGGTCGACATATTATGGAAAGACCAGCCAACTATGTCAAGATCTCAGAGTTGTTCTTCTGGTGAACTTTACTTGAGAGTCTTTATGTCAGAGAACCGTAAAAGAACAAATTTCTGGACTTCTGTTGTGGACAATTGTCTCCCAATAATGGATATGATAGACTGGGAACGCAGTCATCCGGATGATATTCATGATCTGACTTCAGGTTATGGAATAGATGTTGCATGGAAATACTTTGTGACTGTGGGTTCTATTCACCTTCTTTTTCTTAGCTGCAATTTGTGATATTCATTACTGTTCCTAATTGGACAAGGCAATTTCGAATGTAGAGTTTGAAGTCAGCAATATTGGATACTGGGAAGACTATACTTCTGGAGCACTTGCTTCTTGCTGCAGATTGTCTTTCAGTTACTGGAGAGTTTCTTAGCTTAAATGCCAAAGGGCTGGCAGAGCAGAGAAAACGCACATCTGTATCATCACCCTTCATGCAAGCATGCTTCTCTGTAATATATATTCCTTGCAACTCTTTTTGTTTTTAATTTTTTTTATTTGTCATATGATGGCTGGTTTTTTGTGACTTTTAGCCCAATGCTTGCAAACCTTTTTGCAGAATCCAGCTTCTTCCCTCATTAAAGCTGCCAAAAATGGAGGTCTGGATGATCTTCAGGGGAGTCTTGATGCATTGTCATGGGGAAAGATTCCTTCTGTTGGGACAGGTGGACATTTCGATCTTTTATATTCTGGGAAGGTAGGTTTTACTTAATCCTTTCTAGATAGATACTACTAGTTTTTGATGTTGAAGGAGAGAAAGCACGAAAGGAGAGAGGAAAAAAAATTCTGTATATTTAGCTCGTGTAACTAACTAAACTGCATAAATCTCCTATTTATATGTAGAACCTACTATGTACAAAACAAACTACTCTTCAACACTTCCCCTCAAGCTGGCACATACATATCATATGTGCCAATCTTATTACAAATGTAGTCAATATATATACCTTGAAGTGATTTAATAAACAGATACAACCAATTGATCATTAGACCAAACAAAAGAAGTGTTAATCTCTCCAAGAAAGCTTCTTTTCTTTGACAAAATGGTAATAGATATCAATGTGCTTAGTCCTTTCATGAAAGACTAGATTGGAAGCAATATGAAGGGTGGCTTGATTATCACATGTAAGATTCATAGTGCCTGACTCTCCAAATCTCAATTCCTTAGCAAGTTTTCAAATCTAGATAAGCCCACATATAGCTAGAGCCATAGCCTTATACTCAGCTTTCGCACTAGGCTGTGCCATGGCATATTGTTTCTTGCCCTTCCAAGAAACTAGATTACTTCGAACCAAGACACAGTACCTTGAAGTAGAACACATATCTAAAAGACTACCTGTCTAATCTGTGTCAATATTCCTAGTAATTTGTGTGTGGCCTTGGTTCTCAAACAACAAACCTTGACCTGGGGATCCCTTAATATATCTCAAGATATGAACTAGAGAATGCTAATTACTATCACACAAACTATCTAAAAATTGGCTTACTACACTCACTGCAAAAGAGATATCCGACCAAATGAGAGTGAGATAATTAAGTTTCCCCACCAGTCGTCTATATCATCCTAGATCAGCTATAGGCTCCCCTTGACCAAGAACCAACTTCACATTAGGATCTTTGGAACTATCAAATGGTCTAGAATCAAGTGTCCCAATCTCCTCCAAAATATCAAATGCATAATTGCGTTGTTAGCTACAAATACCATGTGCAGACTGAGTCACCTCAATGCTGAGAAAATACCTTAATATGCCAAGATCCTTAGTCTAAAAATGAGAATGCAAATGACCTTTCAATTGGGGATCTCATAATCTCCATTGATCACAATATCATCAACATATAAAACCAAATATATAGTACCACCAGAGGAATGCTGATAGAAAACAGAGTGATCAGCATTACTCCTAGTCAAGCCAAAAGACTACACAACAGTGTTAAACTGGCCAAACAAACACCAAGGAGATTGCTTTAGCCCATACAACGATTCTAATGATTCTTTGGTGGATCCTGTGGATTCAATTCAGCTCTAGTCAAACATGTTTCTGAGGTCTCTTATTCTCCCTCTTGCTTTGATAATTTGAATTATTCAAATTCTTTAGGGGATGATCAGTCTTTTAAGGAACTCTGTTTAACAAATTATGACTCTTTGATGGTCAGAGAAGAAGTAAATTTGTCCATCATTCCCATTTCCTTTGTGGGGGGTTATGGGGGGCTAGCTATCTAAAGACGTAAGAAGTTTGTGTGGGAAAATGTTGAATCTTCTGTTCTTTCAAGAACTAATGTTTGGGAGGTGCTTGTTTTTCCTAGTGCCAATCAATTCATGCTTTGGTTTTTCAAGGTTTGAGGTTGGGACTCACAAGGGGGTTTTGGGCTTCTTTGAATCCATTCTTGGAATTTAACTTATCTCAACTATGCTGCCTTCTTTGAATGTAAGGCTTGGTTTTTCACTCCAAGTTTTTGGGAACTCCATTTGCAATAGTCATAAACCATGGAAAGTTCAATTTTTTTATTTAAAGATGATTTTGTGCCAAGGACCTCTCAATGGTTAGGACTCAGGGGTCACTAACAAAAGGTTGTGGTAGGTTAGGACTTCTGTACTTAAATCTGGGGGAAGGAAGTTAAGGACTATTCATTTCACTTTTCAAAGAACTAGAAGGAAAAGGAGGATTGGAAACAATCGGTCTTCATCGGGTTTGGTTAATTTTACTTTAGAGGAAGGCCATCAGACTAGGGACAACTTGAATTTTGAGATCTAGATGCAAGCTATGAAGCATGAACACAGACATGGCAATATGGGGACACGAGACATGGGATAAGGGGACACAACATTGAATTTAATAAGGTAATTTTTTATATTTTTAAAGCGTAATAAAGTATCAAAACTATTTGACGACTTACAAATATGCATTTAAAATTTAGTAAGCCAAAATTCCAAATGTATAAGTCTAATCTAATTAGCAATAAACTGATAGTCTTGTCGTCTCCCACCCTTACAATCTAGTTGATGTTTAAAGAGCTACAGAATAGAAAGGTATGAAAACTGAACATTCATGCAATCAAAACATGGAAAAAAATGTAATTGCCAAGTCATAAAAATAAAGAGTAAAAAAGAAACTCTTTACTTTTTGTCTTCAAATTGTCCCAATAAAGGACAAGCATGTGCTATGAGTGTCTGCATAGGGGACACACATGTCCTACAAGTGCCCCCACTTGTATCCTTTTAACAAATTTTAAGAAAGTGTTAGACATGCCAAGTTGGTGTCTCCAATGTGTCAAAGGCATGTCAGAGTGTTTGACATGCCAACGACATCAGTACAGCAACTGCTAGGAAGTGTCCATGCTTTATAGGATGCAGGTGGTCAATGGTTCCCATTTTGTCCATAGTAGCTCTGTGGGTTTTTGGGATGATTATTTAGATTTACAGGCTAAGGCTGAGACAACTTGGTTCATTGGGAAAGTTTGGTGTCTGTCGGCTAAAGATGGGGAGGCCAGTGTTCTAAAGGCAATTATTGATCATGAGCATGCTGTTTAAGCAAAGAGGGTGGCAGTGAATTGAGTGGAGTTCCTGGTGTTAGCTACTGGGTTCTTTATATGTTGTAGTTATTGTGTAGCTTTATGGTCCAGATCTCAAAATCTAATGCTGGTGGTCTGGGAATTATCAAAGTTCTCCTGGTTGGGGTCTGTGGGCCTTCAGTTTTGATCTCTGATTCTTGGAAGCATTGGATTTCAGTATTTCATGTCTTCTTTGTCATCCCCCTGCTGCGTTCTTGTTGTGTTTTGAAGATTTTAAGTGTGCTATGAGGAAGCATGTTGGGAGGTTTGGTTTTTGGCCAGGGGCTGATCAGCCCTTTCCACAATGGTTTGGTTTCGTCTGGGGGCAGATTGGTCTTAACCATGTTTTGCTAGTTTCTGCATGTATTTTTTATGTTTCGTTGCAGGTTTGGATTTTTGGGTTTTGGCAAGATTCTCAGATGAATGGATTTCTAAATTCTGCTCCTGTTCTTTGGTTTCAGTGATGGTCATGTGCATTTTGATCGGTTTCAGCTCCAGTCTCTTGCTGGTATTAGCTTCAGTTGTGGGTTTTCTTGGTCTTCTGGGGGATCTGGTGGCTTTGTCTGCTTTCTGGGGTTGGAGTGTGTTTTGAATATCTCATGTTAGCTGTTCTGATTATGGGGTCAATTTGGTGTGTTGGGCCATGTTCTTGTTGAGGTTTCTGTTGTGGGGTTTTGTTGGCGTCATTTTTGTTGTCTTTTAAGCATTAATGTAATATAATTTTACCTTCTTTCAAAACAAAAAAAGAAAAAAGATGATTTCTAAAGATGATAAACCAACTTAGACTCCCCCTAAGCAACAAATCCATATGCAGGAGGAGATTGCTCCATATATACCTCCTCTTGCAAATCACCATGGAGGAAAACATTCTTGATGTCGAGCTGGTAGGGTGGCCACTAACAAATGGTAGCAATAGGAAGAAAGAGACAAACTAAGCAATCTCGGCAATAGGAGAAAATGTTTCACTATAATCCAGGCCAAAATTTTACAATAACCGTTAACAACCAACCAAGCCCTCAAGCAATCAATAGAACCATCAAGGCCAACTTTGACAGTGAACACCCATCGGCAGCCAACGGGGGACTTCCCTAAAGGAAGGGGAACAATCCCATGTTCCATTATCTAACAAATCAGACATCCCTTCCTCCATGTGCTGATCAAACACTGTTAAAATCCAATGTTTTGAAAACTGAACGGGATATTAAATCAGAAAGGAGAGAAGGTGAAGGGTTTATGGTTAGGCAGGGGTTGATCTCGGTGCAATTTTATTAAATAAATACAAAATAATTAAATATATGATCTAAACATAAAAAATTGAAACACATTATATAATCTATAATAACATTCTTTTTAAGTTTAAAATGTTTTGCATAAAATTTATATATATACATATAAAAAGTAAGAAAAAAAAAATCAAATAGTGGCTTGGAGTCTTGGATCCACTACCAAAGTGCAAATGCAAGCTGGATACTAATATTTATATATCATACACACTCTATAGGCATTAAAGGGGTTCGTTTAAAAAAAAGTGTGGATTGATTTTTATATCATCCTGCTGATTGTCTATGAAAGTTCAAATGATGAAAGCTATCTACTACTTACTGTGAACTCTTTCCCCCTCCCACTGTCATTTACTCTCTCTCTCTCTCTCTCATGCTTCAGATCTCCCTTTTCGCTCAAACCTTTACCTTGACATCTTCCCTTTCCTTCCATCACTTACTTTGTTCCAAAGCTCCATTATCACTTGAACCTTTACTCTCTCTCTCTCTCTCTCTCTCTCTCTCTCACACACACACACACACACACACCAAATGCGTTAGATCTCTATTGTCGCTCAAACCTTTGTTTTGATGCCTTCAGATCTCCATGGTGAAGAAGCTTGAGCTCTCCCAGTTTTTCTCTGATTGTTTTCTGATTTTGGGGGGAGGGGGTGTTCAACTGGATCAGTTCTTCTGGTTCCTGGTTCAACCTCTCAGGTCACTAAATAAATTGGCCAGTCCAGTTGGTTTTCTTAACACTATTAAAATCAATTACTTTTTTCTCAAAAAAAAAGTAAATATTGTTGTCAATTTAAAAAGTATTAAATGCTGAATTTGTTGGATAACATATTAACATAATTTAGTAGCTGCAGACATGTGCTATATCTGCTTTAGGTTGCAAAGGATGATAAATATTTATTTATTATTTTTGGGGGTTGGGGGACAGTTTTGAGGAAGTTAGAAGGCTAATGGAGTTGAAGGAAAGGAGAATAACTAAATAATGGCATGCCTAGGCTCAAGTCTCAGTTGAGGGCCTAGGCATTAAGATGCTCCTTACCTTGAGGTGCAAGGTGCAAGGCGTTTGCTCCTATGTAATTTTCTTTTTGTTTTTTGATGAACTTGTTAAAATCTAACTAGTAATGACCAGAAAAAATTAAAAGAAGATTGGTCTTTTAATTTTAGTCACTGACATGCAAATAGACTTGCTCATCTGTTAGCTAAAATTGTTTTCTCTTCTTCAATAAGCCAGCACTTTGTGCTGCCCTAATGAGGTTCTAGCCTTGGATAAAAGGGAGGCCTCCATTTCTGGTCGTTGTAATTTTTTATTCTTAAATGAAAGTCTTCCTTTTTAGCAACCAAAAAAAAAAAAAAAATGAAGAAATTTGAGAAAACAATAAAACACCCCATTATTTAGTTATTTGGTTAAATAGTGTTGGTTATTTGTTATATATGATTTTAACAACAAAAAAAAAAAAAAAATGGACACAGCCATTTTGAACCCCTTTCTTGAAAAAAAACGTTTTTAGCCCCTCAAACATACTAATTACATTCTATAGCCACTTTTTTTTAGAGAAGATACCTAAACTAGTTATGTGGCAGGGTCAAAATTGGCAAGGTCAAAACGTTTAAATGAAATGGTAGATTTGTAAAATTAGTTAGTAGGGTCAAAATTGGTAAAGTGGCTATAGAGTGCAATTAATTTGTTTGAGGTGTTAAAAATGTTTTTTTTTTTTTTTTTTTTAGGGAAGGGGTTAAAAACGAATTTTCTATTTAAGATATGGTTAGTTTTTGCAATTTCCACAAGTTGCATATTATTATATAAGTTTGCATTTACCTTTTTATAAGTATATATTGAAAATAATGATGGATAAATATTTTATACAGTTTTTTTTAATGTTCACCTTGCATCCAGAAGGCTCACGCCTAGGCTCTAGGCACTCATGTCCCTCAATGCACCTTAAGCCTTTGACAACTATGGTGAATATTAAGCTTGATTATGGAGGAACACTTTAGAATCTAAATGATTTAGATTAAGTAGGGTGAAAACCAAATATATCGAATGTAAGTTTAGTTAGAACATAAGTGTGGATGATGTTATGATAAAACTGGAAGATCACCAATCATCCAAAAAGATGGGGAGATTAATGAGGATGTTACTCATACAATTAAGGTGAGTTGGTTGAAGTGGAAAGCTGCGTCTGGTGTTCTATTTGATTGTGATTCCACTAAAATTGAAAGGAAAATTTTATAAGATTAGCTATAAGATCAACTTTGTTGTATGGCACAAGAATGTTGTGTAGTAAAGTACCAACACGTGCAAGATCTGAGCATAACTGAGATGAGAATGCTGAGATGGATGTGTAGACATACAAGAGAAGGTAAAATTAGAAATAAGATTATTAGTAATAAGGTCAAAGTGGCTCTTATTGAAAATAAAATGTGAGACATGATTAATTTGGTTTAGTCAAATGAAAAGTAGACCAATAAAGGCTCCTGTGAATAGAGTTGATGGAGTGGAACAAGTATCTAGCAAAGGAGGTAGAGGAAGACCAAAAGAAAAAACTTGATTGGAGACAGGTAGGTTTGATACTAAGGATATGGGTCTTATTAAAGATATCGCGCAATGGATATAAATGATTAAAAATCTAAAATTTATGTAGTCGACCCCACAGTGGAATAAAGGTTTGATATGTTGTGATAATTGAATATGAGATATCTAAACTGAATTTTTTTTTTTTAAATACCATAGTCCAAGTATCACCACAACATCATCTACATTTCTACTTTTTCGAACTTGACACTATATATTTAGTTTTTGACTTGCTCAACTTGAAGTGTTGGATTTTAAATTGAGCTTTAGTACACACCTTTTTTTCCACCTCAAGCACTAAGACAATATTATATAAAAATAACATGTTACTAAAGCACTTTTCTTGGATGAGCTAAGTAATGTTATCCATTGCTAGAGCATAGAGGTAAGTGCTCATAGCAAATCTTTGATATAATCCAATAATAATTAGAAAATTCTCCATACTCTCCTCCACAGGTATTGAAAAAGTGAAATCTATATTAATGCTTGTATAACATTAGAATTAAATAGTTGAATGTTTTTCAAGTTATATACATCTCTTTTATGAAGTAGCAAGTAAAAATTCCAAAGTAATTTCTTTTTTTCAGTAAGTAAATTCAGATTTTGAACTGCATTAAATTTATGTCTAATTAATTAATTAATAAGTAAATGAACCACATAACTACATTTTGAATATGCATAAAATTGCAGCCGAACAAACTGACATGGTGAATTTCCCAATATAAACTGTGAGAATGGAATAATCCGCGTGTTTCTTCTCATTAGGATACAACCCTAGTTATAGGGTTGTGTATTTACAACAACACAATTTAGGAAAATATCCTAAACCAGAATTAAGAAACTATACTAAACTGAATTTAGAAATTTCTAAAAGACATAACATTCTAGATTAGCTTCCAACACATTAAGGTTGCTTTCCTTTCCTTTTCTCTTTCTCTTGAATTTCTTACGGGAATCAACACTCCCCCTCAAGCTAGTGAATGAATATCAACCATTCTCAGTTTGCATACTAGGTCTTCAAATCTTCTAGTAGCCAGTCCCTTTGTTAGAAGATCAATTACTTGTTTCAAACCTTTCTCAAGCTTCTCCTTTATAAAATGTCGGTCAATCTCTATGTGCTTCGTCTTGTCATGCTGCCCAGGATTATGAGCAATGCTTATGATTGATTGATTATCACAAAATAATTTGATTAGACCATTAGCAGTAATTTTTAGATCCTCTAGAATAATTCTTAGCCATAATAACTCACATAAACCAAGTGCCATAGCCCTAAATTCTACTTCAACACTTGACCTTGCCATAATACTCTACTTCTTACTTCGCCAAGAGACCAAGTTTCCACCTAGAAACACACATTATCCGACGGTAGACCTTCTATCAATTAAGGATCCAACATAATCCGCATTTGTGTAGCCTTGGGTGTCTAAAGCATTTATTGATCTAAACAAAATCCCCTTGCCTGGTGTTGTTTTCAGATAGCACAATATTCTTCTTACAGCTTGCTTGTGATCCTCATTTAGATTATGCATAAATTGGCTTACTAAGCTAACTACATAGGCAATATCTGACTTGGTGTGATAGGTAGATCAACCGGCCCACCAACATTTGATACCTCCCCTTGTCCACTGGTGGACTGCTATATCTCCTCCCAATTTAGTGTTAGGTTCCACCAGAGTGCAAGCTTATTTTTCTCCCAGTAGACCTGTTTCCTTTAGTAAGTCCAGAATATACTTGCGTTGGAATAGAAAAATACCTGCTTTAGAGTAGGCTACTTCTATTCCTTGGAAGTATTTGAGTGGGCCAAGGTTTTTGATTGCAAAATTCTTAGCTAAATTGCTCTTTAGGACCTTCTGTTCTTTAATATCATTCTCTATGACAATGATGTCATCCACATAGACTAACAAAGCCGTCACCTTTCCCTTTAGTGAGTGCTTAATAAAGAGAGTATGGTCTCACTTGCTTTAATGATATCCCATATGCCTCATGGCCTTGGAGAACCTATCCAACCAAGCTCTCGGTGATTGCTTGAGGCCATAGAGTGCTTTTTTGAGCTTGCATACTTCATTTCATTTACCCTTCTTGAAACCTGGTGGTAGTTCCATGAACATCTCCTCTTCTAAATCACCATGAAGAAATGCATTCTTCACGTCTAGTTATTGTTGGAGAGTCCTAGCTTATGAGGAAGTCACGGGAAGTAGATAAGAAGCCAATGCAGTAGATAAGCCTCCAACAGATAGGGGAAAGGAGGTAAAAATGCAGATAGATAAGTTCCTAAAATCCAGGAAAAATAATAGAAGTAGATAGAAGTTTTCTTATCTTATTGTATTCTAAAATTTTGTTGTATATTAGCTCCTAAATTCTACGATTAGATAATATAGAAACTTGTATAAGTAGAATTCTTATCTATTCAATCAATCTATCGAGTTCATTGATCAAAACTCGACTTGAATTCTGGGTTCCCTACTCTAGGGACCGAATTTGTTCATGGTATTAGAGCTCGGTTTTCATAGCTGAGTATCTCGATCAATATGGCTAGCCCTAATCCAGCAGCCATTCCTGTAACTGAGGAATCCTCTCTCGGATTAGCGTCCCAACAGTCGAGCATGCAGCCTAGCATTATTCCTGCCAACACCTTCTCTATGGATAGCCAAACTCTACAAATCACACAGCACAAGCTAAATGACAGAAATTTCAGGGAATGGTTTCAGTCTGTGACTTTGGTGATTAAGGGCAAAGGAAAATTTGGCTACCTCACTGGGACCGTTCCAACACCTCAAGAAGAGTCCGGGGATTACCAGCGATGGAAAGTAGAGAACTCTATTCTCATGGCGTGGCTAATCAACTTGATGGAAGCAAAGATAGGCCGAACCTATATGTTTTACAAGACTGCAAAAGAAGTATGGGATGCAGTCCTGGAGCTATATTCCGATCTTGAGAATATTGCCCAATGTTTCGAGATTAGAGCAGCCATTCGGACTACAAAACAAAGTGGACTCTCTGTTACTGAATACTACAACAATTTAGTAGAGTTGTGGCAAGAGATGGATTTATATTATGATCCAAAGTGGGAATGCTCAAGTGATAGCTGGAAATATAACAAGATGCAGGAAAAAAGTGAGTTTTTGACTTTCTTCAAGGCCTCAATTCAGACTTGGATGAGGTTCGGGGATGCCTCTTAGGCATCAAGCCACTGCCAACACTTAGAGAAGCATTCGCGGAAGTTAGACGTGAGGAAAGCAGAAGGAGAGTAATGCTTGTTTCAGCAGAACCCAACACTGGATCTACCCTTGCTACAACAAGAAAATAAGAAAATCTGAGGGCTAAACAGTGGTGTGAACACTGTAATAAGCCCTACCATACAAAAAGCAACTGTTGGAAACTTCATGGAAAGCCACTGAATTGGCAACCAATAAATAAGAAGGAGAAGGAAAGACTAGCTTATACAACTATGAGTATGCTTGCAACTGCAAGTGCTCCTAACAGCGAAAGAGGTATGGGATTGAATTTAACAGCAGATCATTTAGATTTCTTGCAGAAATTACTGAATGGTGCACATATTCCAAAGGAGTTAGATGGACTAGCAGCAACTACTCCAGCATTGTCTTTGGCCCAAAGAGGTAACTCAGTTTTTTCCCTAACTACTAGAGGGATAAGCAACAGCAGCTGGGTTGTGGATACAGGAGCATCCGATTATATGATCGGATCCATGGCTATGTTTGAAAAATTTCAGTTGGAAAATAGGGATCTAACTGTGTTAATGGCATATGGAACAATATCTTTAGTTAAGGGAAAAGAAAAAGTGTGTGTGGCTGGTTTAGTATTTGAATCTATCTTATATGTGTCAAATTTAAAATGTAGCTTGTTATCTGTGAGTAAACTCACTAATGACCTAAATTGCACTGTGACATTCTTCTCCTCACATTGTATTTTTCAGGATCGATCCACGTGAAAGATGATTGGCAGTGCTGAGGAGAAGGATGGGCTCTATTGGATATTGGACAACAAGGTTTTTCTTAGTCAGTTGACTCGTAGTTTTTCTTTTTCGGTTAGTTTGAATTCAGAAATTTTGTTATGGCATAAACGTCTTGGTCATCCTAGTTTTCGGCATTTGAAACATTTGTTTCCCGATTTATTCATCAATAAAGCTAATTTGGAGCTCAAGTGTGACCATTTCATTCTTGCCAAACAAACTCACAGTTCCTATTCTCAAAAAGCATATAATCCTTCCAAGCCATTCCATTTGATCCATAGTGATATATGGGGTCCAGCTAGGGTTTCAAACTTGAATGGTACTGAATGGTTTGTGACGTTCATTGATATTCACACAAGGGTATGTTGGGTGTATTTAATGAAAGAAAAATCTGAGGTATGTGCAATCTTTCAGAATTTCCATAAGCTTGTTCATTTACTTAAAGTGGCTAGATCCTTGATGTTCACAAGTTCCACTCCTAATAGGTATTGGGGGGAGGCCATTCTAACAGTCGCTTACTTGATTAATAGACTCCCAACCAAAGTTTTAAAATACCAAACACCCTTAAACAATCTAATGACTACCTTTTCTTATGTTCAGATTCTCAATATTCTTACCCCAAAGGTGTTTGGATGTGTGGTCTATGTCTATCAAACCAGCTCAAATCGTCACAAACTAGAACCAAAGTCATTCAAGTGTATTTTCATTGGTTACTCTCCTACCCAAAAATGATATAAATGTTATTGTCCTACATCACAAAATTTTTTTGTTTCTTGTGATGTAATATTTGATGAAACAGTCTTTTATCACACCGATACTGCATCATGAGTGGAAGAAAGCCATTGGGATCCTACAATTTCAATGCCTATTACACTGCCTATATCTCCCTTTATTACTGGTGATGATCGTACAGCTGTTTGTTCATAGCTTGCAACGATTAAACCCAACAATCTCCAATCATCAGCTGCTACAAGCCCAAAATCTTATCACAATCCAGATGAACTAGGGGAGACTGACCTAAGGGAAGAATTGAGTCCAGAAAAACAACTTAAAGTATACTCAAGAAAGCCAAAAAATCCTACTCCTCAAATCAGCCAATTGTTGGAACCTAAGATCGATCCAGCAAATGAGGAAAGCGGTGCAGCAGCTAGCAGTGATCTAGATTTACCTATTGCAGTCAGAAAAGGGGTAAGATCCTATGTGAAATATCCCATATCGAATTATCTAAATTACTCTAAGTTGTCCCCATAGTTCAGGGCATTCACTGTAACTATGGATGAAGCTTTTATTCCCAACAATATACATGAAGCTTTGGGTGATACAAACTGGAAGAATGCAGTGATGGAAGAAATGAAGGCTTTGGACAGCAACAACACATGGGAACTGGTGGACAGACCGAAGAATAAAAAGGTTGTAGGCTGCAAGTGAGTATTTACTGTCAAATATAAATCAGATGGGGGTATAGATCGTTATAAAGCTAGGTTGGTAGCCCAAGGGTACTCTCAAACCTATGGAATAGATTATGAAGAGATGCTTGCTCCAGTTGCAAAGTTAAATTCCATAGAGTACTTCTATCCATTGTTGTTAACTTAGATTGGGAGCTATTTCAGTTCGACATCAAGAATACTTTTGTAAATGGAGAGCTGGAAGAAGAGGTATATATGAATATTCCACCCGGATTTGAAAACGAAGAAAGGATTGGGAAGGTATGCAAACTACACAAATCTCTCTACGGTTTGAAACAATCCCCTAGAGCATGGTTTAAAAGGTTTAGCTCAACCTTAACAAAATTTGGTTACAAGCAAGGTGAGGCCGACCATACTCGATTTATTAAACACTCAAATGGAAAAAGGTGCATATTGATTGTGTACGTGGATGATATAATTGTTATAGGGGATGATACTAATGAAATTGCAGCTCTAAAACAAAGATTGAAAGAAGAGTTTGTGGTAAAAGACTTGGGAAATATGAAGTATTTTTAAGGAATGGAAGTGGCAAGAAGTAAAGAAGGTATTGTAATATCTCAACGAAAATATACTCTTGATCTTTTAAAAGATACAGGAATGCTTGCATGCAAACCAAGACAAACTCCACTTGAGAGGAATTGGAAGTATATGAAGAATGATGATGATCCACCAATAGATAAAGAGAGGTATCAAAGGTTAGTTGGGAGATTGATTTATCAGTCTTTAACACGCCCAGATATTGCCTATTTAGTGAGCATCATAAGTTAATTTATGCATGCCCCAACTCAACAACATTTGAAAGCCGTATATCACATTCTGGGATACCTAAATGGCACACTAGGTAAGGGACTGCTGTTTAGAAAGACTGATGAAAGAGGGGCAGAAGGGTTTTCTGATGCAGATTGGGCAGGGTCAATGGTTGATAGTCGATCTACCTTAAGTTTTTGTACAAAGTTATGGGGTAACTTAGTCACGTGGAGAAGTAAAAAACAGTCTGTTGTAGCAAGAAGCAGTGCTGAAGCAGAATTTTGGGCAATTGCCCAATGAGTTTGCAAATTAATTTGGGTGGCAAGATTGATGGAAGATCTACAAATGCTGTTAACTAAACCAACACGGCTCTACAGTGATAGCAAGTCAATTATAAGCATCGTTAACAATCCCGTACAACATGATAGAATGAAACATGTCAGGATTGATCGACACTTCATCCAAAGAGAAGTAGAAGATGGAGGTATAAAACTTACCTATATTCCCACAGCAGACCAAGAGGCAGATATATTAACTAAATCCATGGCTAGACCAAGTTTTGAAACTCTCATCAACAAGCTAGGAATGAGAGATATCTATTCCTTAGCTTGAGGGGGGGGTGTTGGAGAGTTCTAGCTTATGAGGAAGTCACGGGAAGCAGATAAGAAGCCGATGTAGCAGATAAGCCTCCAACAAATCAAGGAAAGGAGATAAAGATGCAGATAGATAAGTTCTTAAAATCCAGGAAAAATAATAGGAGTAGATAGAAGTTTTCTTATCTTATTGTATTCTAAAATTCTGTTGTATATTAGCACCTAAATTCTACGATTAGATAACATAGATTGTAAAGTAGGATTCCTATCTATTAAATCAATCTATCGAGTTCATTGATCAAAACTCGATTTGAATTCTGGGTTCCCTACTCTAGGGACCGAATTTGTTCAATTATTGTAATTGCCATCCATAGTAGGCTACTAGAGATAAAGAATCCTCACGGTTGTCATTTTTATTATTAGGGTAAAAGTCTCTAAGTAGTCAATTCCATAAGTTCGAGTGTAGCCTTTAGCCACTAGCCGAGCCTTTTATCTCTCCAAAGACCCATTTGGATTATACTTCCAAGTTAAAAATCCATCTACAGCCCATCGGGACCACCCCTTTGGTCTAGGCACCAGTTCCCATGTTTTATTTTTCTCCAATGCTCTCATCTCCTCCTGCATAGCTTGCTTCCAATTACGACCTTTTAAAGCCTCATCCATCGTTTTAGGGATGTGTCATGAACCTAGGGTTCATAATGGGCTGAAATTGGCATTTGGAGGGATCCGAGAGGCTTAGGATTAAGAACAGAAAGTTTAGAGGGATATTTGGATAGAAATGGGGGAAAGATGTAGAGAGAAATGAGGGAAAATGAGAGGGAGAATTGTAGAGAGAGAATCAAATTTTCATTAATCAATTCGAGCATGTTCATCCCCTCTTACAATGGGCCTTTTTATAGGCATAGCTAGCTCCTTAACTAATTTCTAACAACACCCATGTGCTCCTAACAAACAACCAAATATCTCCTAACAAACTAATATAAGCCTATTACAATATTACCCCTTTATTATATCCCTATCACAATTTTACCCTTCTAATCCTCCTAGGGACATGACAATTTCCCCGCCTTGAAACATGTCTTGTCTCCAAGACATGCCAAACCTTCACCACTTCCATTATGCCCCCCCCTCCCCCTTTTTTTTTCCTTTTCTTCCACAGCTTAGATAGAGAAATTTTGAAGATATCCTTCACTGCCAATGGAATGATCCTAGGTGACTTTTGCTCTCCATGCATGGTATGAGTCTTCTTGCTGGTAGTAACCCCATAAACAAACATTGTACCATTAATTCCTTGCATGGCACCACTTACAACCTACTGGGCTACAACATCAATTCCAGTCTTCAATCCTCCCTTCAACAAAGGTGACAAAAATTCTAATCGGCCAGCTGTAGCAACAACGAACAAAGCAGCAACGGCTTTGTTCTTTCCGGCCAAACTCTCGACAACAACATGGTGACACCATTTAGGATTATCAAGACTTCCTCCTGCTGGTGCTGTCTTCGCCTTATCATTAGCTACGGAATCCTCAGCATTATCCAAAACCATAGTCAATGGAACCTTATCATTAGGGACTCCACCACCCATTCCATTTCTTATAGAATTCTGATCTTAGACACCCTCCAAGCCTTCAATCCCTGCACTAGTCAACAGAGGTAACTAATTGGCCTTGGCTTCCTCGGTCACTTCATCAAATGCTACCCCGTTTTCCTCTTGCAGCCTTTCAATAGGTGCATCTTGCAGTCTTATTTTTTCTTCAAACTTCTCAAGCACTACTACATAATTTATCCCCAATTCCAGCAATTCCTTGTGGCCTTTTGTCATTCCTGTCATCTGATTGACTGTTGTCCTAGCCACCGGATTGTTACAGCTTCCCTTTAGATAATGCTTTTCACCACCAAAATTACTACCAATATCGCAACCATCCTTCTGGTCACTGCTGCCTCCATCAAAATGCTTCTTTTTTTGCCCAAAGTCTAGAGTAGGCAGTGAATTGGTTGTTCGTAATCTTATCTTCTTCTTCGGCTGCTCCACTCCAAGGAATTCCTCCTTGTTAAAACTTTCGTGATAATCATCAAAGTATTCCATAAGAAAGTTGTAATGATACTTCTTAATAAGTATCATTGCAAACTCTTGTAGCTTCTCGCAAAACATACGGCCAAATTCCTTGCACTTTTCATGAATCCCATTGCCTTTTCCTTTGTCCCTATTGCTACCAATTGAAAATGCAGCCTTCTTTGGCTGCCATTGAGGCTCCATTCCAGTTGAAAATGAAGCATTCTTCTGCTGCAATTTAGGGCTCATTTGCTCCATGTATGCACTGCTCCCAATGGCCTCACGATCAGGTCATCCCCCTGAAAATGCAACACCCTTCTGCTGCGACTGAGACTCTAATGTCCTCATGCTTGCACTGCTGCCCCTAGCAAACTTCTCATGAGCATGACAACTTGAAGGCCAATAAATAGTAGCTTTGTACATCCTAAATCCCTCACTTCTCTTCAGTATGTACCTCTCAACAGTCACCCTGAAGCTAATCCAAGAAGTGGCAGATTGCAGTCACTGTTCTACTTCAGAGTCAGTCCTATTTTAGGGCCAGAATAAATTACACATTACAGCAACTTGATCGGCCTTCAAGAGTCGCCTAGGGCTACCGAATATCTTGTCTCACTTGCTACAATAATACCTAATACTTGCTGGAATCATCGTCAGAATCACCGACCTGCAACGCCTTCCAAGTCACAATCGCTTAGCCTCGAATCTGCTTCAGCTTATGGCCAATGATGCATCAAGCTTACTTCCCTCGGTTATGCTCTAAGTTGGCTCTCCAGAATGGTCAGAATCTCCTTCTGATCAAGGAGGAAAGCACGTTGTGACACCTCGATCGCTTCATTAGCACGGGTCAGAAGGCAACCCCAAACCGTAGCGTACGCAGTGCCTTCCGGTTAAAGCGGCAACACCCGCAAAACTCCGGTCAGAATTCCAATTAAAATTGGCACACCTCAGCCGCATCTGTAGGAAGCTTATCGGTCTGGGTTGGAATGGTCTTCTAGTCTGGTTGCAACTCTCTGGGTCATCCGCTTCACCTCTGACGAACTCAATTGGAATCTTAGCTATTAATTATTCAAATATTTTCATTTTTAGCTATTCAATTCAGAATTAATATAAATATAGAAAAGAATTTCAAATAAATATTGAATATTATAGAGCATAACAATTAATATAGCGATATGATAGAGTACGATATATAATTTTGATTTATTTATCACAATTATATTATTTACAATTCTATATGATTAATTAGATAATCAATATTATTAGATTTAGATAGTTTTTTTCGTTTTTAAATTCATTTGAAATTCTTTTTATTACTCACCTCAGTGGTCGTGGACCACCCTCCTTTCATTGCCTTCCAGCTGAACCAAGAATCACTTTCAAGGATCAGATCTATCACCGTCCAGAATCACTGTCGAGGACCACCGTCAACCCAAAGATCACTGTCGACTCTTCGTTGCCTCCTGAGGTCGAGGATCACCGACTCAACGACCTTGACCCAGTCGCTCCAGAATCACCTTCAAAGTTGCCTAGGTCAGTTTCGCCTTCACCCGCCTTCCTCGGTCGATCTCCTCCTCCACTCAATCAATTGATGCTTCCGATCGGGTTGGGTGTTCAATTCGTTCACCCAGAATTCAGTCTTAGGCTGATAACCATCTAAGTTCCAACTGATCGCTAGGAATCACTACCCCCAACCGCTATCAACTATCGTTCGAAATCTGCTTCATTGTGGATCAACAAGCGAGGTTTGCACCCAAGTCAATTAACGTGTTTAGAGTGGCAGAACCGATTGAAGAAGGTGCAGAGCTTGATCGATCAAGGAAGGCGATTGTGATGCAATCAACGAAATTCTCCAAAATTGAGAATCGATGGCTGCTGTTTCTTCGAAATTCACCTGCAACAGCTCCGAGGATGGGAAGGCCTTGCTCGTCTGGGAGTTCCAATCAACTGGAATCAAATCCACAGCTAAGGATTGACTACTTTGATACCATTTGTAATGAACCTAGGGTTCATAACGGGCTGAAATTGGCATTCGAATGGATCCGAAAGGCTTAGGATTAAGAACAGAAAGTTTAGAGGGATATTTGGACAGAAATGGGGGAAGGATGTAGAGAGAAATGAGGGAGAGAAGTAGAGGGAAAATGAGAGGGAGAATTGTAGAGAGAGATTTAGATTTTCATTAATCAATTCAAGCATGTTCATCCCCTCTTACAATGGGCCTTTTTATAGGCATAACTAGCTCCTTAACTAATTTCTAATAGCACCCATGTGTTCTTAACAAACAATCAAATATCTCCTAACAAACTAATATGAGCCTATTACAATATTACCCCTTTATTATATCCCTATCACAATATTACCCTTCTAATTCTCCTAGGGACATGACATGATGACAATGGTGTCTAGTGAAGTCAATAAGCTTTTATGCCTTTGGGAAAGTATGTGATAAGAGATAAAGTTGGCTAGAGGATGCTGGGTGCAACTTCTAACCTTTTTTCTGACAGCAATGGGGATATCCAAATCATTAGGGGTAGAGTTGGAAGAAATTGAGAGATGAGTAACTTCAGTACTTGGATAGGAATCAGATGTTGATCCTTGTTGAGACTATAGAATAGGCTGAGTTTTCTTTTTTTTTGTACACATAAGGAGAGCCTTTGAACCTTACCGGGGATGGAACCTCAGGCTTACTTGCTTGGTCAGGAGTGTCCTGTTCACCAAGAATAGGAGAGTGAGCAGGTGAGTGTGAGTTTGGCTCAATGATTTCTCTTGGGTTTGTCTCGAAAGGAACTAGTCCAAGCTAGGAAGTATACTCCCTTGGTCACCCATTTGCTGATTCTCCCCCTGGGGACCAAGGTGAGAAGAGCTAAAAAATGGTTGAGATTCAACAAATGTCACATCCTTAGATACAAAGAATTTTCTAGTGGAAGGATAGTAGCGTTTATAATCTTTTTGGGTAAGAGAATAGCCAAGAAAGGGACATTTAAGGGCCTTAGGATCAAGTTTGTCTCTTTTTTGTTTGGGAATGTGAACAAAGGCTACATAGCCAAAGACTTTAAGAGGAAGAGAGTTATGCAGGCTGATGTCAGGAAAGTAGGATGAAAGACACTGGAAAGGACTTTGATGACCAAGGAGTTTAGAAGGAACTCTATTAATTAGGTAAGCTTCTGTGAGGACTGCCTATCTCTAGAAATGTTTAGGGACATGATGATGGTGGAGAAGGGTTCTAGTGACATTTAGAAAATGTCTCATCTTTCTCTCGGCCACTCCATTTTGTTGTGGAGTATTGATGCAGGAAGATTCATGGACAACCCTTGCTTGTTGGAAAAATTGATGCAAGTGTTGATTGAAGTAATCTCTTGCATTTTCAATACGAAATGTCCGAATAGGAGAGCCAAATTGAGTCAATATCATCTTATGAAAATGAGGTAAAACAGTACTAATAGCTGCCTTTTCCTTTAGAAGATACATCCAAGTCATTCTAGTGCAATCGTTTATAAAAGAGATGAACCTTCTAGCCCCAAAACAATTGGGAATCCTAGATAGCCCCCAAACATCAGAATGAAACAATGAAAAATGATGGAAAGATAGTTTATTACTAATAGGATAAGATACTAGATGATGCTTTGATATTTCACATACATCACAATGTAAAGTACTAGTATCTAAATTCTTAAATAACGTAGGAAACATGATTTTTAGTAATGGAAAAGGAGGATGTCCCAGGCGATAATGGTGGAGCCAGATGTGAGTGAGAATTTAGATACTAGGAAACGTAGGAAACATGGATCTAAAAAATGAGCAAGTCAGCTTAGGTTGAGTCCCTTTAGCCAAAACACTCTCCTTTAAGACATACTGCCCACTCCACTCCTTAGCAGCATCAATCATCCTCCCCGTGTCCATGTCCTGAAATTCACAAGCATGAGGGGGAAAAAACAACACGACAATTAAGTTTCTTAGTAAGTTGATGATTAGAAATCAAGTTGGTGGATAGGTTAGGAACATGCAAAACCTGTTTAACAGGAAGAATAGGGTTAAGAGTGACCCTACCTTGACCCTTTATAGGAATGGAAGCCCCATTGGCTATGGTAATATGTTTAGGAATTTCCAGAGGCTTATAAGTGTCAAAAACAATGAGATCATGAGACACATGGTCAATAGCCCTTGAATCTAGAATCCACAAGTCATACCTATTGGTCTTTGAGACAATAAGAGAATTACAGTGAAAGCAAGTACCTTGTTGAGCAAGAGAGCATGATCTATCCTGAATAGTTTTTAGAAAACTCTTGAGTTTACTGATTCCATCAGCATTTTGTTGGTTTAGGTTTGCTCCAGCAACAGATTCTGCCTTATCCATGACTTCCTCTTGCTTGTTTGAAAGATAAGCCTGATTTTTAGAGGGTAAATTCCTAAAACCCCCTATCTTTTGCAGCACTGCCTCCTTCCCATGTAGTTTAAAACAGGTTTTCCTAGTGTACTTTGGTTTCTTACAATAGGTGCACCATAATCCTTCTCGCCTCTGTGACTTGGATGGCACATCAGACTTCCCTTGCTGAGGTTTGAATCTAGTTCCTTCTCCCTTATTAGTTAGCATAGCTGACCCTTCAAAACTAGTCTCACCAAGCATAGCTATCCTCCTATTCTCTTCACTTCGAACAACAGAAAAAACTTCATTAAGGGATGAAAGTTTTTCTCTTCCAAGAACTTGCACTCTAACTTGATCATATTCTGCATTGAGACCTGCCAAGAACTCCACAATTCTATCCCTCTCAAGAATAGTATTAAGGGTGGCTGCATCTTTACTACACACCATTTTAATATTTGGGTAGTGGTCAAGTTCAAGCCAATATCTATTCATTTTGTTGTAGTATTCAGTTACTGTTAAGACCCCTTGCTTAGTATTACTAAACTTCATTTTAATCTCAAAAATCACCAAGGCATCCTGAACCTTAGAGTATATACATCTAACTATCTCCCAAATGTCTTTTACAATAGACAAGAACATGTAGTTTCTACTTACCTCAAGTTGCATAGCACTCCATAGCCACGACATGATCATGGAATCCTCTATATCGTAAGCTAGGAATTCTAGGATCTGATGCCTTGGGGCCTGGTGCTGTCAAGTGGACTGTCTTTCCTCTTCCTTTTAGAAAGGTCCTCACCAATTGTGCTCACTGTAGGTAATTCTTGCCGTCCAAGCAGTAGGAATGGTGCATCCCTAGTAGACCACTAGTAGGAAGACTCCCCATTGATTGATCAAACGGATTAGTCTCCCTTGTTGTCATAGATGGAGCAATTTCGGAGATTTTTGACATATTTGTTGGGATAATTGGCGTAAGATGGTGCACTAAAGGCAAAATAGCAAGGAGGAGTTGATGGCACTAACGACCAAAGGATGGCAATGAAGGCTAGGAATAAAACATAGAGTGCTAGAGTCAAAGAATGCAATGAAGGCCAAGAAAAATTTTTAGGAACACGGCTTCGATACCATGTGAGAATGGAATAATCCGTGTGCTTCTTCTCATTAGGATACGACCCTAGTTATAGGTTTGTGTATTTACAACTTAGGAAAGATTACAACAACACAATTTAGGAAAGTATCCTAAACTGGAATTAAGAAAATATCCTAAACTGAATTTAGAAATTTCTAAAAAACATGACATTCTAGATTAGCTTCCAACACGTTAAGGCTACTTTGTGTTGAAATCCTGAATGATTTGAAGAGGATTAGGAGGAGATTGTGGTAAGAGATTGAGATTGAGGTCACAATATTTGGAAGGTTTAGGCTGATTATTTGGGGCTGATTTCTTGGGTTTAATTTTTATGTTTCCATTTTTGTTCTCTATGTACATGTTAAATAGGGACCAAGTATGTGTAGGATTGTAAGACTAATAGACTAAAAAGTCTGATTCAATTTCTCATCGTCTTTATAGTATCAGAGCCCAGGTCACTCTGAAAACCCTAGCAAGCCATGGCCGCCAGCCATGAGTCTATCCAGTCGGTAACTCAGGAGGGAGAATCAGAGATAATTCCCTCCATGGGATCGACCGGTGGGTTTGAAAATTCTTCAATTTGTCTTACCGTAGAAAAGGTGAATGGGAAGAACCACCGAGAATGAGCCCAATCCATCAAGCTGGTCATCGATTGCAAAGGCAAACTGGGCTTCCTTACCGACGAGATCAAACAACCATCTTCCAAGGAGGTAGCGGCCTTCCAGAAATGGCAGTCTGAGAATTCCCTCATCACCTCCTACTTGATCAACTCCATGCGACCAGCGATCGGCAAGACATACATGTTCCTGCCGACAGCGAGAGACGTGTGGGAAGCTATTCACGAAACCTACTCCGACGCCGAGAATGCCTCTCAAATCTTTGAGATAAAGACTCGGTTGTGGCAGATGAAGCAAGGAGAAAGAGAGGTGACGGAATACTACACGGAGGTGTTGGGTCTATGGCAGGAATTGGACCTTAGTTGTGAAGAATCTTGGGAGTGCACGAGTGACAGTGTGCGATTCAAGAAGAGGATGGAGAACGAGAGGGTGTACGAGTTTCTGGCTGGGCTCAACAGAGAGCTCGACGATGTGAGAAGCCAAGTCTTGGGTCGTCGGCCATTGCCTTCCATTCGGGAGGTATTCTCTGAAATTCGGCGTGAAGAAAGTAAGCGGAAGGTGATGTTGAAGGAGAAGATTGCATCTGGGCCTGAGGCTTCAGCCCTTATAACTTGTGGGCCTTCCCCAGGATCTGGGCTGAGACAAACCAAAAGGCCATTTTGTGACCATTGCAAAAAATCAGGCCATTCCAAAGATACCTGCTGGGTTTTACATGGCAAGCCTGCTGATTGGAAGCCCAAACAGCCCAATAAATCTCATGGGTACCAGGCCTTGACTGAACAACAAATAGAATCAACCCATCATACTCGGTTAGCCCTTACTGGGGGTTTTAACTCTGAGCAACTTGAGAAGTTATATGCTCTTTTTTCGACCTTTCAAGCCTCGGGTGAGTCTTCTACGCATCCGTCATCGGGTTCCTTAGCCCACAAAGGTACTTTTTTGACTACTTTTAATACTACTTCGCGTCGTACTCCCTGGATTATTGATTCTGGCGCATTCGACCATATGACTGATTCCCATCATTTATTTTCCACATACTCACCTTGTGCTGGTAATTTGAAAGTAAAAATTGCAGATGGTACTTTATCCCCAGTAGCTGGCAAGGGGAGTATCCGTATCTCTGAATTTATTACTTTGGAGTCTGTCCTTCATGTTCCTAATCTGTCTTGCAATCTGTTGTCTGTTAGTCAGCTAACCAACCAATCTCATTGCTCAGCTACATTTTTGTCTTCCCATTGTGTCTTTCAGGATCTATCATCGGGGAAGACGATTGGCAGTGCTAAGGAATGCGAGGGACTCTACTACTTTGATGACTCTCACATGAGTAAACAGTGTCATCCTCCTATTTGTAATTCTGCATCTAGTCCTAGGGATAGTGACATTTTGTTATGGCACAAACGAATGGGTCATCCAAGTTTTCAATATTTAAAACGTTTGTTTCCTTCACTTTGTTCGAATATAACTCCTTTGGATTTACAATGTGAAGTCTGTGAACTTGCAAAACATCCTCGCACTACTTTTCCCTCATGTCCTTATAAACCATCTCTGCCTTTTACTTTGATTCACAATGACCTTTGGGGGCCTTCACGAGTTCCCAATAGGACCCACACAAAATGGTTTATTACCTTTATTGATGACCACTCTCGTCTTTGTTGAGTGTATTTACTACATGATAAATCTGAGGTTAGTTCTGTCTTCATGAACTTCTACACTATGATTTACACCCAATTTCACACAAAAATTCAAATTGTTCGTACTGATAATGGCAATGAGTACTTCAATCATTCTTTGGGCCCCTATCTTCAAGACAAAGGTATTGTTCACCAGAGTTCTTGCGTTCATACCCCCCAACAAAATGGGGTTGCTGAACGGAAAAACCGGCATATTCTTGAGGTAGCTCGTGCCCTATTGTTCACCTCTCACATGAAAAATAATTTTTGGGGTGATGCCATTCTGACCGCTGCATTCCTCATCAATCGAATGCCTAGTCGAATTCTCTCATTTGCAACCCCTTTCCAAAAATTCCAGAAGATCTTCCCTAATTCTTGGCTCAGTTCATCTCTCCTGCTTCGTGTTTTTGGGTCCACCATGTTTGTCCACATTCACGTCTCCCAACGTACTAAGTTGGATCCAAGAGCCCTCAAGTGTGTCTTCCTTGGTTACTCTCCTACTCAGAAGGGTTACAAATGTTATGACCCTCTTTCACAGAAATTATATGTTAGTCCGGATGTCACATTTTTTGAGCATACTCCCTACTACTCGCTTCAGGGGGAGTCCTTGAGTGAAGCTCGACCCTCAAACACCACTGACTTTGATGTTGTGATCTTTGAGTCTGCTCCTTATAATATACCATCTCCTTCTCTGTCCAACGCAGAAGGAATCTTGAACTCAGGGGGAGATGTGGGAAAACAAATAGACAGGGAGCCACTTGTCTACTCAAGGAGACCTAAATCAAAGCCCGATGAGACTCTCGCATCCGAAGCATCAAAAGAGTTTGAATCGGTGATAGCTCCGACTACTCATGAGCCAAAACCCAATCCTGACCAGGTAAAAAATCTTGATGAGTTACCCATTGCTCTTAGAAAACAACCTCGTTCATGTACTCTCCATCCTATCTCAAAATTTGTATCTTACAATGCCCTTTCTGCCAAGTGTCGTGCTTTTACGTCTAACCTTGACAGAACCCAGATTCCTAAGAATATTCAAGAAGCCTTGGAGATTCCAAAATGGAGAGAAGTAGTGATGGAAGAAATAAGGGCATTAGAAAAAAATGGAACTTGGGAGGTGATGACGTTGCCAAGGGGGAAGAAACCAGTGGGCTGTAAGTGGGTGTTCACGGTGAAGTACAAGGCGGATGGCATAGTAGAGCGGTACAAAGTCCGCCTAGTTGCAAAAGGGTTCACCCAAACATATGGGATTGACCACACTGAGACATTTGCACCAGTAGCTAAGCTGAATACCATACGAGTTCTCTTGTCCTTGGCAGCAAACCTGGATTGGTCACTCTATCAGTTTGACATCAAGAATGCCTTTCTGAATGGTGAGCTAGAAGAAGAAGTATTCATGATACTACCGCCAGGATTTTACAAGGAGGGAAAAGAAACCAGAGTATGTAGATTGAAGAAATCTCTATATGGGCTCAAGCAATCACCAAGAGCATGGTTTGATAGATTTGCGAAGGTAATTAAGAATCAAGGATATCAACAGGGGCAGTCAGATCATACTATGTTCTTCAAACTATCCAATGATGGAAGGAGGACCATTCTGATCGTGTATGTGGATGACATCATACTCACTGGAGATAACATAGGAGAGGTGGAGAGGTTGAAGAAGGTCTTAGCCACAGAGTTTGAAGTAAAAAACCTAGGTCAAATGCAATATTTTATGGGAATGGAAGTCGCCAGATCAAAGAAAGGAATTAGTGTCTCTCAGAGAAAGTACGTTCTTGACCTTTTGACTGAGACTGGTATGCTTGGTTGCAAACCAAGCAATACCCCGATCGAGGCAGGGAAAAGAATGGAAGACGTTGGAAAGCCTGTGGATAGAGAAAGATATCAGAGGCTAGTAGGTACATTGATCTACCTATCTCACACTAGACCTGACATTGCTTTCGCTGTAAGTGTTGTCAATCAGCATATGCATTCACCAAAAGAGAGTCACCTAGAAGTAGTGTATAAGATTCTCAGATATTTGAAAGGCTCACCAGGGCGAGGTCTATTATTTAAGAAATGAGACAGTAAGAAGATAGAGATCTATACAGATGCAGATTGGGCAGGCTCAGCATAAGACATAAGATCTACTACTGGCTACTATACCTATGTTTGGGGAAATCTAGTAACATGGAGAAGTAAGAAGCAGAATATGGTAGCCAGAAGTAGTGCTGAAGCTGAATTTAGAGCTGTCGCACAAGGGATGTGTGAAGGGCTATAGTTACAAAAGCTTTTGGAGAATTACATATCACAGTAGAGGTCCCCATCAAACTCTACTGCAACAACAAAGCTGCTATCAGTATTTCCCATAATCCTGTTTAGACAGGACTAAACATATAGAAGTTGACAGACATTTCATAAAGGAGAAAATTGAGAACGGAACAATCTACATGACCTATATTCCTACCAGAGAACAATTGGCAGATATATTCACTAAGGGGTTACAGAGATCTAGCTTTGAAGAGTTTATCTGCAAGTTGGACATGATCAACATCTATGATCCAACTTGAGGGGGAGTGTTGAAATCCTAAATGATTTGAAGAGGATTTGGAGGAGATTGTGGTAAGAGATTGAGATTGAGGTCACAATATTTGGAAGGTTTAGGCTGATTATTTGGGGCTGATTTCTTGGGTTTAATTTTTATGTTTCCATTTTTGTTCTCTATGTACATGTTAAATAGGGACCAAGTATGTGTAGGATTGTAAGACTAATAGAATAAAAAGTCTGATTCAATTTCTCATCGTCTTCACTTTCCTTTCCTCTTTCTCTTGAATCTCTTACGGGAATCACCATAAGCAAATGCTAAAAGGTGCCCAATATGTTGGTGTATAGTAACACATGGTTAATTTCCTTTTTTATATCAACATCAGGAATGAAGCTAAACAACAACAATAACGACAACAGCAGCCTTAATCCCATTAGCGGGGTCGGCTACATAAATTCTAGCTCGCTAACCATTTTTATTTATGGTCTTATCTTCTGTAAATAGTAATGAATATTAAAATCTTGGAGTTAAAAATTTTACTTGGTTGCAGAATAGAGTTTATGAAAATGCTAGATCGTTATAATAGTAGAACAACAACAACAACAACATATCCAGCCTTTATCCCACTATGTGGGGTCGGCTACATGAATTCTAGACTTCCATGTATTTCTGTCTTTTGTCATATCTTTATTTAGATCCATATATTTCATATCAAATTTTAATGTCTCTCCCAAAGTCTTCTTGGGTCTACCTCTACCTCTTTTTGTGACTAATTGTTCCATTTCATCAACTCTCCTCACAGGAGCGTCTCTTAGTCTCCTTCTCACATGACCAAACCATCTTAGTCTAGTTTCTCTCATCTTCTCCTCGATTGGCACTACTCCTACCTTATTACGAATAACTTCATTTCTAATTTTATCCTTTTTTGTATGTCCGCACATCCATCTTAACATCCTCATCTCCGCTACACTTGTCTTTTGCTCATGCTGGTATTTGACTACCCAACATTCTGAGCCATACAGCAAGACTGGTCTTATAGCTATCCTATAAAATTTTTCTTTCAATTTTAATGGGATTTTACCATCACATAATACCCCCGATGCATTTCTCCATTTTAGCTAACCTGCCTTAATTCTATGTGCGACATCCTCGTGGATTTCTCCATCTTTTTGAATCACTGATCCCAAATATCGAAAATGGTATTTTCTTTGTAAGATTTAGTCTTCTAATTTTATTATAACATCATCCACTCTTGCATTTTTACTAAATTTGCATTCCATATATTATGTTTTCTTTCTACTTAATTTAAATCCCTTAGATTCTAAATTATTTCTCCACAACTCAAGCTTAGTGGTCACTCCTTCTTTTGTTTCATCCACCAATACTATGTCGTCTGCAAATAGCATACACCATGACACATCTGTCTGAATATCTTTAGTGAGTTCATCCATTACTAGGGCAAATAAGTATGGACTTGGTGCAGAATCTTGATGCAGTTCTATTGTAGTTGTAAATGGTTCAGTATCCCCTCCGCATGTTCTGACCCTTGTCTCTATACCATGATACATGTCCTTAAGGGCTTGTATATAGGCTATTTTGACTCATTTCTTCTCTAAAACCCTCCATAATAGTTCTCTAGAGACCCTATCATAGGCCTTTTCTAGATCTATAAACACCATATGAGGTCCTTCTGATGATCTCGATACCTTTCCATTAGACGCCTCAGTAAATATATAGCTTCCATTGTTGACCTACCAGGCATGAAACCAAACTGATTTTCTGACACCTTTGTTTCCTTTCTGAGCCTCTGCTCTATTACTCTCTCCCAGAGTTTCATGGTATGACTCATTAACTTAATTCCTCTATAATTTTCACAGTTTTGAACATCTCCTTTGTTCTTGTATATAGGAACCAAAGTACTCTTCCTCCACTCATCTGGCATCTTTTTTTATTTAAGGATGGCGTTAAATAGTTGCGTTAGCCAGGAGATGCCCTCTTCTCCCATGCATTTCCATGCTTCTATTGGTATATTATCTGGTCCCACTGCCTTATGATTTTTCATCTTTTTTAATGCTTGCCTTATTTCATTTGAACTTATGCGTCGATAGAATGTGTAGCTCACATTCCCTTCGGAGTTACTAAGATGTCCCAACCTAACTCTTGTGTCACCACCATCATTGAATAATTTTGTGAAATACTCCTTCCATCTCTCCTTAATCGCTCCCTCATTTACTAAAACATTTTGATTGTTATCTTTTATGCATTTCACTTGATTTAAATCCCGTGTTTTTCTTTCTCTTGCTTTAGCTAATTTATATATATCCCTTTCTCCATCTTTTGTATCAAGTTGTTTATATAGATTCTCATATGCTTTTGATCTTGCTTCACTAACAGCTCTTTTTGCTGCATTTTTTGCTTCTTTATAATTTTTTTGATTTTCTTCATTGTTGCATTGATATACCGCCTTATAGCAAGTTTTCTTATTTTTAATTTTCAATTGTACCTCTTCATTCCACCACCAAGACTCCTTAAGGTTAGGGGCTTTACCATTTGTCTCTCCAAGGACTACCTTTGTCGTGCTTCTCAGAGCATTAGCCATTTCTTTCCACATTTGGTTTGTCTGTCTTTCTTCATTCCATTCCCTTCTACCCCTTAATTTTTCTTTGAAGATTAGTTGTTTCTCCCCTTTTAAATTCCACCACTTGATTCTTGGATTTTGTTTTATGTGATTTTTTCTCTTCCAATTTCTTACTTGGACGTCAAGTACTAGAAGTCTATGTTGAGTAGTCAAACACTCTCCCGGTATCACCTTACAATTCCTACAACATAACCGATCCTCTTGTCTCATGAGGAAGTAATCTACTTGGGTGCTTGAGGTGATATTTTTATATGTGATTAAGTGTTCGTCCCATTTTTTGAACCTAGTATTGGTTATAATGAGCCCATATGCCATAGCAAAATCTATGATAGATTTACCTTCATTATTAATTTCCCCAAATCTATACCCTCCGTGTACCTCTCTATATCCGTTTTCGTCTCTACCCACGTGCCCATTTAAGTCACCTCTTATAATCACTTTCTCTCCTCTTGGTATCATTTGTATGAGTCCCTCTAGGTCCTCCCAGAATTTTGCTTTTATCTCATCATCTAACCCCGCTTGTGGTGCATATGTACTAAAGATATTCATAGTCATTCTTCCTAGACTAATCTTCACCATAATAATCCTATCCCCTATTCTCTTTACATCCACTACCTCATCTATTAAGCTTTTATCCATAATAATCCCCACTCCATTTTTCGCTCGATCAGTTCCTATGTACTATATTTTATATCCAGCTTCTGATAAAGTTTTTGCTTTTTTCCCTACCCATCTCGTCTCTTGAAGGCACATAATATTAATTTTTCTCCTAATCATCACATCCACCACTTCCATAGCTTTGCCTGTTAATGTTCCTATGTTCCATGACCCAATCCTTAATCTATGATTTTGTTTTTGGCCTTGACTTTGGATTTGATTTTGTTTTTGGCCTTGACTTTGAATTTGATTTTGTTTTTGATTTTGATTTTGGTTTGGGTTTTGGTTTTGATTTTGATTTTGATTTTGGTTTTGATTTTGATTTTGATTTTGGACTAGCTTCTTTACCCACATCCGTCCAAGCAAATGCGGGAACCCTTACTCATTTATCACTACATCCGGGCGCCGATGCAGCGGCCCTAGCTCACTTGTCACTACACGGGGGCAGTGTAGCGCGTCGCTATGAAGGGTTACGCTCACGCCCAAACGATTTTTCATAATTTGTCTAGAGTTCATGTTTTGGATCCGACTAAGTTTTACGTTGGCTGTCGGCTACCTAACACAGCCCTCCTCCTTTATCCGGGCTTGGGACCGGCAGTGGATAACATCCCCAGGCGGAGTTATCGTTATAATAGTAGGATATAATAAAATTTTAATTAGAATATTTGTATAAAAAAAGATATCTACATTGAATAACAGAACTAGAGAATAAGTTATGAATGGTTTTTATTCTATTTTATCTCCCCTCTATAATACATTTTCTTTTTAAATTTATAATGCATTTTCCTTTTGGTTCTCAAATATTCTCTTATGATGAAATGGATAAAAATAAAAATGACTCTTATTAGATTTTCCTCATATAGTCAAAAGGAATTATTGTTTTGAAATGTTGCATAATGGATCATGAATGTAGGTGTGTGGAAAACATTGGAATTTCAACTTACTTGTAGTTCATACAAGTAAACTAATGTTGGTTGAATTCTTTTGTGAATTATTGAATTATAACCTTTTATGTAAACAAATGTATATACCTGTCAAAAATTTTGGTTGTCTAATTATTAGGCTTATATAAGCATTAAGATGGTTTGGACATGTGAGAAGTGAATTGATAGATGTACTTGTAAGGCAATTGGTCAAAATGGATAAAGTTTGTAGCAAAAAAGGGAGAGAAAGACCAAAGGAACTCAGTGGGAAACCTTTAAACATGAGATGTGATATAATTGCCTTATAGAAGATATGATATGACTAGAGACAAAGATGGCTGAAGGTTTAGAAATGGCATGGCCGACCCCACCTAGTGGGATTAAGGCTTGTGATGTTATTGTATACAAACATCTATACAAGCATTAGTTCTTTCCATTTACACATTTTTCTAATTCTTTTACCTTCTTGATTTTGTTTTTAAAAAATTTCTGTTTTTGAGCTAACTGAAATGACACGTCAAAATGATATTTTTGGTATTCGAGTGTCAATATGCTATTACAGTTCTTTTTTCGTAAATGTCTTTACTTTTTCTATGAACTGTGATATATCCAAATACAGAAATTATTTCTATCAATTGGAAATTATTTGACCAGACATTTGCAACAATATGATTAATGTTTTTAATGATTAAGTGGTTTGATGAATGGAGTTTCATCTTTAGTGAATGTTGTTTTCTTTTCATGTCTAATCTTTTCTTTTTTATCATCATTCATCAGGGACATGAACTTGCTAAACCAGAAAATATCTATAAACTATTGGGTAGCCACAGCTGTACTACTGAGAGGAATTTGAAGGCCAAGGTACCTGGAGAGAATAACCACATGCTTGACAAATTTTACCTGCAGCCTTTATGCACTTATGGTGATTTTAACACAAAAGGGCTTAAAAGTTTGAAAAAATCTCAAACGATGTTGAGATGTTTTCTCTCAGCATTTCAAAAGCAGTCTCAAGAATTGAAGCGTATCCTTCACAAGTAAGTAAATTCTCATTTATTATTCTGTCTCCTGTGAATACCTGTTATCACTTAATATAGGTCAATTACATAGTTGCCTCAACATGTTTGTCATTTCACATTTGTTATTTCTTCATTGAGGTTTACATCAGTATTTTCAAACCCATATATCTTTGTAGGATTATTGACAATAATATTATAATGCTTTTTTCCTCTGCAGGAAAAAAAAAAAAAAAAAAAAAACTAGTGTTTGACTTCCAATAGTTCAAAAGTTTGCAATGATTGAAGAATCAGGCTGCTATCAGGAATATCATACTAGGAAAATGGTTTTGCTGTATTTTCTAAAATCTGAGTCCTTCAATTTTTCACTCAGAATGTGGAGGTGTGAATGCTTGCAAAACTGAAGTTTTTGAATCCTCCTATGGAACAATTGATCATTTGTTGATCACAGAGAGACTGATGCTTGTTATGCCTTGCTGTGAACTATTTAGTCTGCCACAAGTTTTGTTTTCTATTTTTGCAATATGAATACAACTTTATTGTATGCCAATATGATTATTTTATTGTTGTTCTCAATGAGCTAAGTGACAGCCACTTGGAACCAATCCCATTGGAACTTAGCTAGCTTTACATGTTTGCATTTAAGAAATATGTTTCACAAAGAATATGGTATCTCTTCATGCCATTTGTGTTTTATGCGTGGAGTTTATCAGATTTCACAATCTATGTGATTTTGACTTCTCATACTAATGATCACCATTTTATGGAATCATTATGTCTGATGTAGGTACCCCATCAATCATTGTCTAGATGATGTGGACAAGAAAATAGTGATGGGGGCTTTAAACTTCCATCCTCGAAAGAATGAGAAGATTGGAACTGGGGCTCAAGAAATCAAGGTAAGTGAGAGAATATAGACTAATGCGAACGTGTGATTGAATTTTCAAATTCTATGTGGGAGTCTTTAAGAAAACTATCTGGAACATATATAGAGTCACTGAAAAATTGTAATCTCAATATTTTCTGTCTACATTATAAAACACTACAGGAGGATTCTGAAAATTGGTTGCTTCTGCACACATCTATTCTATTATTAAGCAAACCCACAATTTGGTGTTACCTCTAGGTGAAGCTTTTTTAATTTTCCAAAAATACCCTTTTGTGTTCTGTAACTTCTGTTTAAAAAAGAAAAAACTACTTAACGTAGGGGAGTGGGGTGAGCGTGCAACTGTTTCTGAGAAAAGAAAAAATAGAAACAACGCAGAAAATCTTTTTCTCTTGCATAATCGTGGGACTTGGGGCTTGACACCTCAGCAGTGTGTGCAGGAGTTGTATATGTACTAGAGCAAAAATAAAAACACCACAGTTGCACATGCATTGTGTGTGCATGGAATTTATCTCTACCCTGGAATAAATCTATGATTTTCTTTATTTTCTACCATTTCATCTTAATAAAAAGGTGAGTAAAAATTATTTGACTCAGTGACATCTTTAGTTACTTATCCTCATTCTTTCTTATAACAGGAAACTTCTCTTCATAAATGTTGCAAAACCTTATTTCTCTTTATTCAAACTATAGTGTAAATCTATCATTTTTATCCTCTTGCATTTCAAATATTCATTGACCTTTAGTATACTTTTTCTCAATCTTGTTTATGGAAAGTAGGGGGAGAAACTAGAATTCTTTAAGATAATATTATTTTGATAAACCTGACAGTACTAGCTTGAAAAGAATTACCAATCTAGTATTTGTATTGACACATTGGATGCCACATGAGCAGGTGTGCTCGCATGGCAGGCCAAAACATAACTGCTTGTGCAACGAGCAGTTCTATGATAATCGCTTGTGGTATCTAGGCAAAAGTATATTCGGGTTAATACCATGGACCGCACCCACAGTTTTAATTCAGTGCTAAACTGGAAGCTTCTTTGACCATTCTCAGAATGGGAACCAATCATCATCACCATCTTCTTCATGGTAATTGATGGTTCCTGTAGAATATTTCTTGAACTTGGAATTGAGGCCCTTTTCTTGACCAAGTCAGTGAAGACACCCTTTGCAGCCAGGCTTCTGCAGATGTTGCCAAGGCACACAAAGAGGACTAAGAACTTAAGAAGGGTTTGGCCTCTCTGTCTGCCTCTGTGGCTGAAGCCATAGGAGATGTGATTGTGGGTCTTGGTCTTGGTCTTTGGGACTGAAGAGCATGTGGATTTTGCAGAGATGGGTGTTGTTCTGGAGGAGTAAGAATTGGTAACAGGGGTTTTGGTGAGAGGGGAGTGGGGGCAGAATGGCAAATATGAAATATTGAGGTTTAAAAAAGAATATGGACCTTAACAGAGTGGAATTCTGGAAGAAGATCCATATAGCCATATCCTCAGGAGTTGGGAACAGGATTACTTGAGTTGAGTAGTTGTATTGAAGATATTAGCATCATCAACTACACCTTATTCTAACCTAGTTAGGTCAGTGGCATGTAATTCATAATGTCAACTAACTTCTAAAAGTTACATTGACAATACAATTTATGCTAAAGAACAATGTGACAAAATTTTACCCTAGATGTCATTCTTGACACAACCTTTTAGCGAGGGAATGATGAGATAAAGTTCCAACACCATCTTCATATGAAAAAGTTTTATGAGATGGTGAAAATGAAGATAATTGATATGGTTGTGTTCCTCACATGGTTAATAGTAAAGACATATAGTCCTCAAATATGTACCACTACTCAACTATCGAGTTATGGCTGTTCTAGGTTTTCTTTCCGAGGTTTCCTATACATTTCTAGTATTTCTTTGTATTTTTGAAATGTTTCCAAAGAATTCCCATTTCCAAGCTAACTGAAACAAAGCATTTGATCCTGGAATATAAATCTCTACTTAATTAATATGTATGATACCCATGCATGGCATGAGAAGGGTGGGAGGCAGAGTAGAACAGCTCTTTTGAGGAACTAATTTAGTCCAATCCACCAATAGGTTTAAGTAGTGCATAAGCATGTATATATGTCTATATTGTCAGTGCTTGTAAATGTATGCATTATACACATAGATATATATGGTCACCAAACACATCAGACGGAACACTAAATAAGTGTAAACAAGTGAAACTTTAGGTAAGTGCTCTTGGGGTTATATTATTGAAATTGGTTCAGGCTTGAACTGTCATGTCAACCAAATTTCAATTTCTTTAAGCATTAAAGAGAGAGTTAAAGCTTCTTTTAATCTGAATTTGACTGTATTTCAAATTGTAAACCCCTGAACAGTGAGCTATCAATTGCCAGCCCATGTTGACTCGGTGTAAAGCAGGAACTTCGTGAATTAAAAAGGGGATCTGATTGGATGTGTGGCTAATAATAAAAATGAATTTCAGTATCTTTAAGTTAATATGGTCAGAAATGCTAGTAAGCTCGTTACACAAATTTGATTGGAGCAGTTTTTAACTAATGCGGGGTTATATTGGTGTCCGTTTCTTTTAAATGTTCATCCTTTATCAGATTCAGAATGTACAACCAAAAACTTCTCTTGAAGCATTTTTGCTTAGCAACAATTGTCATACATACTCATTGGTATTTTTTTCTGCCAACAATAATCAATTTATCTACTGACCTGTTAAAGCATGCTAAATTGATCCTATCAAATTAAATTTGTATCGAATTTTCCTTTTGACTTATTCCTGTCATTATGCACAGGTTGGTCTTCACTCTGAGCACGAAAATACTCGTTGCTTTTTCTTGGTAAGAATGGATGGAACAGTTGAAGACTTCTCATACCATAAGTGCATACATGGAGCTTTGGAGATAATTGCTCCTGAAAGAGCAAAAAACTACAAGTCAAGGTGGTTAAATGGTATGGTATTTTGAAATTTCTTCAAATGTCAATACAACATCTATTTGATATGGACTCTCTATTTCCCTTTATGTTCCTTGTCCACCAGGACCTGACGAGAACAAGGTTATGGGATAATATGGCAAAACTTATTTCTAAGTTAGACACTTGAATCTTTCATTTTAAGAATATTTCTAGAAAAGGAACTCAGCATTTGATAGTAAAGTAAAATTTCAAGAGTTCAACATGGATGAGAGATAAATCTAATTTTTCCGTGAAGTTTAATTTAATTTCAAGTACATTCTAATGACATTATATTATTTGGTGTTAAACAGTGCTCGCTATATTTAACTGTTTAGATAGATGCTCATGCATTCCTGACTTACATACAAATATAGTAAATATTTTAAGATTAGATGTTAATAAGACCAGCATCTGATGCTCATATCCCGAGTCCATGTAACAGAGTAAAATGTGTGTGCGCGTGTGATATTTGTGTATAAACCATATCTAGCAAGGATGATGTAATGTTAGATGAATAGTTGTATTGATACAACAACAGGCAGTAGACAGTAGTGAATAACTGTGGAAGGATTATGTTTATGATACTATAGCTTTTTCTCCTCTTTAAATTTACAGCTAGACCAAACAAGGTTTGAAGTTTTGGTGATTTAACTCATTGTGCCTCTTTTTTTTTTCCATTTTTTGTGGGACTTGTGTTGCAGAACATCCTCCCAGCAGGTTACCTAATTTTTGTACTAGTGAGACCTTGCCAGAGCTGTAGATGACCAAGTGTTTTTTGTTCAGTGGGAAGGTCTACCAAGCTTGGAAATACAATTTTTTCTTATATATATATTTCTATAGTGACCTCAGCATCGACCTTTGGTTGTTTTGGTTTTTTTATATTTTGCTAGGGTAGTCCAATTCTTATGCTTCTTTTTGCTGCCTCCACTAAGTTTTGTTTCCCTTAAAAGGCAAGTGCAGTAGGCAAATAAGATTTAGTGGAAGTAGCAAAGAGAAGCTTAAAAAAACAGGGCATTGCCCTTTTCATGTTGTGAGTTGTAACTTTCTACTTCTGGCAATGTGAAGAACAATGTTTTTCAGGTAACTTACTGCCTGCTTTGTTTGGACGGTAAATAATGGTCAAAAAGGATTTTGACCCTTGTCTTTTGAGTTCGCAGGTCATGTCTGGCGGCTGGAACATTGGCTTCATCATATTAGATAACAACCCATGTGTATCTACATTCTTGTATCTCTCTATATATACCGTAATTAATCGAAACTCTTTCCATTATGGATAAAAATCATCTTCATCATCATGCCACGACTGCTGAGAAAAAAACAAAACAAAAAAACAAGTGTAAATGAGCACATGCATGGGTCCGAAGCATCTTCATGGAGAATATGGAGACCCATCATCATCATTAGAACATCATCATCGTGGTCGTCAACCAATTCCACTCTGGTCGTTGTCTAGTCTAGTCACAGATAATGAATCTAGTAAGTGGAGTTTCTATTAGTAGAGAAAATGTGATACATTAGCTTTTGATATAAACTTCTCAAGAGTTTGTGATGTATGAAGATAACCACTCAAGACTTGCAAAAAATAGTAACTTTCTCTAGTCATTTAAACTTACTTTTAAATGAAGATCGTATGTAATGATCCCAAAATTAGAAATAAGGCACTTTTTTAGAGGTTATCTCCTTCTCCCACATTTTTGACTCATTTGTTCAAAGCCAGGGCATATACATAAAATGGAAGTATAAGATACAAGGAGTGTGATTGACTAAGTGAAGAAAAGATCGGCACAAGGTAGACTTTAATGATGTATGAGACATTTTATTCTTCTCAATAATGTTTGGTGGACCCATGTTAAACTTCAATCGACTAAAAGTTATCAATAACCAACAAATTGATCTAAATTTTTCTAGAAAATTTTAGTTGACCGAAGATTCAATTTTATTCTATCGAAATAGTTCAATAAATGATTTCACTTTTCTACCTTATTTTGGTCTATTAAAGATGGGACTTAGATCAATTGAATTTAAATAGAGAGTAACTTCATCTTTATGTGTGACTCAAGTCAATTAAAGTCTCTTAGGATGATTTAATATATTCTTAGGTTTTGTAAAAATATTGGAATATAAATTTTAAATTTTTTATGCAAAGATAAGTTACAATTTTTTGTTATCATTAGAATGTCTATTTTACCCTTAATATTTAATATGATTATTATCTAATTTGTTCGTTATATAATATTACAAAATTCATCTCGAACAAAAATTAGTTGTTCTTAATTGGTCTAAGTTATTATCTAGTCGATTAAGAATTGACATCGTAAACTCTTACCTTCAAATATATATTAGATTATTTTAATTATTATTATTATTTTATTATTTACTATCTTAAAACATAAAATCCTTTGCAAAATGTGACAGCAAACAGAAGTTATGTGGTACAAGGGTGGTCCAGCCGCATATTTTGAAATGCTTTAGTGATAGGCATTAATGCCTTTGACAAAACTGTATATAGATTTGTATTATGTTACAACAGAGGAAACATGTTTGACTATGGAAACATAGATAAAATAACATGTGAAAAATCTGTAAAAGTTAGATTAATTAGGGTTAAGAGAAAGAGAGAATAGTTGAATATTTTAAAGATAAAAAATCATCAAAGTGACAGCACCTAGTTGGCTACATTACTATATTGGTTCAACTAAACATAGTTTAAAATATTCATAATTTCTGCGATATTTGTATCGATATTTTCGTAAATCAATGATACCAATATAGATAGAGGGTGTAATCTCTTGTTCATTAAAATATTCTGGAGATATCCGTGATATTTCCATAAAATATCATTTTCGTGAACTTATAATATAAATTTTGCAAAATATCCAGAAAATATCCGTGGAATATCTAGAAAATATTAGTTAAATTTTCATAAATGAAAAGTAAAATTTAAGCTTTTCAAATAAAAATTTGTTAAGTTTTTATCAAATAAATAAAATAAGTTTTCAACCCACGTGAGAAATCTCATTCTCATTAAAAATCTCATTATTCATATTCCATTTTAACAGTCAAGCATTTCATTATTCATATTTCATTTTAATAGTCAAATATCCCATGATTGAATATGAAACTTAAAATAAGAGACATGGAAGCTGCAGAGAATAAGGTTGTAGAAACAGAGTATTTGAATCTTTTGGACATTTTAGTGAAACCAAGAGAAGATGATGAGAATCAACTTTCTCAATGGGTTCGTCCACTACACCCTGATGATGATGAAGGTAACCCCAATCCCCAAATTGCTACAAATGTTCGTAAATATGGAATCAATGTTGATCAGGTGTTATCAAAAGAGGTTACGAATAGTAGTGGATGTGACCCATGGGACATGGGAATGCAATGAGAGGTGCGTAGATCCAGAACTAACTTTCATCTAGATCATCATATTGATGGAATTGGTAATGAAGACACTGGTAACATCGCAATGAGAGAAGAGGTGCACAGGCCCACAAATAGCTTCAATCAAGATGATCATATTGATGGAAATCATAATGAAGAAAATGGTGCTGATGATGGTGATGGTGATGGTGATGACGACGACAAAGATGATGACAATGGATTGAATAATTATGCTTTTACTCACAAAAATGATATTGATACAGGTTTGTCATTGTCGACGTTTAGATTTGGTCGACTGTGATTCGTTGGCCCGTACTGATAGAATGATCCTGAACACGAGAGGTAGAAAGTAATAGCACAATCAACCAGATAATACACTATAAATTTTTACGTGGTTCGACTATAATCATGTTTAGTCCACGACTATTCTCTAATCATTTTAATAGAGTAACAATATGTATTTTTCTATGTTGTTCCCCTTGCAATAGTTTTTTTGACCCCCTATTTATAGTGTGTGGTATTTACAATTTACACGAAATTCAAAATGGTGGGCCACATTGTGGGGGACAATGTGTCCTTATTATCTCCATAAAACTGGGAGTAAAGGCTCCACACTATCTGGGGATTAGTTTACCACTAATAGAGACAGGTAGACATCATCTTCGGTTATTCTGCTCCGTGATCTTCTTTGCGAGTTGGCCGGGTCAGCCAGTGAGCTAAAGGCATCGCTAGGAGCTCGCTTTCTATCGTGATATGAGCTTGTGCTTTAGTATTGTGCGACCTCACCGAGATGCTCTTCGGCCTTAGGCCCATTGGGTTTCGAGTGGCTGGGGCTTGATCATAGGACTATTCCTAGCCCAAAGCAATCCGTACAATAGCCCGAGGCGGTTTGGAAAATGCCCGCAACAGTCATTGAGTACATTTAATTGTGAAAAATAATATACTCATTGCACATAGGATGAAGACCATGGGTGTAGAGCTGGGGGTCTAGGCATAGGGGTTATCGATAAAGATTATACAAGGAGAATCCATCAAATGTAGTTAAGGATGTCATCATCCAATGAAGATAACATTTCAATCACTTTTGAATCCACGAGTTTAAGGACTAATGATGATGGCTATAGAGGTTTTGAGATCTCTAATGATCCTTACACACAATTTCCTATATATGGACAAATGATAGAAAGAAATCAAGAAGTTTATTCATGGCATGTTCGTGATTATATTTAAAACCATTCAAATTATATGTCATTGTATCAATATTGTATAAATTTAGATGTTGGCCACACCATGTATGAGCCACCTAAGACTTCATTTTGGTATTAAAATTTACATAATTTGTGTGATGCAAATTAATTGAAAAGTTTTAATAGAAGCTTTTTAATTTTTTATATAACTTGTCTATATATTATATTCATATTTATACTTTTTAGTTGTTACTTGTTAGATATAATATAGTTTTTGGTTGTAGAAATAATTATTTTAATATTACTAAAAGTTTTATTAAAAAATATTATGTTTTTAACTAAATTTTCATACTTTCCATAAATTTCATGTCAATATCCGTTGATATTGATATTTTCGTCAAATCAGAGTACCAATATTTCTATCGATATTGATATTTTCAACATTACAACTAAACAACCTTCTCAAATAAGACAAAAACTAATTTAGATAATTTTAATCGATTAGCTTTTGTCACTTAGGTTACTAGAAGAAGACTTTGATCGACTAAATTTGAATTGTTCTTAGATAAGGATAATTTATTATTTAACTTTAGTCAATTACAAATTAGTGGTAATTTCAAGGAGTAACATTCTCAACATCTTTGGTCAAACATACTAGGACACTAGTAAATCAAATATTAGTGAATTTTAATTAAAGAGGAAAAAATATCTGAAAAAATGGAATTGTCAGATTATTATTTTAATTAGATTTGCATAAATAAAAATTATATAATTAATAAGAGTATCTTGGATTTCTTAGATTATGTCATATGTATGTGTGGGAACAATTACGTTTGGTTTGAGGTTGTTGCTGCAGCCACACGAAGTGCGTGCTGTGGATTGGCCGACTCTGATTGCCGCCTCATTTGACATGTGACCTTTGTTGTCATCTAATTTGTGACCATACACGTAAGCAAGCATCCCAAGGGAGTGGAATTCAGAGTCCCAATCCCTTGATATGTACTTCAAATTTGATTCTATTTTTTATTCATTTTATGTGTGGGACATGCCCTCCTCCTCTTGTCATTTCATATATAATTAAAGATTCCATACTATTTAGAGTTATTTGTCTTATATAATACATTTAATATTGATGTATTGTATATTTATTTTATATCAAACAAATCATTCTTCTTATCAAAATAATAAAACCATATGATGATCATATTTTTAAATAATTAGACGAGTGTTACTTAATAATGGATTAAAAAGAAAACTCTCTATAATGAGAATTATTCCCTCTTTATTATTGGAAGAAAATTTGAATAATTGGAGATGAAGAAGACAATGTATGAATCAAAGGTCTTTGAGATTGGTTTATAATTATTTGTGTGTGCCCAAACAGTCACAGTCAAGCACAAAAAAGAGTTGCATGATAATACCAATGGTCCCCAAACAACAACATTTGTCTTGTTCCATCCTTGCAGATGGATCGGTCCCATTCAACTTCAGACCCAACCGGCAACCGGCACCGGAAATATATCCACTTTTTGCAGATTCCCTAATTAATTAAATATCCGCTCATGTCAACAAACTATTATTATTATTATTATTATTATTATGTAATAAACATCAATTAAATGATCTTTCCTATTTTTATTACGTAACGATACATATAATAGACTACCTCCTTTTATATATATATATATATATATATAGTGGTGAATATTAATTAAAAATTGAAAAATAATTGAGGTCATTTTAGTAAATTGAGACCTCATTCAGTTGTTCGCGATTAAAGAGCCAGCCCATGCTAATGCTACGCTAAACAAACGGAGGAGGGTCCAGGCACCATATCTTATACGCAACACCATAAGCTTAAGCTTTATATTTATATATATATTCATATATACATATCAGAGGAGTAAAAATCACTGTGGAACTTTCCGGGAGGGCAAGGCGAGGCGAGGCAGAGCTTCTATCGTTCTCCGAGAAGATCCGAAATCTCTGTGGAGACCAAATTCGCCATTTTAGCTCTCGCGTATTTGAATGAATACATACGTCGTGATGATGATGTATAGTTAATGGATACATCTCGAAACTGAATTCACTATCTCAATGATTTGAATCTGAGAATCTCTCCGGCGTTTGCGTTTCTGTTTGTTTAGTCTCTCTCTCTCCGGCGGAGCGCCACTTTTCTCTCTCGGTTTCCGTGTTTGTTGATGCTCTTCTAAACTATCACGAGGCCGAGTTCTTCTAATCCTCACTGCGGTATTGCACGTCCTGCTATATGCTTTCAGTAATGTTTTATTGTCTATATTTACAAGCGTATGTGCGTGATACATGTGATGTGCTGTTCTTTAGCTTTCCTTACCAACCATATGCTACCTACAAGGATTGTTTGATTCGTCTTCTTATTCGTATTTCTTTTATTTTTCGTTTTTCCCTCAATTCTTTTTTATTTGTCGAATGTGCTGCAAGAATTGAGGGATCGTAATGGTGTTATACTTTATGCTATAATGTGTAGTTAATTGATAGAGAAATACTTCTAATAACATATAAAACATATGTCGTTTTGAATGAATTTTTTTTGTGGGAGTGATTGTACTATAATTTATTCTTCATGTACAGTTAAATTTGTTGACGATGTCTTCATATATATATATATATGTGTGTGTGTGTGTGCATTTGTCTTTTGTATATTCTGGTTTTAGCATATCAGGGCCTGAGCTATGAGAAATATAGGGGGCAGTTTCTGCCATTATGAAGATTGTAAGAACTTTAGCTGTTATGGTCTCATAATTATGAGAACATTGTAAGGTAGAACTCTAAAATGTTAAATGTCTCCTGGTAACCATGATAAGCATTATAAGCAGAAGTATCTCAAAAGATTAATGAAGTCACATTTTTTTTTTTTTTTGTCTCACGTGCGGATGGAAAACTTCGCTAAGAACTGCTTTAATTACTAAGTATTTTTATACATGGAGGGTTTGGTTGTCCCATTCCTTTAAATTGTTCCTTTAAATTTTGCAATAGCAAGATATAAAGTGGAGATCTTTCTTGCCTGAATTTTATCTCCCTCTTGACTATTTCGTCTATCTTTATCTGATACAATTTTTTTACTGAGTTCTCTTTCCTATCTACTTGAACGCCTAATGAGGGCATGGCACATCAACCTCAAAAGGCTTGAGGTTATTTGTTGAACTATTTCATAACCTGATTTTGCAACATAGAGTAGCATGTTTAGTTGTGATCTATTTTAGTAAACATATAGCATATTATGTGGCACTAGAAATGGCTTGCCTTGTTGCTTTTGAAATTTTCCAGCACTCGGTATTCAGTAATTGACTCTCTCATGTCTACTGCAGTGAGAGATGGTAGCTTTTGGGAAAAAATTGAAGGAAAGACAGATTCAAGAATGGCAAGGGTATGTTTACATGTACTTCATTTTGAACTAGTATATATTGCTTCCTATTTTTATGCATTGGTAGGTATTATAGCAGGTTTCTTTGAGACATAGATACAGAGATACTGCTAGACCAGTTGCCGATTAGCTACAAAAGTTATGCACAGGTCCATTATACATATGTCCTGTCCATCTATGACATAGATGGTTAGAATAATTTCACTGATCAGCTAATTCTGTAGGCTTGTACTTTGATGATACTAGTTTACTGGATATTATGACATCTATAAATGTTGAGAGTTTATAACAGGAGTTTGTTTTCCCTGAAGCAGACCAGGTGAAAATGTGAGACGCTTTATGAATTAGGAAAGCTTTTGGAACAGAATAGATTGTTTGATTTCATTTTATTTTATTTTGTTTTTTGCCTGAAAGGCCGATAAAGGCCCAAACATGGCATGAAGCACGTCTATGGGGGACATGCACTGAGATGAAACTCAGGCCAAGGAACTCCAGAGAGCATACGTGAAGGCCACCTGCGACAACTATCACACCACAGCCAGCCCCAAAAACAAGAACTCGGATATTCTGGAAACAAAGATAAATACCAACTAACCTAAACAAAGAGCAATAAAAGTAAATTGACAGGAGATCGACCAACCAAGAAGACAAACAAAACACATTACATGCCCAGGCACTGAACTGCCTACAAAACAGTTCCCATCACTGAGCTGAAAATTTTCAGTGTGCGATTGAGGGGTTGTGCTGAAAACCTTCCAATACGACTGCTACGACAGAGAGCTCGCTTTCTTCCCTTTAGTTGTACCACCCTCTGAGGCTTCTATCTTTACCTCTGCAACTTCCAGTGATTGCTGTGAGCAAATAACTTCACTGGAGAATCAACGTCACTGCATTTGAGCTATTTACCCATCAGCATGGCCATAGGAGCTTCCTCTGGGATCTGCAAGCCAAGGAATGACATGCGCTCTTCCAAATAGTATTTGATCCACCTCTTCAATTATTAAGTCCCCAATCTTATGCTTATGAGAATCCAGGGGAATTGACAGAAGGTAAGAAGAGTAGCTTCAAGATGAGAGATATCATGCTACGGATCTGACCTTAGGAAATAGATTTCGATTTCTTGCATTTTTGTTCCTGTTATTACTGTAATGTCATTTCTGTAATTTCTATTTTGTTACTGCTGTAATTTCTAGTTTGTTAAGAGGTTGTTAGCCTAGGGAATCCACGTGCAGGTGGAATGAGCTGACAGAGACGGTTACAACTGCCTGGCTGTAAGGAATCTTCCTTGGCTGGTTGTATAAATCGTCTACTACCCATTTCCTTGGGAATCAATCGAGAATATCAGCTCATTTATCCCTGCTCACAATCTCTCTCTCTCTCAATTCTCTCTTATCTCTTCTTCATTCTTCCCTTAGTTCATTGCTCGGTTACTTAGAAAACATCTTCCCATTCATACCGAATAGGAAGAAGAAAGATTGTCGGGCTTAGGCTGTGACAAATTGGTATTAGAGCGGTGGTCCTCGGCGGCAATAGCTGAAACCATGGCAGAAGGTACTCGCACGAAGGCACTGGAGTCGCAATTGCAATAGTTCGGCTTAGCTATGGTCGATACCCAGAATCGGATTGAACAACTGGAGTTAGGAGCTACTTGGAGTCATGAAGCGATTGTGGCAATGGATCGCAAGGTAGAGAGCTCCATAGAAGGTCTGGAGCAAAGATTAGAGGGTTCCATAGCAAGAGTGAGAGAGGACCTGGGAGCCCAGATGCAACAATTTATGGTGATGTTTGCTCGCCAAATTATGGTAAGTTTATCTCCCTACTTTCCTCCTAGAGAGAGAATAGAGCCAATCCTACAAGGGAATATAAGAGATAGGGGACAGGGCACCTCAAAGATTGAGGCTAACCCAGAAGAGGAATTGGAGGGATTACTGGATAGGGGAAGGGATGGTCCAGTTAATCCTCACCAACCGGGGTTTCCCTTGCCTTGGATGGAAATTCCCACATTCGAAGGAGTCAATCCCCGCTGGTGGCTGAGAAAATGTGAAAGAATGTTTGATTGGTATAACATTCCCGAGGGACAGAGGGTGTCATTGGCATCAGCTTACTTCAATGAAGCGGTTGATGCCTGGTTTCAAGGGTGTTTAAGGCTAAGGAGGAATGGCACTTGGGGGGAGTTATCAGAGAAATTGTGTGAAAGATTTGGGGAGAGGAGCATGGTTGATATAATAGAAGAGTTTAATACTCAAACAAACCAGGAGTGTAAAAGCCTATCATATGCGTTTTAAGGAGCTGCAATCACTCATGATCTAGCACAACCCCCATCTATCAGAAATTTATTTCATATCTAGCTATTTGAGTGGGCTCAATGATGAGCTTAGACCTATGGTAAAGGTGTTAAGGCCTCAGATTGTAGAACAAGCTGCAGAAAATGCCTGTCTATAAGAGTTGCTGGTGGAGGCGCTATTAAAAAAACAGAGACAACAAACAAAGGGGATGGTGGCAAGAGCCTCTAACTTAGGGGGAGGGGGATATGGTAGAGAACCAACAAAGGTGAATAGTGGAGGTAAGAGTGGATCGGGCTCGAGTTTAGTACCTTTTGGGGAGCAACTAAGGGAACATAAGAGGTTAGCTGGCCTTTGTTTCCATTGTGGGGACAAATACCACATCGGTCATCAATGCAAAAGACAGATTCTACTGTTAGAAGGGAATGAAGAAAAGGAACTAAAGGAGGCATAAGAAGTAGACCGTGAGGATGTAGAGGAGGAAGATAATGGGGAAATATCCCTTCATGCCTTGAAAGGAGTAGCCAACAACAACATTATTAAGGTGGAGGGGCAAGCCAAGGAGGGCAACCTCATGATTTTGATAGATAGTGGGAGTACCCACAACTTTCTTAATGAAAGCACGGCCAGGAGATTAAAGTGTCCACTCGCAGGGACACCTTCCTTGAGTGTGACAGTGGCCGGTATTGAGCAAATCAGCCTACAATGGCTTTTGTTGGGAGATGCAAGGAGAGGAGTTCGAGGCAGATCTGAGGTTATTGCAATTGGGAGGTTGTGATATGGTTATGGGGGTGGATTGGATGAAAGGAGTTAGCCCCATCAGTTTTGACTTCAACAGAATGGAAGTCTCGTTTGAAAAGGAAGGGAGGAAGTTGACTCTAACCGGAGGAAGAGAAGCGGGAACCTGCAAATTGATCATCGACAAGAGGTTGAAAAAGGTGCTCAAAAGCAGGCGGGACCATCTGACCCAACTATTCTCCATTGTGGCAATGGAAGAGGACTTGGACAGTAAGGAGGACCAAGGAGAAATTCACTTCCAAGTCAGCATACCGGAGAGCATGCTTGACCAGGTACATGATTCAGTTCTCCTTGATCAATTGCTGATTGAATTTTGAGGATCTATTCATGGACCCAAAAACCCTTCCTCCTACTCGGGAATTTGACCATACCATTAACCTCCAACCCAATTTAGAACCCATTAATATCCAGTCCTATCGTTATCCACCAGTCTAAAAATCGGTGATAGAAAAAATGGTTAGAGAGATGATGCAACAGTCCTTCATTAAACCTAGCCAAAGCCCATTTGCATCCCCTGTCCTACTAGTCAAGAAAAAATGATTGGTCATGGCGGTTTTGTGTGGATTATCTCCAACTTAACGCCATAACCATCAAGGACAAGTGGCTTGCATGCATGTTGCATTTCACTTTTATCTATGATGTCATGCTCATTAATTTACTACATTGCATATTGCCTTTACTGAGTCCCCGGACTCACCCCCCCTCACTCCATTAACCCAATAGGTGTCTCAAGATCTAAAAAGGGGAAAGCGGTCGTGGTGGAAAAGTCGTCGGTTAACAGTAATTGCGGGCAATGAGAATGTGGGTCATGTTCGTGTCATTTATGTAAATTATATGTGCTCTATACTTGGGCTACGGAAGATGGTTGTGATTTAAATAAAACTTGCTTTGGATCAAGTTAAGGTCCCCACTATGAGTAACTCAGTGAGTGTGAACTAGTTATGCTTGACCATTGGAGTATTGTATTGGGCATGTTGATATTTATTTGTTTTATTTGAAATTGGATTTATATTTTAAGGGCCTAATTGGTTTCGAGAATCGGGTATATACTCGTTGCTTTTACATTATAAACTCGAATTTTTAATAATCGAAGGCAGCGAAGCCTGGACCCCACCCAGGGCGCCCAATATTATTTTAATATTTTATGTTGGTAGGACATAACTGTCCTTCGAGACAGGCCAGGGTTGTAACCGTAGGTTACGGTGGCACCCGGTAGTGGGGCCGGGGTGTCACATCGTTCGCCACCACCGTCAATCTCATCTGTTGGTTGTTCTTTCTCGTCACCGTCGATCTCATATGTTGGTCGTTCTCTCTCATCACCGCCAATCTCATCTATTGGCTGTCATCTCTCGTCGCCGATCTCGTCGTCCTTCGGTATGTATCCATCTTCCTCCGCCTTCGGTAAAAAAGTAAAAAACATTGCTCCTTGTTGCTTCCTGCTTGTTGCAGCAGCAAGCTTGCGTTGTTGCAGCAACAAGCTTGGTGTTGATCACTTGATCTATAACACCAGTTTATTAGATGTCTGTTTTAATTCAATTTCAATGTCAATTATTCAATACTCAGAAAAAAAGAAAAAAAAAAAGAAAACAGGAAGTGAAATGAACACTTTTCCTAGTCATCGCCTAGGAGCCCTAGGCGCTAGGCCTCAGCTTGGCGCCCCACTAACGCTTAGCGCGTTTTTGAACACTGGGTGGAGGACCTTTTGGATGAACTCCATCAAGCCAAATTCTTCTCTAAATTGGACCTACGCTCGGGTTATCATTAAATAAGGATGAGACCCATAAAACAACCTTTAGGACACACCACGACCATTTTGAATTCTTGGTGATGCCATTTGGGCTCACCAATGCTCCGCCCACTTTGCAATCCCTTATGAATCGAATATTTGAGCCCTACCTAAGGAAGTTTATACTAGTATTCTTTGACGATATTCTCATTTATAGTTCTTCCTTTGATCAACACTTGAGCCACTTGAGAATCACCTTTGAAGTCCTTAGATCCAATCAACTCTTTATCAAAAGAACTAAGTGTGCTTTCAGTCAAAGTCAGGTGGAATACTTGGGGCATCTAATTTCGAAAGGAGTTAGTACTGACCCTAAGAAGATGAAAGCCATGGTGGCTTGGCCAAGACCAAAAACAGTCAAGGCATTAAGGGGGTTCCTTGGATTGACTGGTTACTACCGCTGATTTGTTAAGAATTATGGGATTATTAGCAAACCGTTAACTGAGCTTTTGAAGGAGGGATTTAATTGGGGGTCAAAGGAACAGCTTTTGAAAGGCTGAAGGAAGTGGTGAGTGGGGTACCTATTCTTGGGTTGCCAGATTTCAACAAGCCCTTTGTCTTAGAAACTGATGCTTGTGCAACAAGAGTTGGGGTGGTTTTGATGCAGGAGAGTAAACCATTGGCCTTCCTCAGCTAGGCCCTAAGTCCTAGACATATGGGGCTTAGCATTTATGAAAAATAGTTTTTGGTTGTGCTAATAACTGTGGAAAAATGGAGACATTATTTGGAGGGGGGTAGGTTTGTCATCAAGACAGACCATGAGAGTTTAAAGTTTCTTTTGCAATAAAAATTGCACACCCAACTTCAAAAGAAAGGGATGTCCAAACTGATGGGATTAGATTATAGTATTCAATACAAAAAGGGAAAGGAAAATGTGGCTGCAGATGGCCTCTCTAGGTTCCATGAGGAAGGAAGTTTGATCACCATTACTACCTTAGTCCCCAAGTGGTGCCAAGAGATAATAGCCAGTTATGAAGGGGATGAGAAGGTAAAGGCTTTGTTGGAAAGGGCGGCTATCAACAGAGATGAGGGTGGAGAATATTCCCTGGTGGGAGGCTTGTTGAGATACCAAGGGAGGCTGGTGGTAGGGAACAATGGTGAACTCAAGAAAAAGATAATGAAGTCTCTGCATGAGTCTGCAATAGGAGGGCGCTCAGGGGTGTAGAATACCTACCTCAGAGTGAAGCAACTGTTCTTTTGGACAGGACTCAAAACGGAAGTGAAGAAGTTCGTAGCAACTTGTGACATTTGCCAGTGATGCAAGAGTGAAACTGTGGCTTACCCGGGCCTTTTGCAGCCATTGTCCATCCCGAACCAAGCATGGGAAAGTTTATCTATAGATTTCATTAAAGGGCTATCAAAATCAAAAGGTAAGGACAGCATTTTGGTGATAGTCGATAGACTGACCAAATTTGCACATTTTATAGGATTGACACACCCCATTACAGCCTAAGATGTGGCTAGAGTCTTTTTGGATGAAGTGGTGAAAATGCATGGGGTTCCTAAGGCCATAATATCAGATTGGGATAAAATTTTTACTAGCCTTTTATGGCGGGAGCTTATGAGAGCATTGGGAACAAAGTTGAACATGTCCACAGCTTATCATCCGCAAATGGATGGCCAAACATAAAGGGTTAACCAAAGCTTGGAAGCATACTTGAGGTGTGTGAGTTTCCTTCATCCTAAGAGCTAGCACAAGTGGTTATCCTTGGCCCAATAGTAGTACAACTCCAACCACCACACATCCCTTAAGATGTCCCCATTCAAGGCCCTATTTGGATACAAACTGCCTATTTTACTAGCTGTGGGAAATTATTCAACAGTGACCATCGTGGAGGAATATATGTAGCAAAGAAGGAGGGTTATACAACAGCTAAAAAGGGAATTAGCTTTAGCCCAGAACAAGATGAAGCAATTTTCAGACCGCAGGAGGAGTGAGAGGAACTTTGCTGTGGGAGAAAAGGTGTATTTGCGGCTCAGGTACCCTTATTTGAAGTCTATATCTCGGGGGCAGGTGTCTAAGCTTGGTCCTAAATATTATGGGCCCTTTCCCATAACTGCTAAGATTGGGCAGGTGGCCTATCGACTGCAACTCCCAAGGGACTCTCACATCCACTCGGTGTTCCATGTTTCCCTCTTGAAGAAGTCGGTAGGAGCACAAAGGGTGAGTCTCCCTCCTTACCTACATTGCCTAAGGAGATCCGTGAGACTCTAGAACCAGAGGCCATAGTGGACAAGCGGATCATATACAAGCATAGAGCACCCCTAATCCAGGTTCTAGTCAAGTGGCAAGATAGAACAGCTGAGGACAGCACTTGGGAATACCTCCCAGATTTGCTCAAGTAGTTTCCCCGATTGGCCAACCTCCTTAGCATTCTTGAGGATAAGAAATTTTGAACAAGGGGGGAGATGTCATGCTAAGGATCTGACCTTAGGAAATAGATTTCGATTTCTTGCATTTTTGTTTCTGTTATTACTGTAATGTCATTTTTGTAATTTCTATTTTGTTACCGCTATAATTTATAGTTTGTTGCAGAATATATGGAATGTAAATTTAGTAAGAATGCAAAAGTGGAGGATGTTATAATAAAATTGGAAGACCAAATCTTACAAAGAAAAGACCATTTTCGATATTTGGGATCAGTGATTCAAAAAGATGGAGAAATTCACTAGGATATCACACATAGAATTAAGGCAGGTTGGCTAAAATGGAGAAATGCATCGGGGGTGTTATGTGATGATAAAATCCTATTAAAATTGAAAGGAAAATTCTATAGGACAGCTATAAGACCAGTTTTGTTGTACGGTTCAGAATGTTGGGCAGTCAAATACCAACATGAGCAAAAGACGAGTGTAGCGGAGATGAGGATGTTAAGATGGATGTGCGGCCATACAAGAAAAGATAAAATTAGAAATGAAGTTATTCGTAATAAGATAGGAATAGTGCCAATAGAGGAGAAGATGAGAGAGGCTAGACTAAGATGGTTTGGTCATGTGAGAAGGAGACCAAGAGACGCTTCTGTGAGGAGAGTTGATGAAATGGAACAATTAATCAAAAAAAGAGGTAGAGGCAGACCTAAGAAGACTTTGAGGGAGACATTAAAGTTTGATATGAAGTGTATGGATCTCAATGAAGATATGACAAAAGATAGAAATACATAGAAGTTTAGAATTCATGTAGCCGACCCCACATAGTGGGATAAAGGCTGGATATGTTGTTGTTGTTGTTATAATTTATAGTTTGTTAGAGGTTGTTAGCCTAGGGAATCCACGTGCTAGTGGAATGAGTTGGCAGAGACGGTTACAACTGCCTGGCTGTAAGGAATGTTCCTTGGCTAGTTGTATAAATCATCTACTACCCATTTCCTTGGGAATCAATCGAGAATATAAGCTCATTTATCCCTACTCACAATCTCTCTCTCTCTCTCAATTCTCTTTTTCTTCTTCATTCTTCCCTCAGTTCATTGCTCAGTTACTTAGAAAACATCTTCCCATTCATACCGAATAGGAAGAGGAAAGATTGTCAGGCTTAGGCCATGACAAGAGATCTCTTCTTTTTCTTCCACCACATTCTTAGCAGGAGGGGAAGACATCTCCTTTTACGGCCTGCCAATTTCCTTCTGTAGTTAATTTGCTTTCATAGTTATTTGAAATTATTGTGAGAAATCTGAAAATGAAATCAGATATTGTAGGCTTGTTTATTTGGTTGTTGATTACAGGGGCTAACATGGATTCACGTGAACTTGAAGACGAGTGAATAGATGAAAGTATAATGGAAGAGCTAGATCAACAAATTGTTGAGTAGACCTTCTAAACTGTAGCAAGCTTAGAAGTCTATATAACCTTTGATGAATTTGAGAGATTGTAGGCATTCTATTTCAGTACTATAACTGGAGTGTTATAATACACGGGGACGGATGAATACAACTAAATTTGAGCATCACATAAATTTTAGTTGAGTTTAGAAATATGTGGGAGATTCTTGTAAAATATACCATTTGGTTGTAGAATACTTTTATCGCCATTTTCCTCACCCCCCCCCCCCCCTCTTGCAAAAAAAAAAATGATAACAAAGAAAGAGAGAAGAAAGAAAGAAAGGAGAAAATCATTATGAGAAGAATGGTTGAAGTTTCACTGTTTGAAGTGAAAAATATCTTCAAAATTGCACCAGCTACTGTGCTGTTTGTGTCCTCCCTCCCTTTGTAGAACAATGTGCCAATCCTTTATTCCACTATATGGGGTTGCCTATATGAACTCTAGCTTGCCAATCATTTTTATTTATGGCTCTTCTTTAAGGACACCTTATAACTAATTGTATCCCTAATTGTCTCCCCCCAAGTTTTTCGTGGTCTTCTTCTATCTATTTTGCTACATACTTGTTCCATTCCATCAACTATCCTTGCAAGAGCTCTTCTTTTCACATTGACCAAACCATCTTAATTGTGTCTCACTAATGCAGTATGGGAGGAAGAATCAACAAAAACAAGAGCAAAAATTGTGCGAAAACAGTGTAAGTTCAAATCTGGAACAAAGATATGAAATTAGGATTTAAGAAAACCTCAAAAGTTGAATGAGAATAAAAAACGGCTGCCTACGAAGTCTCTTAAAAGATTATTTATACTAGGTTATAGCTAATAAATCTAATCCTTGATCCAAAAGGAATCAATCTAATCTTAGGAATCTATCTCTTTTAAAAGGCACATGCTTAGTCCCATGACTACTTGAAGAGTAAACTCACTGGAAGTTTCATGAATGAAATAACTTCCATAGAATTCATTAAACCGTGGGATGCAAATATATACAAAGAGTTTCCTAAGAAAACTCCTAAAATTTAGGACTAGATTACACTCCTAATATTTAGGTATAGATTACAACAATCATTCTTTAGATTGAGATCAATTTAAATCAGGATTTCCTTATCTGATTTTAAGGAATATCCTTATCTTTGCAGCTGGATCTCTCCTTCATCTCTATCTTTAATTTCTCCTCTTCTTATCCTCTCAGTCATAGCTTAGATGTTCTCCTTTATCTTCTCCAACACTACTTATTAAAGCTAATGAATAAAAAATTATTTAAAACCTAATAACTTAAATATTAAGCAGAATTAAACAAATAAAAATAAAATAACAAAAAAAACTGCTGTTGCATCTTTCATAGGAGCCACTCTAACCTTATTATGAAAGACTTCATTTCTAATTTTATCTTTTCTTGTATGGCCACACATCTTAACTTTCTCATTTCCATTACACTCATACTTCATACATGCTTTATAGCCCAACATGTGGTGACGTTACACTCATGCTTTATAGCCAACATGTGGTGACGTATAATGAAGGTGGTCTTATAATTGTCCTATAAAATTTTAAAATGGGATCTTACTATCACATAGAACATTAGATGCACGTTTCCTTTTTAACCATCTTGCCTTAATTTTGTGGGTAACATCCTCATTATTTTTCCCATGTTTTTGGATCATTTTGTGTCCCTTGGTGGAGTAGAAAAATTAAATTAAATTCCTTGGAGCAGAATATGGCCCTTGGTTATCTGTAATGTTGAAACGCTAGATCCATCATGCCCTGTTTTTGAAAGAATGACCAAGTGCCTCATAAATCATAATTGAGAAAGACTGATTAGGCATACACAAAGGAATGGGGGGAAGGGGGGGGGGGGGGGGGGGTGTTGTGGCGGGGAAGAATATAAAGCTTGTAGCTGTTCTTGATTTATCATTCAATGTTTTCTTTATGCATATTTATTTTATCTGACCTCATCTTTTACCTTTTCAGTTACTACATCAACTATAAATTAATGAAAAAGAAAGTGAATCATTATGCTCGCCAAATTGAAATTGGGGCACTAGACCGCCGACAGGTTCTGAAAGATTTCTCAAGAATGCTAGATAGCCAGGTGTGCCAGACTTTATCTTGGTTAATTGTTCTGAATGTACTTGAATTTTGTCTGATTAAGCATCCATGAATGTCTTGGATGTTTGTCTTACATCTGTTTGATGGTTTCTCATCTGTTTTCTGGGCTTTTATCCTTTTGATGGTTTCAACCTTTTTTCCTAGGAAATGTTTTCTGTAAGTGTTAATGAACTCTCAGAATTGGATATAACTTTTAAAAATGACTCTAATGCCTAGAAAATTCTGACAGACCAATTCTCTCTTTTAACCAAGTAAACGTAGTGATTCTTTTATCCAGTGATCCACAGTGGGTTTGAATCTCCTGTCAGACGTCAAAAATGCCAGATAAGCTTCCATTATAGAGATCAGGTGCATCGTTCTAATAGATGTCATTTATCTAATATTTCTTGTGGTTCCGTACGGTATAGGGATGAGTTAATCTACATTGGACTTTGGCAAGCCACAGCACAATGAGAAGCAGTGTGCAACTACTGTCAAGTCTCATTAGTTTTCTACTCTGTTCCTTCTATGTGTAAACATCTACAAGTAATGATAGTTGACAAGAACCTTGTCAAGTATCATTTAGGCTGGGGTTGTTGCAAAATATGATTTTTCATATTCTTGAAGATATGACAAAAGACAGAAATACATGGAAGTTTAGAATTTATGTAGCCGACCCCACATAGTGGGATAAAGGCTGGATATGTTGTTGTTGTTGTTTGAAGAAATTTAATATATATCTTTTATATGCTGAAGGTCGAGCACTGATAAATTTTTGCTCTTGTTTTCTTGCTGTTTTTTGACTATTTAATTTATCCTTGCTTGGGTCATATTTATAGATCGAAAAGATTGTCCTTTTTCTGTTGGAACAACAAGGGCTACTTGCAAGCAGGATAGCCAAGCTTGGAGAACAGCAGGATTTTCTTCAACAGCACCCAGATATATCAAAAATATCTGAATTGCGAGAAACTTACAGAGCAGTGGGGCGAGATCTTTTGAAGCTTCTGTTTTTTGTTGAGATCAATGCCATTGGACTGCGTAAGATACTGAAGAAATTCGATAAGCGATTTGGCTATAGATTTACTAATTACTATGTCAAGACTCGTGCTAATCATCCTTATTCACAGCTGCAGCAAGTTTTCAAGCATGTGGTAATGTGCCAACTCAGGCTTCTAAGCTTATTCCTTTTCAGTTTGTTACCCCCATCCCCACACGCACATGCGCACAGGCATATGTTGTGTTCATTTAGATGTCACATATTATGTCTTCATATGAAACAACTACCACTCACTCACAATCACGGATCTTTCAGGGGCTGGGGGCAGTTGTTGGATCTCTGTCTCGCAATCTTGCAGATCTTGAGGATCGTCAGGGAAGCTACTTGTCTATTTATGACCAACCTGCTCTTCCGTTACAGGTTTTCTTTGCATTGGCTTATGCCTGATTCAGCTCATTCTGATTGTATCTTTATTTTAGTTTATTGGTGCACCTTGAATCTTAGGTAGCATTGCCTTATGCTTATTTTTCTACTAAACAGAATTCATCTGCAGGACCCTGTCATTGATTCAATAAAAGCAGCTGTCGACAGATTAACACACTCAACAAATTTCCTCCACTTTTTGGCACAACATGCACTTATAATGCAAGAAGAGTTACCTAGTCCAGCTGAGGAACATGTTGATGATGAGAGATACCATTTTATGTCGCTTTTATTGAACCTAGCAAACACCTTTCTCTATATGGTTAACACATACATTATTGTTCCAACAGCAGATGATTATTCTATGAGCCTGGGTGCTGCAGCAACTGTTTGTGGGATCGTGATTGGTGCAATGGCTGTTGCACAGATTTTTTCTTCTGTATATTTCAGTGCATGGTCAAATAAATCATACTTCAAACCTTTAGTTTTTAGTAGTATAGTTCTGCTCGTGGGAAATGCCTTGTATGCATTAGCATATGATCTTAATTCCATTGCGGTTCTTCTTATTGGTCGCCTTTTCTGTGGGTAAGTAATTCTTCAACCCCTCCCATTTGAGCAGTGCTTGTATATCATCATTACTTGGAAGAAAAAAAATGCTGCAAATATCTTTGGTTTTTTCCTGGAACTTGCAATTTAGTTATACACTTCAATGACAGAAAAGATGGTTGCTAGACCTTTTGTCCCGGTGGTTTTCAAACGAAAACAAAATTCTTGTGCTTGGCAATTGATTGTTCTGTTCCAGATATATCGACTCATAAGTTCCCGAGTTAAGATCAGAAACTTGTGCAAGCTGGATGAGTTATGTGAATGGTAGTTGTCTAAGGTTTATTATATACCTTCCCAAATCAGATTTACTACTAAGGGTGATACAGAACAACAATTTTGAGGATCTAACAAAGCGATGTCCGGTGAATAATTGATGCAGAAGTATCAAACATCAACAATTTCACTGCACAACAATTTTAGGTTCACAAAAAAAAAAAAAAAATGAAAATTGTCCTATATAGAGTTATTTTGGCTCTCGCATAATTATTTCTATGCCATTGCCTTCTTGTCCCACTTTCCTCCCTGCTGATGTGTTGTGTTTACTGGTCTCCAAAAGTTCTGTGAATAATTTAATTTTTCATGGCAGACAATGAATTCATTCTAAATATGCATGGATGTACTGTTAGAAGGTGACATATAAGAAAAGAATCAATTGAACTTGTTGAAGAATTTTGTGTAATGCAGAATCTATTATTGGTGATATCAGTTTCTTATGCTAACATGTTTGATTAATTTAGCTTAGGTGCACACTCAAATTATACTAGACAGATTGCTTACTTTTGATCTTATTTTAGACTGTGTATCAAGTATGTATTCTTTGAGATTGCAACTTCACCTCATAATACATGCTAAGACAAATATGTTTTTTCAAATTTGCAGTTTTGGTTCTGCCAGAGCTGTTAACCGGCGTTATATCAGTGATTGCGTACCACTCAAACTCCGCATGCAGGCTTCAGCAGGTTTTGTTAGTGCTAGTGCTCTTGGAATGGCTTGTGGTCCTGCAATTGCTGGCTTGCTTCAAACTAATTTCAAGATTTCCAAGATCACGTTTAACCAAAATACTTTGCCTGGTTGGATCATGGCTATAGCATGGCTTATTTATTTAATATGGTTGTGGATATCATTTAAGGAGCCCCCGCACCAGATTAAAGAGAATACCATACATAAAGGACTTGCCGGTATTTCAACTTCCTATCACGTTACTTTTCTGAATTATATTCTAACTTCCCCCCATTACTTTGTCCCCCCCGTGGCAGGATCTTCTTGACTTGATATTTCCCTTGGTTTTTCTAATAGTTATTTGAGCTTGATAACAACTTTCAAAGAGTCCGACATTAGTTGCCAAAAATCACATCTTGGGGACCTTATTCTCTCTCAACTCTTCACATGTGTCTCATTTGTTTCTATTAGGATTTACCCAGTAAAATGCTCAACAAATGATGAAAGTTTGTGCAAATATGTAATTAATATTTTTTCAGTTCAGAAAATTAGTTTTGGATATTCAGACATGAGGTTGGTTTTTATGTTCTCATTCACATAACTATTGTTACGTAAATCCTAGGATTCTATTTTAGATTTTATTTATATTTATCCTTTTATATTATCAACGGTATGTATGTTATATATATATATATATATATGTTTATATGTATGTCAATGTCTTAAGAAGACTGATAGATGCTTGTATTGGATGGCAGATGAAAAACAGAATGATGCAGTGGAAAAGGGTCTTGGGAAACCATTGCTCTTAGATTCAGAAGGAAACCAACAAGATGAAGATGGTGACCAAGAATTGGATGGAAGTGAAGAAGCTTCTGAGGAGTCTCGTCGACCAGCAACTTCTATGGCATCAGCGTATAGATTACTAACACCATCTGTAAAGGTTTGTTTTAGTTTTAATTTTTAGTCTCTAATTGTCTCACCCTTCCCCTTTCTCAAGCTGTGAACCCCAAGCCTAAACTTAGCCTAATTCATCCATAAGACTATCACAATTCAACTGAAAACTTCCTATATGCATTATAATACACTATAAAATACAACATATCAAACATCCTTAAAGATTACAAATCAATTGATTACAAAGAATTAAAAAAATCAAGTGGTTAAAAGTATTCCCTGATTGCCTCTTGTTTCGAGTTTGAGTTTAAGGATTTTGTGATGTGGAACAGCCAGAAATTGAGAAGGATTGAAGAAGAAAGAGGGGAATAAGCAGAAGAGAAGAAAAAAAATTTGAGAAGAAGAGAAGAAGCAGCAAAAGTTAAGAGAGAGAAAGAGAAAATAGATAAAAATCAGGAAGAGAAGTTTCCACTTTATTCAATATCAATCCAAAGTGTCAAATCTCTCTCTCTCCCTCTCTCTCTCTCTCCCCGGGGTTCCTAGGAAGTAGAAATTCATTTTCACCAATAACTTCTTTCTAATCACCTTGGCTGATCAGGTTCCTCTTTCCCCATAGCCTCTCCCCTACTTTCTTCCCATCCCTTCCCCATTGATTTGCTTCTCCATGAGCGCCTCTGCTCTCTCCCTTTATCTTTGCCTATCTCAAGTTCGTGATCTCATTGTCCCTCTAATTCTCACCTTCATTTCAATGACTATGTCTTGTTTCAGTATATAATAAACCTTAGACAACTACCATTCCCATCATTTTGCTAATCACCTGAAATGGTTAGGTAAAGTGGTGAACTCACAGCTTAGTGAACAGTTATTCTACACATATATAGCTCATATCCAAAATAATTATATTTTCATGTGTATACGGATAACACTGTTTCCATTTCCAAAACATTCCAATGCATAAATTTTTAATTCGGTAATTTCAAATAACATGGTGTAGCATATATCTCATATATAGATATTCAATGTAGTGGTCATGAAATCAATTTGGGAACCACTATCAACAATTATTTAACAAATTATCATCAGTGATGTATACATCTCAAAGGGCACCCAAGGGCTCATGGATCCACATCGTACTAGGCTACCGCAGAATCATTCCTAGGTCAATTCTCTGTGACATACCTGGTTGGAGTTACCAGTTGTGCACCTAGTCTCTTCCCCAAAACCATGGAGAAACCAGTCACCTTTTTGCCACTCATGGTGGTTGGTTTTCATTCTAGTTATTAGAGTTATCACAAAGTTTCCCATGGTGCGAAATTATCCCATGGACTTCACCTCAATGGTCTCATCATATCATATTCTTATGCTAACACCATTGGAACAGTATTTTTCCACAATTGTATTTGTTGGCATAACAATTGGTTGGAAATATATCATATATTACCAAATAACATTGAGAACCTAATAATCATGTTTCAGGTGCAATTGCTGATTTACTTCATGCTTAAATATGCAATGGAGATTTTGCTATCAGAATCTAGTGTCGTAACCACATTCTACTTCAACTGGTCCATGAGTACAGTAGCAATTTTTCTTGCATGTCTTGGCCTAACAGTTCTCCCTGTGAACATTGTTGTTGGAAGCTACATCAGCAACATGTTTGAAGACAGGTAATTCCATGGAGATTTGCTTGTGATCTATACTTATATGCAGTTGTAGATTCATTATGATTGTTCTTATGAACCTGGAGTTTAAGCCGACAATTCATTGTTGGTTGATTTTCTTTACAGAAGTCAAAATTAAACTCATGTTAGAAAAAGAGGAACACGACATCAACTTATTAATCACATCTTGGAAAAAGGGGATAATTACAAAAACCTACCTAAGGTTTGCCATAGCATCCACTTTCCATCAAACTTACTCTCACTTTATATAACCTATTTGGATCATGTTTGACTTAACAAAGACCTACCTAAGGTATGGATCCTCATTCTTTCTCACCATGAAAACATTGCTAACAGCTCTACAATGACATTTGAGACTTGTATGGTATTTTTATAGTTTTCTTCTAAATCTCTAAGACCCCTTTTTGCTTTATGAACCTTTTCCATTTGAAAAGGTTCTTAAACTATCTTTGTAGTTCGCTTTTTATATCTAATACCCCTCGTATTTTTTTTCTTTGGGACTTGCAACTTTACCAACTATTTTGTCTACTCTTGGAAAGTGTGTTCAGTATTCTTGTGGAATTGTCCTCCATGAAGATCTATACTGTAGGTAAGTTCAAGAAAAAGAGAATATTATGACAAATCTAATGTAAGATTCTGTAATTATCCTTGGATGTAAAACTTCTGTTTATTTACTTTCCAACAATACTATCAGATTTAAACAACCAAATCCTCTTAAAATGTCAATTCCGATTACCTTTGTTATTTTTCTTTTTGGTCTCTCTGTTACCATATAACAGAACTCTAAAAGCTTAAGCTGATGAAGAAGCAATATGACAATGTAAGTTAACACCCGCACCCAATGGAGCCAATAGAGTACATTTTAACATCATTGCCTGATGGGTCATTCACATGGACAATCCATAAATTCAGAGATTAACCAGCATCTAGTTGAGGTGCGGAAATGCAATTCTATACCTACTTTGGACTGGGGAGCCTCGTGCACTGGAGATGCCCTTTTGTTGTAAAACAAAGACTGGGTGGGGTGGCTTTTGATTGGTAGGATTGTAATTCATATAAAATAATGATCACCATCACCATTGACCAGAGGATGGTTTATGGAGCACTTGGTGCAATAGGCAAGGTCTTTTAGGCCATATTACTGGTTTAGCCCATGTGATTAATTGCTGCAATTGGAATTTGAACTACCAGCAATCCATCTGTAGTCTGCTATAGTTTATTTGGCTATTTTTTTATATTATTCTTTGCGTTACCATGGCAATAGTCATAAAGACTTACACCTGACAAAGTTCTACAACTTTTTATTTTCTGAAAATGAAAAGGTTTTGTGTTGTTTGTCTTTTATCCTCTTGAAACTAGTTTTGGTTATCCACATGGGCAATGTGCAATGGAAGAAAATAAAATATGTATACTTTGAATGTATTAAGTTGCCAAACTTAACTCCTTTCAGAAATAAAATATGGCAGTATGTTTTATATCAGAGTTTTTTCCTTACAAAGTCAACTTCTGTATTGCGTGGAATAATGGCTTATAGTTATCTGAGGTGTCCATTGATGAGTCATTAAGTGTCATTTCCTGGTTAATCATTGAAAGTTTGTTTTATAGAAACTGAACATTGCCATTGACGTGCTGCAGAAAATTTGAAATAAAACTTTTACAATTGGTAATATGAGAGTTGCTTCTGTTATTATGTGTTACATAAGTTTATAATAATAGTGAGCAAGATTCTTAAATCTGTCACCCTCTCCTATAGTTCCTTGTTGGTTTATATTTCCTCATCAATCTTATTGCAGGCAAATTTTATTAGCATCTGAAATTATGGTTTGCGTGGGCATACTTCTAAGCTTCAACATAATGATTCCATATTCTGTGCCACAATATGTCTGCTCTGGACTCATAATGTTTGTTTCAGCTGAAGTACTGGAGGGTAAGTCTATCTGATTGACTTATATTTTTTGATGTATCCCACATATGATGAATCGTTACATAGCAAAGTATTTTTTTTTTTGTGTGTGTAAATAAAATATATTAACAAGAAAAACCGCACAAGCATCTACAAAACAAGCTGGGGCATACCCCGCAAAAAACAAGAAACAAAACTACCCACTCACAAGAAAAGAAACAAAACAAAAACTGAATCAGCCTCTAACATGCGAGGCAAAAGGAAAAACACAGCAACAACCAAGTCAGGCTAAAAAGGCCCAAGAGAGCATGAGAGGATCACTGGGAAAAGAAACGGATCCAAACACTATCGCCAAGGAAACTCTCGCCAACTGAGGAGAGGAGATCGGAGGCGAAAGACTGAGGGAAGCCCATGACTAAGGATGGTAGGAGAGTGCACTAGAGGCCTCGATAGAGCCGAATGGATGGAAGGATGGGGGGGGGGGGGGGGGGGGGGGAGACCATCAAATTTATAAGTCTCCTGAATCATAAGTGAGCAGTAGGTAAGGGCGATCTCGAGAAGAGGGAAATGATCAAAGGGAGACCTCAGCCAACAAACCTGCAAAACCCCTAATCTCACAGTCAAGAAGATCAATAGCATTTGGATATACAACATGACGACAATAGAGAAGAAAAAGAGGACTAGCTCAAACAAGAGGGTGAAAGACGCTAGGAATGGATAAAGGTCGTACCTTGCAATGTACAAGGGAAACGCAATGAAACCAAGTGAGTCAAACAAAGGTTTGGATCTGATAGGCAACCTAAGAAAGGGGAGTGCATATTGTCCCTAAAGCATCGATTATTTCGCTCATGCCAGATGAAATAAACAACCTGAAGAGTAATTCGAGCTGCCGCCACCCTCGGAGATTTTCCACACCATCTATGCGCAGCCCAAAAAATCCGTTTGGACTAGCATCGCCAGAGCCATGCAAACTTCACCCGACGACAAAGCTGAGAGATGACTTGCCAAGAAAAGGGACAAACAAAGAACAAATGATTGTGGCACTCTAGAGCAGTGTAACACCCTGTTTTCCCAAAACACGCGTTAAATTGGAATTTCGAGGATATAATTTTTTTCAACAACCTTCATTCAACATAAATCAAAATCCCGACAATCCCAATCCACTATCTCAGCATATTAAATTAAGAATAAGCTAAGATTAGCAATATCATCACATCAGCGGAAACAAGATTGAACCTCGAATATACATAACTGAATTCACTTTATTCATAACGTAGAAATTGTTTGACAAGACATTTCAAAACAAAATACATCGAGTCTCATCTCTCAACAATAACTACTATCACCTCGAGCATAAACAAAATTTATGCTAACGATTACCAATGAAATCAACGGCTACATCTCGATAACCCCTTTCCTTTAGCGCCACTACTTTTACCTGAAACGTTTGAATATTTCAGGGATATAGTCCAAATTAGATGATGAATCATCTAAGTGAGAGTTCAAAAACATTTTCATAAATATATGCAACATGAATAAAACCGACACGTTCCGACATACCTCAACTCAAGAGAATCCCACATAACACTTAACCCTAACAAGGGAAAATGCAATTTCTCTAAAGGCAACGCAACCACATCGACACATTGGCACAACGCAATCCTGTTTAAGAGGGACAACCTGTCTGGGCATTACACTCATACTCAAAAGCATCCAGATCCCAACACAACCTTGGCCACAAGACGATCAACACTATCTCTGGGAACCCACGTCCACCTCGGGAACAATACTACCGCTCAATGGTCCCGTGGTGGTGTCCACTCGTAGCCCTGCCACTTTGAATCGGTCCGGGGTGGTGTCCACTCGCAGCCCCGCCACTTGTTGACTCGCAAGGGTGAAGTCCGATCTCAACCCCTGTCACAATGGGTATTTTCCCTTGGCACACTTCCTTAGTGCTATCACTCAAGTACTTCACACAGGTTGACAACACACATCCCACATAGACATCACACAAACATGCCAATGCCAACATCATCAACTATGGATCATTTAAACATCATTTCATGTATATAATTTATCGTACAAAATTCAATACATATGCATAAAACATTTAGAGACGAACCGCCTTCATGAAAACAACCATCACAAGTTAAAACCATTTACATGCAACAATACCTTTGTAAGAAATCATATCAAGTTTGAAGTAGACAATTTCACATGCAACAAAACAGTTTTTCAGGTAGAATCACTCACTTTCGACAAATTTCAGAATGCCTCGATTAGCGTGCACAACCTCAATTTTTGTGCCAACTTCAAACTTCGCACAAGTCACTTCACCTCAAGCCTCAAAGCACCCTAATCATCATAGTCATTTCAATAGGTATCAAAACCCTAATTTTTCCTTAATTTCCTCACATTTTCTCCATTTTTCTCTCATTTTTCCTCACTAATTTTCTAACATAAATATCTCCTCAAACCTTTTTCCCAATATTTTTGCACAAAAATTCCTAAAATAATTTTCTAGGCATAATGAAAAAAAAAATCGAAAAATAACTCACTTGCACGCGCTCCCACGCGCCTGGAGAGTGGGTTACGCGTAGCAGCCGCGTGTGAAGGCCACGCGTGCCTTCTTCTCCGATGAGCACCTTGCCGGCCGACGACCAGAATCCTTCTGCGACCACACCAACTGGTAGCCCTCTCCAAGTCGATCATAATGCCACCTCTTGATGCCTGAAACGAGCACCGAAAGGCCTTCAACCGACTGGCCAAAGCCTCAGCCTCATCGCCCGCCTCCCATCTCCGGCCAAGCTCGAATACCCCTCAAACGCACACGAAAACGCCTCAAACTCTCTAGAAACCTTCCTTACCTCATGGGCAACAAAAGCCTTATGGTTTCATCCCTCAATTCGTTCGATATCACCCTCGATGTGAAGCTCCAATATGCCAAAAACCTTCGGCCAAACGAGCTCCTTTTATAGGCGAAATCGGCCCTCGAAACTCTCATGGATGCCTTACCCGATGCCTTAAATGTCTCAAGCTGCCCTCGGGTGACCCAAAAGCTTCGACTAACGGCCTTGAATGGCTGATTACAGGTTTGGCATGGCCAATCAAATCGCGGTCAATTTCTTCAAATTTCCGGCCACCTCGCTGCTCGATGTCGGCCTAGACTCGCTCCCCATGCATGCTCGACCACCCTCCTTGGGTTCCCCGCGGTCGGAAATGTCGATTGATGGCCGACAGCTTCTTCTTTTGCGAAATTACACTTTCGCCCCTCCAAATTTTGACTTTTACACTTTGGCCCTTTCTATCAAGCCCCTGAACTTTCTATCATTTCCATTTAGACTCTCAAGTTCCAAAAATCCTTATTTCATCCCCCAAAGACTTCGAAAAATCGTCCTTTTGACCTCTCTCAGGCAATTTTGAGAAATTACACTTAGACCCGAATTTTTGTTTCGACTGCAAACTCTCCCTCTTTGACTCGAAATCGCTCAAGGGTTGTTCTACTTAAAAGATCAAGGTCTCTCAAGGGTTCCGTTAACAGATCAAAAGTCCCTTATGACAATTCAATTTTTCGGCCTAATTCAAAGCTATATCGAAAACTATTCCTGATCTAATTTATTCCGATGCTAAAAATCACTTCTCGAATTGCTCATTAATACTATATTATTTTCCTTTGATATCTAAGCTCTAAAACACTCCCTTCTGTCGATTCGGCGATTTATTTTACTATCAAAGTCACTTTTCGGTATTTAAATCTCATTGAAATTACGTGACAACCTTATGCCGAAATGGGGTCTTACAGCAGCCTAACAGAGATAACATCGGTTAGGGAAAGGCAAATAGAGATTGAGCCGGTCCAGAGTGGACAGGCGTTCCCTAATAGCAAGCCATAGGATAAAAGCATAGGAGGAGAGTCCAGACCCATGCCAAACAAGACGAAATCAGGGGACCTTATTGCGCCAGGCCTGTAAGGCCCACATCGCAAATCTCACTAAAAACATGCCATTAGATGCTGGGAGCGACCGAGGCCCAGCATCAAGGAAAGAAGGAGCTAAAGAACTTGAGAGGGTCCTGACTTAGGCCAGCACCAAGCACAAGCACCTTGCACAACAATATCATAAACCTTAGCAGTGGAGGGGAGATAGAACTGACGCAGAAGTTGGCGAGAAAAGACATCAACAAGCACCCTTAGGGGATGCCAGCGGTCATGCCACCGAAAGATCCTTTGGCCATCACCTATATACCACCCAAAGAACTGACGAACCTTTCCCCTAAGTTGGAGAAGCTTACACCAGTATTAAGGGCAGGAATAGGGGGTCGAAAGGAACCAAAAGCACTATTCTCTGATACATTAAGAGTGAATCTATTAAATCTAGAGGGATTCAAAGGAAGCCTGCATAAGACACCAGGTGAGTTTAGCAACAAGGGCTTGATTCCATAGGAACAAGGGACGAAGACCCAAGCCGCCTTGATCTTTGGGACAACAAATGTCCAACCAAGCCACTTTGGCCTCATGAGAGGATAATTCTGAGCCACTCCATGGGAAGGCACAAGCCATTTGCTCCAACTCTTTGAGGACCTTTTTTGGGAGAATAAAGATAAAGGCCCAATAGATGTGGATAGTGGAGAGAACAGATTGAACAAGCTGAAATCTATCCACAAAGGATAAAAGGCACCCTAGAACCCACCCTAGAACGCACCCGATCAAGGATCAAACAACAATCAGTATATATGAGTTTCGTTGAGATCAGAGGGACGCCTAAATAGCGAATAGGCAAGGAACCTGGACGAAAACCAGATTCCATAACCAGCTCCGCATGCAGATCCGGGGAGGAACAACAAACAAAATAATCACCCAGAGAATTCAGCAAAGCAGTCTAAACAACGTTTCGGAATAAATTGGGGTAGATCTATGTTTTTACCATCGTATGAAAGTATTTCGAGTACTACCTTCAATATTAGATACCTCCATCTCTCTTCTTATTGAAGCATGTCTTCTTTATGAAGAAAAAAAAAAAAAATCCTTGTTTGACTAGTCCTAGAGAATTTTGAGAGTCAAACCAATTTACTTTTTCCTTACAGAAATCTCTTTCTAAAAAATTCTGCCTAAGGTATATCGTAGAAATCTTTATGAAATCTCCCTTTTGGAATTACACATTAAAATATTTCTCCTAGCAGTTAATAAGATATTTGTCCTATGTCCCGATTTTACATAAAAAATTTAATTTGTGGTTGGCATCATTCATGCTACAATTGTAAGTAGAGATCACTGTTCATTCTTGGGTGCGCTAGTTAAGAGTGATCTTGTCTATGAGTTAAGAGTGCAAAGTCTAGCATGCTGAAGTTTTGTGTAAAATGTTTTTTTTTTTTTTTTTGCAACATATTGCGTACGATAAAGACAATTCTTGGAAACAGTCTTCTTTGTCAAATAAGAGTAAAACTGTCATTAAAACTACTCTTAACCTTCTCAAAAGCGAGGAATGGTTATCTTCTCCATCTCTGCATGTCAATGACAATCATTCACAAAGCTATTTATTTAGTATTTTGACCTTAAGCTTGGGGAGGTCCCTTCCTCCACAGTCAAATTTATAAGCTTTTGGTTAGAGGCGAGAATAACTGCAAGATCTTAATTTTTTTTAAAAAAATTTCAGGTGTGAACTTGTCTCTTCTCTCTCGAGTCATGTCATCTAGGTTATCTCGTGGAACTTACAATGGTGGATTGCTTTCAACTGAAGCTGGAACAATCGCTCGAGTGGTTGCAGATGTCACAATAACTGCAGCTGGGTACTTGGGTGAGAGTGTCCTCTTGAACGTCACTCTGTTGCCTTCACTCTTAATTTGCATAGCCTCCATTATCGCCACTTTCTGTACTTTCAACTCTCTTTATTAGTCTAGGCGGGGCCCCCTTGTTATACTGACAAATCAATCTTGTCAGTTCCCTTTGATATTTAATTAATTAATTAATTAATTTCGCTGGTCAGGTAGTTTGTTTCTGCTTCTCCAATTCTTTCTCAATTTTTGGCTTTGATTTTATCTTATTGTGTTGTAAGTTGAAGAAATAGTCCATTATTGGTCATTCCTCAGGTGGACTGTAACAATCTTCTATACTGTTTCCTCCTAACAGTCCATTATTGGATTAGGAATCCCCATTCCCTTTGGTGTGGTGATTAAAAACTCAGATTTATTTTATGTATTTATAAATAAAAAAAAAGTAGAAAAAATAATTAACAAGTGTAAGGAGGACTCATGTGATTCTTAATCCAAATTGGACCATGACAAAGCTTTAACTCAGAAGGATTGTTTGTGCAGATACTATTTGCTGCTCTGATCGACCGGGACACTTAACGTACATTGAGGGTTGGCAAAGAACAAATTTTATATAGTGTCCTATAATTGCAGATTAAGTTATACCCAAAGGAAGGGTGTAAGAAGGAGAAACTAATTAGTTTGATCTGATCCTGCAACTGCTCATTGTTGACAAGCGAAATCAACATATATACATTCATCTACTTTTGGACCCAATAGATTGGAAAGAAGATTTAAGATTTAATTAGTTAATATAGGCCACGTACAACATATTCATCCAGAAATATTGCAATTGTCGCAGTAGAACTTCAAATTTGTTTATTAGCAAATTGAAGACAACTTAAAAAATGGAAACACTTTTTATCTTTTATACTAGACTAGAGTGGCAATTTCCACCCTAAGAAAATGGAAACTGCCTTCATTTGACGACACAAATTACAAGAGATGGCGAGGAGACACTAGATTAATTATTCACAAACAGTACTCTACTCATCATCTACCAAAGTTTGTGTATTTACTTATGGTTTGATCCATACATACCCCCCATAAAAATTCGCATAATTAATGCTTTTGAAGATGTACTACCACTAGAATCTCTTCCAAAAAAAAAAAAATTGTCAAGGCAAGCAAAGCAACCAGCCAACGAGAGTGAGGCCACCGCGCCCACTTCAAAAAAATTGCTTGCTTGCTATGGTTGGATCCCATAGCCAGCATCAGTGTAAGACGATGCATAATAATAATAATAATCAATATCATTGGGAAGAGGCATCATTCCGTTCTCATCATTAGAAGTTTGTGGAGGTAAGCCGTGGAGGGGTTGTGGGCAGAGTAGGCCACCATCCGCTCTGAAAATTTCGCCATTAATTAATTCTTCTGGTTTATACTGCTGCTGCTGCAAGTCGTCATTGATCAGTCCATTGTTATCGGGAGCATTAAATGGCTCCATGAGTACTCCCTCGTCCAAGGATAGAGATTGGGAATCACCTTTGAAAAGCCGTTCAATATCACCCTGCAGTGAGGCCAGAGTGTTGGGAGCAGCTGCTCCATAATTAGCTGCTTGTTCTTGTAGTAGGGTTGCCGCCGCTGATGATGAGAAATGTGGCAGCCCTTGAATAATGTGATCCTGATCCCTCGAATAAAAAGAAGTGTCTTCGACAATATTAATATTGGTCGCTCCTTGATCCCAATGATGATTACTAACATTACTGTACGTGGCAGCAGCCCTTTGACTAGTCGGATCGTTTGAGTCCCAAAGAGCACGAATAGGGTTGAGATTCTGAAGCATTAATGGATGGGGAGAAACTGGTAATGGAGAGGAAGCAGGGAGAGGACAGTATTGCTGTTGCAGCCAGCTGGTATGGGCTCCTCCAGCTGCCGCTGCTGCTGGTGATGATGATATGAAATTGAAGGTATTATCATATTCCAAGTGAAAGTATGGAGACCTGATCCTTGGGAAAGGTTGCCGGCTGAGCTCCAACAGCCGAGGATCGCACTGCAGAAGCTTCTCATAGGGTTTGTTAAGAAGTCCTCCGGGAAACTTGATTAGGTGCCTCCTGCTCATTAATTAATCATTAATTTCCACTCTTTTCATGCATGCATGTTATGTACATGTACTAGTAGTGGTAATTAACTAGTTAATGATCAAGGAAATCAAAGCTAGCTATCATCATGTTCATCTTGCTAATAATCATCTTTCATCAACTTGGAAAGATCCATGCGAGTAGACCAATTAATTATTAAGTGTTTGTTAGTGAAACTACTGTTCATCAACTTAGATTATTAATTAATTAAGACTAACTAATCTAGAAGACCATTACAAACACAACCATATATATATATATATATGGGATAATTAAAGGATGATTATAAGTTTATACACCTGCATATGGGAGCTTGCCCTCCAGTAAAATCCGTCGACGGTGTCCAAAGGGTGGGCTTTCGGGGCTGCCGCTTAGTCTCTCGGAAGAAGCGGGGTGGCTGGTTTAACTGTCCCAATTAATTAATTGTAAAGTTAGAAACTCAATGATATCTTAATTAACTACCAGTATAGCTAGTTTGATAGAAGAAGAAATACAAAATTAAGTTATATACGTTCAAAAGTAATTAACCTCGAGTTCTAGTACTCCTGCTGCTTGAGCATCATGACCATCATCATCAGGGATGATGGCTTTAATTCCCTCAATATCCGGCCATTGTATTTCAATCTTACTCTTCAAGGCCCCATCTAAAACTTCCCAAACGATCTTCCTTTTGGCGTAGTAAATTTTTCCCACCAACTCTCCTTCATTCATGGCTACCCTCTGCCAAGAACCAATCTTGATGAACATTGCGGGGAAGTTTGAAGCCTTCAACTTATCGGACGCTGGGTGGTGATGAGGAGACTGAAACTGATTGGTCGGGGTCGGGGTCGTCGTCTGTGCTTGAAATCTTTGGAGGATGATGGGATTATTGTGATGCGTCTCAGAAGAAGAAGAAGAAGCAGAAGGAGAAGAAGAAGCTGATCTTCGGCTGCTCGCTTGGGATAGCTGTGTCCCCAGAAAATATGGCGTTTTGGTGAGGGTCAAACCCAGCGGAGGCTTGTCGTCCGAAGAGACGATAACTTCGCGTCCCTTAAAACCAAATTAAACATTGATAGCAAGAATGTTAATTAAACTAATTAACTGCGTTAAATTTAATGTAGACGGGCTTTGCAGCTGTAATTGATCAGAAGAATATCAGTACGTACGTAGCTACAGATGAATTGAAATTACAAATTAAGGCAAGAAGAAGGAATTAACCTGCAAAGAGAGCTTGACCGTCATGGGATGGCAGTTGTTGTGGACTAACACAGAAGAAGAAGAAGAAGAAGAAGAAGAAGAAGCATTAGGTGGATTATTGATCAGTAAGTGGTTCTGATCATTGCTCCTCCCAAATCCATGTTCCTCACGAACCATGAGGAATTCTTGATTATTATTCGATGATTCCATCACATGCAATTAAATTCCAGTACTGTACCCAAACCCAAACCCAAACCCTCTGATCGACGTCTCACATTGTTGTTTGTGGTTGGCTTCTTCCTAGCTAATCTCCTTTTTATATATATTCCTTCTACGCCGCCTCCTTCTACCCGTCTCTCTTCTCCTTTTAATCTTCATCTTTTCCGATTTCTTCTCCTATTAATTTTAAGATTACTATTATAAATCAACTTATAATTATTTAATTGTAATTTCCCTATCACAGAGAGAGAGAGAGAGAGAGAGAGAGAGAGCATAATTGAGGTGATCATCCTATTCCAATGCATATATAGCTGAACAGCAGGAGGAGTTTAATTGGAGAAACAACTCTTGTTGAAGTACTCTACTTGTATGTATATATTATTATGAATATAACAACGAATTATTAATAAAATCTAAGTTGGATATTTATTGGGTTGGGGTTCAATATTCATTTTCGTCATCATGATCACGTGCAGATTTTTCTTCTTAATGATTGGGTTTTAATGTGTGAAGATCTTTGGTGGGGCCACTTTTCTTATATGGATTAGATTCCAACTATATATGAGAGAGAGACCCAACCACTTTTTCTTTACTATTATAATAATAATAATAATAACAATAACAATGGCTAATTTAATTAAATTTTTTTATTATTCAATCAACCATTGAGAATATTGAAAACATTCTAATTAAGTCAAATTAGGTAATGTATCCTAAAGAAGCCTATGAGAATTTTATACCCTAAAGTTATAAGCTTTGTTACCTAATCATTTTGATTCTAACAAATTTAGATTAAATTAATGCACACTTGTTAGAAGTTCTGCTTTGATCCAACTTCTTCTTCTTTTATAATTAGAGGCCTCCCCCCACACACACACACAATTGTGTCCATATATATATTTTTTAGTTAACGTATTATAGTAAAATTATTTCTTTTTGTGATGAAATAATATTTCATGTGACTAAGGTAAGGTGTATTGCCTTTTTCATTTTTAATTAGTCTAAATTTTCTCCTAATTAATCTGCACGCAAGAATATTTCATGTGACTAAGGTAACTTTAAATTGCCTTGTTGTGTCAACTTTAAACTCGTGAATCACACATATAACATAAAATGTAACTAATAATTAAAACAATTCATTAATAATTTCGTTACTTTTGAGTTTGAAAGCAAAAAAAGTGTGAATGATTATTACGTACGGTGCTAATTAAGTTAAATTTTATTCACATAAATACATACAATCAAAATGTTATATATGTATATAATATCTATCTTGTTCTCTTAATTATGGGATTTCGATATTTACCATGAGCATGAGCATCAGCATGTTGGATCTATCGATGCATTCAAACTTCAAACTTGTTGTATTATATTATTATATATTTATAATTAAAAACTTAATGTGATGATGACATGATCAAAGCGATGGAAATGAAACTAATGAAGAGTGATGGTGGGATTGGTAATGGTGTGCCGTGGGCGTGGGGGTAGGGGTGGGGGACCCCAGAATGAATGAATCAACGAACGAACGAAAGAATGAGGGTGGCTTTAGTTTCACACTGGCGGATGGCGGCTGCGGCGGACAGAGCAAGTGCTAGTGCTAGTGGATGATGAAACGATTAGCAACCATGATTGATTGAATATATATATATATAGGGAGAGAGAAAGAAAGAGATAGAGAGGTAGAATTGATGGGATATGTATGAATGAATATTATATGAGTGGCCAATCATTGCCCATCTGCACGCAAGAAGAAACTAAGAACCGGCAGCCAGGAGATGACAAAATTAAGAAGCAAAGGGGGATCCTTTTTGATCGATCTTTCAAAGGATCCCCTTAATTTTCCCTTGGTGCCGACCACTCATCATTTACAGATTTGGCTTAATTGGCTCGTAATTATTATTATTATTAATTGCTCTGGCTTGCCACCCTGCCAAATTAAGAGAGGGAGAGGGAGAGGCGTGTTTGTGATTGTGATTGTGATTGGCATGCTCATGCAAGCTTATCCATGAAAGAAAGAAGTTGAGTCACTCTCCAAATCTATCTATCTCACGTGCTTTCTACGAATGTAATTATTATTATTATTATATCATCATGAATATAATCTAACTTTGGGTTACTAATTAAATTCAACTTTACATACATCACGTCAAAGGGTTCAAAAGTAGCACACAATTTAATGGTTGGCTTTTAAATCTTTTAAGATGACGGATTGAAGCATGATGTGTGAAGATATTTGGTGGGACCCTTCTCTTATATGATGGACTTCACTCCAATTGTTGAAAAAATTTTAAAAATACTCCACGCCTAATAAAGATATATAATACATTAGATAGGTGGGGGGGAAATTTGACCAAATATTAAACTTTAGCAATATAATATAGGAGGTTAATTAATTAATTAATAATTAATCTTCCTGTATTTGGTCATTAATTAATTGCTAGCTAGGCTACTCTTTCTTGGCATTGCAAGAGAAGAGAGACGTGCAACAATTAGGTTGCATGGAAAATCATATGGCATGGTACAAAAAATACAAAATAAAAATTAATAAACAGCTCGACCCTAATCAATCGAGCCAACCCAGCAACGGAAATACGCAAAGGCCCAACCTTGGTAGCCGTGGGGGGTATCCCTGCGCCCAGCCAGAGCACACGACCTGCAATGGTGGCTGCGGGGGGCACCTATGCTGTCGCCCCAAGCTAGTCGAGAGGGTGTGGCACCTCTCCATCCCATGCAGCCGCGAGGGACCCCTGCAACCAAGGAGGCCCACGTGGGGTGCTCCTGGCCAAGTGCTCTCAGGAGACCCCCACAGCCCAGGAGACCCGCGGGGCTACCAAAGGACTTGTAGTGCAGCCTCCGCGCGTCAGCCATGGCCTCGAAGCTAGGCTCCGTAGGGAGTATCCTTCCTTCTAAGGGTGGTTTCACCGTCAAAACACTTTTCCAAGTATCGAGAGGTTACATGCAACGCATTAAATAGGATAACTTTGATATCTAATTTTTTTTTTAGAAAGATAAACGTTACCTATAACAGATGAATATTATTTGTAACAATTTTAATTCTTGCCTACCTGAGATTGCTCCACATCCCTCTACAAATAAGCGAACACTCATTCTAAAAGAAGTATATCTCTGATATTGGTGTAAATTTTGTTCTACATTTTTTAGTAACTTCAATGTCTAATTTAAGTATCGGAGTGTCGTAGCCAGACGATGATGTTCTCATCCCAATAAATTCATTGTTGTATTTTGACAACAATAGAATGAAAATAAGGAAACAACATTTTTGAAAATAGTAGAAAATAAGGGTGAGCACAACTTCGGTTAAACCGAAGTAATCGAATCGAACCAACAAGTTCGGTCGGTTCGATTCGGTTATTTTTTTTCAAAATTTTGGTTTGGTTAATTTTTTTGAAAAGTTCGATTTTGGTGTTCGGTTTAGTTTTTTGCTTGAAATAACCGAAATAATCCAAACCAAACCGAACTTACAAAATGATGTCATTTTGGGTTTACTATAAAAGCAAAAGTGAATATGCCATACATAAACACAGCCAAAAGAAAAAAGAGGACCCAAAAAAAGTTAGAAGGCGAAAGGACTGAATTGATCTTTTCGTTCGCTCGGTCCTCTTTGACACCATTGCACCCTCCAATGCCAACGTCGACGTCGATGCGACACTTCCTCTCTACCTGATGTCGGTTGTTGTTTCCATCGAAGCAACCACGTCCAGGAAGGCAATCGAAAGGTTCTGCAACGTTGACGTTAACTTGGACCTTCGGCAGTTATTTCAACGTCAACGACGATTGCATCTCTCTCTCATTTGATTTGCGCCATCGTGCTCGCCCGTCGACGCTAATGACTCATTCGATAAGTTTTTCGATAACTTCTATTTTACATTAAAACTTAGATCTACTAAAATTTAACCATTAGATGCTTTTAATTTTTGGGTATGTGGGTCACTAAGCCAAAGCAAATCTGATAATTGATTCTGATCATTGGAATCCGCCATGGATGGTGGCCAGCGACATTTTTCCAGAAACATGTTTTGAGTTTTTTAATTATAGAATTAATTTTTAGATCTACAATAAATCAACCGTCCAATCAAACTCATTTTTGGATATATGAATCACCACAGTTAAGGGGATCCAATGATCGACTCCGATCATTGGAATCATTGGCCGGCCAGGTGGCCGACAACAACAATATGGATGAACTAATGTTCAGCCTCTTTGGTTATTTTCTAGGTTAGTTCGATTTTTGGTTCAATTCGATTATCATGATTTAGGTTTCAGTTAGTTGGGGTTAGTTGGTCAGTTCGGTTCGATTAGGTTATTGTATGCGGTTCGGTTATTATATGCGGGTTGGTTTGGTTCAGTTAGTAATTTTTGGACAGTTTAATTCGGTTATAACCGATTACACACTCTTAATAAGAAATGAAAATGCACAAAAAACGCATAAATAAAAAAAATATAGGGTTATTTTTTGTAAATATAATTTTTAATATAAAAAATTATAAGAAATAATTATTCAATCAAATTACTTAGAGACATACATACATTCATAAAAAAAAAAATAGATCCTAAAAACATGTACAACAACAGAGAAATACTCATCAAATTATTTATAGACATATATACATTCATAAATATATTCTCACACAACAATATATATATACATGCCTTAATCACAACTGTATACACACGCGCACGCGTTCACACTCTAAATTTCACAGTCACAACTATACACACATTCACAACATACTCAAGTAAGAGTTAAAAATATAAACATGGTGAAGCGAGATCCACTGAAATGCAAGTATTGATTGTATTTCAGTCTTTTATTCTCCCTAATAATTGGGATAAAAAAAACACCAAATTTGATGACTTATTTAGACACATTCACAATATACTCAAGAAAGAGTTAAAAATATAAACAAGGTGAAGCGAGAGAGATCCACTTAAATGGAAGTATTGATTGTATTTCGTCTTTTGTTCCCCCATAGCAATTGGGATAAAAAAAGCACCAAATTTGATGTCTTATTTAGGGGGTAGATGAAGTAACAACATGCTATTGAAAACATTGCAATATTTGTCGAGGAGGCTTCTATTGACTATGTACAAACAAAATACGAGTCCAAGGTAAGATAAGATTATGTACTCACAGTCATATATGGTGGTTCTTATCGTCGCCAGCTATTGGTTGAAGACATGAAAATGGACAAAGAATTGTAGTCACCAGTCAAATAGTTTGAAGGGTCACCAGTTGAAAATGAACAGAACAATGGAACGTCTACGAAGAAATCGAGAAGACAGAAGGACGATGGCGATGAGAGAGGGAAAGTTAATTGAAGGCTCAAGGCTAAAATTAAGTTTTCGATTTTTCACAAAAATGAAAAAGAAAGAACAATATTAAGGCAAAACTTAAAAAGTTTTCAGTCAGAGATGGCGGGACATAAAATGCATTTTCCAAAATTGTAAAGAGCCTCAAAAAGTTTTCCAAATTACTAAAATGGCTCAAAAATGCTGAAAAAAATACAATTTCAATATTTCCGTATATTATTAGAGTACAATAGCAAGCAAGCAAGCATGGATATTGTTAGTTATTTTATGTATAAATCATAAATATTAGGGTAAATTATATGAAATCTCCCTGCACTTAGGGTCATGTGCAACTTATCCCTTGTGTTTTTTATTGTATCAAAAAACCCTCCTTGCACTTTCAAAATGTTGCAATCAGCTATAATTTGTTATTTTTTTTATATAATTTTGTACAATAATCTACATACAAAATACATAATTCTATATATATAATTTCAATATATCAAAAAAATACAAAAATTTACATTAATCAACTAATAAATTGCATAAAATTATGTAAAAAAATAACAAATTATGACTGATTGCAACATTTTGAAAGTGCGGGGGATTTTTTGATACAATCGAAAACACAGGGGGTAAGTTGCATATGACCCTAAATACAGGGGGTTTCATATAATTTACTCTAAATATTATAAAGATAAAAACCTGATTAATAGTAAAAATTTTAAACTTTTGAAGCTTGTTGTGCCACAAGTCTTCTCGAACTTTTAGGTCAAATGTACAATCACATAACGAAAAGTGCACTCAAGCCACAATCTAAATACATACCCACTCACAATATATATATGTGATGCTCAGCGATTTTTTGTATGTCCCAAATCTTATGCAGAGACTTCTTGGAGAAAATCTTAATTAATAAGATTTAGGAGATGGAGATCAACCAAAATTTTAATTTCAAAATTATCTCACTGAGATAATTTTATTTAAGAATTAAATTGTCACATTTAGAGATAACTTTATTTTAATATGAGAACTTATCTTATTTTATTTTTATCACCATCTTAATGATTTTTAAATATTAATTGATCATTATCAATTATAATATTTATCTATAGATATATATAACCATTCATCCATGGTACAACCAGCACTAGCTAGCTGCTTAATTAATTAGATGATTTCAGGATTCCTTCAACACACGAACTGGCTACCAACTGTAAATTAAAATTTCTCTCCACTAATTAGTTAATTCTACAAGGAATTCATGATTATATTTTAATTCAAAGCATATAATCAAGAATCAGTAAAAATGATGAATTAATTTATTTCCAAAAATGGAATATGAATACTCAATACAAGTAGGAACACATGCCAAATCCTCCAAAGAAAACTAAGATTAGGGAAATGTTACTTGGACAGTCCGAGTGATATTTAGTGTGACATTTTTGTATTAATATATTATATTGTGTGTTTAATCAATATAAGTAGATAATACACTAATGTAAGAGTGTTACACCAAGTATTACTGATAAATGTCCATATAACATTTTCGTTAAGATTATAATGCTAGTTATATGGTAAGATTATAAGATTAATTTATTGTTTTCGGGATGCCTCAGTGCTTTTTTGGTAGAGTAAGGGTGCATCTATGCCCCTATTAAGTTATGTATATCATCAGGTTGCAATTGACTACGTACAAGTACAGAAAAAGCAGTGCATGGCAAATTAATCACTGAATGAAAACCCTAACTAATATACTTGTGGAGTTAATTTGAAAAAGAAGGAAATTAATTAAGAAAAAGCAAATTAAGCATAGCAAGTAGAATCTCAGAAAAATATTTGGGCGATCATGCAACAAGCTTTTCATAAAAGCAGGCATCCAAGTAAAGGATATCCATGGCATAACCCTATATATGCCTGTGGCATATGCCCTTTCTTCCACGGTTTATTCCATGCATCCATATGCATGGCACACCCTAGCTGGCTAGCTAGCTAGCTATATATAACCTCCACCCGCTCACCGGAAAAACCCAAAAGAGTGTGCTACGGCCACTGCACGCAACCCCACCCCACTCTAAGCTCAAGCTTCCATCCTAATCCTGTACTAAGCGAACCAGTTTCAGGGCAACGCTCCGGAGGCAGCTAGCAGTAGCTATACCTATGTCTATATTCATCGATCGATCTATTACCAACATATATACATCTCCAGCGATGGCAGGCGAGCTGCCAAAGGAGAGTTGCCCTGCGACTGCTTTTGCTTAATTATATATATATATTGATGTATATACATAGAAGCTAGCTACTGGGTCGGCGCCGTCGCTTCTTGCAGCATTTTCATTCCCAGTAATAAGGTATGATCCCAACAGGTACAAATTATATATTATTAGGAGCAGGGAACCTCTCATGCATACGGATCTTCTATATATGTGTATTGATCTATATACGTGTGTGTGTGTGTGTGTGTAGGGTATGTAATTTGTATGGAAATGAACATCCATCTATCCATATATAAATAGATGCATGCATAATTTTATACACACATGCACATACATTCTCAACGTAGAACAACTGCTGGGAATTTCAGATCCACAAGTGTGATGGGGGTTAGCTATATATAAGGGTATGTGTGCGTGAGAGAGGGGCAATGCCCCAGCTAGCTAGCTAGCTAGGATGATCCACCTCGGGAAGATAACTAATCTAATTACTCTTGTGTGCCTTTAATTATTTAGTTAAATCCTAATTTGAACCTGTTGGTTGGTAGGTCACATCCATGTTTTACTTCCTGTATATAACTAATTAAGGCAGTTCAAAACTTAAATTAACCCAAATAATTCGAGCAACCCAACTCAAACTAAACTTAACACTAAATTGTTGGGTTTGGGTTGAGTTGGGTTGGAGCATTTTTGAAAAATTTTAATTTAGATTGGGTTGAGATTAATAAAAAGTTTAACTTAAACTAATCCAACCCAACCCAACCTATACATTTATTGGAACTCATATTTTATAATATATTAATTATTTGATAGAAATTAAACTGTCCATTCATTTTCAAAATATATTAGAAACTTTATATTGAATTGTTTTATTATTTAATTATGAATAATATAGTTATTTACAAAATTAAATTATAGACAATATTTTTCTTTGTTTCAAGATAATTCGATAATTATATTATAAGCAATAGCTAAAAAAGAGTTTACAAAATGAGTAAGAGAAACCAACCCAACTCAACCCAATTTTTTTTGTGATTTAAGTTAGTTGGAATATTGTAAATCTTTATTTTAAGTTGGCACAGACCACCACCCAAAATCAAAAAACAGAAGCTAATTTTATAATTTATCCTTAAAATTATAACTAAATTATCACTAGAGTTATTGCCTAGTGGTAGCCTGGTAATAAATTGGTCATGAGTCAATAGCTGACTTAAGTAGGTAACCCCCCATCAAACCTTACCTCACATATATTAATTACTGGTTGAATTTTTGTGTTTGATTTGGTCACAAGTGTGGAAGTATGAAGATTTATTTGACCCTTGCAAAAAGATTGAGAAGACTAATTTTGTTAGGAAGACCAATCATTTGAAGCATTTTTTTTTTCTTTCACTTAATTTATTCCTTTTTTCCAATTCCCAGAGTGGAAATGAATTTTAATGAAGGAGCTGAACTAATTAAAGTGTCTGACATTTTAGAAGTATAATTACATCTTACAATTTTCTAGAAAATAACCGCAAGTGTGTGAAATTCCCAAAAATCCAGTAATTAATTTAATATATTTAATAGTATTCTTTCCATATATTTAATCTTTCTTCTATGAGAAATGAGAATCACAGACAGACTGATCCAAGTTGTCCTTCGGTGACATATATATATTATTTTATCTTTAATTTGTGCCATTCATGTTGACATCTAATCAAAGAAGAGCTTTTGTCGTAGACTTGTTGTATTCATCTTACATCTCTAATTCCAATTCTTTTATATGTATCTATATATATAAAGCAATATCCCCTCATAATGAATGAATGAATGATCATATATATGTGTTAAAAATGATTCATGTAATATGACTGAATGTATGGGAAACACGGCAGGCAGCTGCCTAATTTTGCAAAGGCAGGGAGGGAGAGCAGCTGCTTGATATGCTTAATTTTTTGTCAATGGGGCAATAATATGTAAACCATATATATATATATATATATAGAAATTATCAAAGAGCTTAGCCTGGCTATATATGGACTTGACTTTTATTGTGTCCTATGTTTCTTCGCTCTGGGCTTTGGCTGGTGGCTGCTAGTTGACTACCTAAAAGAAGAGACATCAAGTAAATTAATTAATCAAAATGTAACATTTTTAAGTATTACTTATCATTTGATTCCATTCCTCTACTCTTTTCATTTTGTTATGTACCATTGATAATCACGTGGCCTGAGCTGACCTGGCCTCCATAAAAATACAAAATAGAATTGAAGAATGACTGGTGAATTCCCCAAAGGCAATGCTCTCCCCACCCCCACCCGCCTTATCTAGGGTTAAGGGGTGTTATTGGATACGGTAATCATCAACCTTGGCCTTAGCCAACCCTTTTCCTGGAATCAATCATTTGTCCATTCTGTTCTAGCAAGCTGGCTGGCTAGCTAGAGGACTGGTGGTCTTTCTGGTCACAGTTCACAAAAATCACAGAGAATATATGTATAATAGCCCATTATCATCATCATCATCATCGTCATCATCATGCAATCCCCTTGCCATAGAGATGCCTCCAAAGCATGCTTCCATGGCTGCTTTCCGGCCCCCTTTTCGGGCGAGCAGCTGCAGCACCCAAATCCCTCCAGGTCCGGCGGCGCCTCTCCCCGGCAGGACTTCGTGGCCGCCACCGCTTCCTCCCTCCACCCAGTAGACACCACCCGTTTCACCAACCACGAGTCCCTGCCTTCTCTGCCCCAAGCATTTTCCTACTTCACCACTTCATTTCCCCACTACTCCCACACCTCTAAAGCCGATCAAATCAGAGCCCAGCACTACTTCCATCTCTCTCTCTCCAACCATGTCTGCCTCGATTACCTTGGCCACTGCCTCTTCTCCTATTCTCAGCACCTGATTCCTCCCAATCCCTCTTCAATTGCCTCTTCGTCTTCGTCTCCACCTGCTCCTCTTCCTCCATCTCTGGATCCTAATTATTCTTCAATTTCAAACAAAGTTCCCTTCTTTGACATCGTCTACAAGTCAGTCAGTCTAAGTTCCCAAGTTTTACACGGCGGCGGCGAAAAGTCACAATTCGAAGCCAGAATCCGGAGAAGAATCATGGGCTTCATGAACATCTCAGAAGAGGATTACTCCCTGGTTTTCACAACCAACAAGTCATCCGCCTTCAGGGTTCTAGCAGACTCTTATCCATTCCACTTGAATGGGAACCTTGTTACTGTGTACGACCATGACAGCGAGGCAGTGGAAGCCATGGTCAAAAGCGCCAAGAAGCGAGGCGCCCGGGTCGGGTCGGCCGAGTTCTCGTGGCCGAGCTTGAGGATCCAAACCAGGAAATTGAGGAAGATGGTGGCGAGCAAGGGGAAGAAAAGGAAAAGGCCGGGGCTGTTCGTTTTCCCCCTTCAATCCGGGACCAGTGGAGCGCGGTATCCGTATCTGTGGATAAGCTTGGCTCAGGAAAACGGGTGGCATATATTGCTCGACGCAAGCGCATTGGGAGCCAAGGACATGGATACCCTGGGCCTCTCCCTCTTCCAGCCGGACTTCATCATCTGCTCCTTCTTCAAAGTCTTCGGGCACAACCCGTCTGGCTTCGGCTGCCTCTTCGTCAAGAAGTCGACTGCTAAATCAGTGTTCAGCTCCACCGCAGCCGCAAGCACTGGAATTGTGAGTCTAATTGCAATCCGGCAGCAGAGTAGCGATGATCGTCATCATCAGGAAATTTCTCAAGCAACACTAGAAGAAAAAGGTAAAGAAATTGTGGAAGGGATAGTGGATAAGCCCAGTAGCGGCAGCAGCAGCGGTGGTAGTACGTCGTCGTCAGATCATCATCATCATCAGTTGGAATTCAACGGTTTGGATGATGCAGATTCATTGGGGCTGATATTGATCAGTAGCAGGTCGAGGTACCTGGTCAACTGGTTGGTGAATGCATTGACGAGCCTTCAACACCCGCATTCATCATCAGAAGAAAACAGGGGCCTCCCATTGGTCAGAATCTACGGGCCAAAGATCAGGATAGGCCGAGGACCCGCTGTGGCCTTCAACGTGTATGACTGGAAAGGGGAGAAGGTGGAAGCCACACTGGTTCAGAGGCTGGCCGATAGGAACAATATCTCCATCAGCTGTGGGTTCTTGAAGAATATTTGGTTCTCTGACAAGTACGAACAAGAGAGGGAGAGACATTTGGAGATGAAGAAGAGAAGTAGAACCAGGGAAGGAAGAGGAGGAGAAGAAGAAGAAGAAGGAATTACTATTGCTAGTAGTAGTGGTGGTGGAGTGGGAGGAGGAGGTGGAGACGGGATAAATGTATTGACGGTGTGCATTGGGTTCCTCAGCAACTTCGAAGACATGTACAGGGTTTGGGCGTTTGTGGCCAGGTTTCTGGACGCCGACTTCGTCGAGAAGGAGCGGTGGCGATACCTCACTCTCAATCAAACCACCGTTGAACTTTAACTATGCGGTGGCAGCGGCTGTTGTACCGGGGATTCTTTCATTCTTCCCCGGCCATTTTTAGGAGGTGCTACGGAAATTCTATTTGCACTTATACTTTTTACTTTTGTAGTTATTTTTTAATATATCTAAAATAGTCTCAAATAAAAATTTAATTCTACTCTATATTTTTCAATGCTTAATCACCTACCATTACACAACCACCTACCATCACACCTCTTCTTACCGGTCAAACTCTATAATTCCTTTCATATTATTCCATGCCCACCATTGCAAAGCCATCTTCTCCTCACCATAATAAAGAGGTCATTCATTCTCTATTGTTTCACGCCAACTATTATTCAATCATTTTCTCTTAGTATATTAGCCAGCTAGAGTTCAACCATGAATTACTACACTCAAATATTAACGATGTGGGCAGAGTTTGATGAGGAAAATAACAATTACTTAGAAGAACAACACTATAAATCATTCGACAAATAAGTAAGTACACGAGTTCTAAGAGTTGTAATAATGTCGTAGTAAGAGAAGTCGAGAAAGTTGGAGTTCGCGAACCGCCTTCTTCTTCCTCACTTTTCATCACCAACGACCTTGCTTCAATTAATGATGGACACAGAACCAACCAATCGAAGAAAGATGGGAGAAGACTAGAGGGCCAAAAGCAAAGCGTTGCGACCATGGTTGATGTCGATGCAGCCAACAACAGCCATGGTTGCCTTATCTTCCTCCTGCAATGCGGTCGACAACAGCCCATATTTGCCATCTCCGACCATCGTCAGACGTCGACCACATTGCCATTGCAACGATCGGCTCTCGCACACCTTCACCAACTACTCACACAAGCCGTCGTCGTTGACTCCTCTATTGTATTTGATCTGTCGACCAAGTCTTCACCATCGGCCTCCTCTACCTCCAAGTTCGATCAACCAATCTTGCTCTAGCTGCCAGCCCTTGCCTTATCATCTTCTTCGGCCACTTTGCCATCGTCAATCATCGTTCTTCGCCAACCTTCGTTGAAGCTTCCTCACCCTTGTTTTTGCCATTAACAAGCAACTTTAGCGAACCCAAATCTTAACCCAGATTTGGGTGAGATTTGGGTTGACCCAACCCACCATTCATATTTTGTGATTTTGGGTTTATGTATTTAGTTATTAATTTGAGTTTATGATTTTGGTTATTGATCGTTGATTATGTGTACGTGTATATTTGATTATTTTGTATACTTGATTATTGATTTTGTGTATATATATTTAATTATTAATTTATGTATTTAATTATGAATTTTGTGTATTTGATTATTGGTTATTGGGTTTGTGTATTTAATTATAATTTTTTATCAAAATGACGTGATTTTACCTTATGCATTATGGCAAGAGTAAGGCAAAACAATGTTGTTTTGTTAGTGTGTTTATTATTTGGACACATCAGTTACCGTGTAAGTTAAGACACATGTTTGGTCGATTGAGGATAAAATTGAAATAAAAATTAAAGTTCGAAGACTAAATTAAAGTAAATATCAAAACTCAATAAAATTAAAAATTAATTTATAATTTATAATATATTAATCTATTCAGCCTATAATATAATCCAAAGCCTGGAATACAGAGTCTGCGTCTGTTATTATATGCTATATTGCTTAGTTAATCAGAGAATCATGGATGCCTCGTAAACAATACTAGCAAGATCATTCATTTCCTGATTCATCTGCGGCAGCGGAGACCGGTCGGACGATTCGATTTCTTCTCCGCAATTGAAAACCAGAGACATGGCCTCCGAAGTTTCAATGCTCATGCTCTGGTAGTCCTCCGACCTCAACGCTTCTCCCGCGCCTTCCACGTATCCAACGATCCTATCGTATATCTTCGCGCACGAAGCATATCTCTCCTTCAGCTCAGGACTCGCCGCCGATTTAGCCAGGGATCGAGCCAGCTTCAACGTTTTCTCGGCGCTGGCTTCCGACAAACGGACGGCGATCTCGGCCAGGCCGCGGAGATCTGCGGTGGCGCTGCGGGGATCGGATTTCAAAGCTTGCGTGCAGAAGCTAGGGTCGATCGTCTTGGAGCAAATACGTTTGAGATAGGCCTCTGTGGATGTGCGATCGGCGACGACGCACGAAAGCACTAGCAACATTGGGAGCAAGGAGACCAGATTACTCGCCATTGTTCCGGTAAATGTGTCGATTGCTTGGTGAAGACAAATCATATATACATGCATACATATATACACACACACACACACACAATTGAATTAATTAATGATCAAACAATACTAGAAAGAATGGAAGGGGAAACGCTTATTCTAGTTATGGGAAGAAATTTTGACTTTTCCTCTTTGCTTACGCCTTACGGACAGGAGATTGCTCAGATTCGTTTTTCATTCTTTTGTCTCCATGCATGCATTGGAACATTTAATTTAATAAATTAAATGGGGAGGAAGGAGACCAGATATTATTATTCGCTATTGTTTCTGTAAATTTCTCAATTAATTGCTCGTGATATACAGTTTAATGATCATGCAAGTACGTAGAGCAGATAGAACTAGAAGGGAAACGCTTTTATTCTTTACATGCGAAGAAATTTTCAGTTTTGAGTCTTTGCTTAAGGCCAACGGTTATATATATATATATTGTTCTTTGTCCTTTTCTATGCATTTGAAACATTTAAATCGCCAGCGAGCAACTCATCACATCAGACCGGTTGACTGAGCTTATCATGCATGATATATCAGTTGTTGTTTGCTAGTACTGTCGCCGTGACTTTGGTGGTTAATTAGATTCTTTCTTTCTTTCTTTCTTTCTTTCTCAAGATAGAAAAATAATAAATGAAACTTACCATGTCAAAGGCATCCTTGAACCTGAAGCATCCTAGCACTGGATTTGTTTTGTTGGGTCATCTTTTAGATGCTTATAGCTTCCTCTTTAAGATTTTGTGCTTGCATATCGATCTTAAGGTGAAACCAACATGAAAACTAATATTTGTACGTATTACTCTCTATATATATACATCAAGATATATATATACATCTTTAATTTTGTTTATGTGTTTACCTAAAAGTATATAATGAATGGTTTTTTATGTATAAAATTCATCTAATCTATTCAAAACAATTTCAAGTATAATGCATCGAAAATACTACTTAATCACTCATCTTTCACATTTGAAATAACATCGGTATATTGACGTATTATATTATGGGTCATGATTAAATGTCATTTGATTGTTGTAACTTGTAACACACAATTGAGTGTTCAAATTGTGTATTAATGTAATATATTGTATATTGTATTGTGCATTGATTCAGAATATCATTCTAAACGTTAAAATTAAATATTTAAATAATATTTTTGTTTAATAGATAATTTATAAACAATCGTTTTGTATGATATAAGTCGTCTTATATTTAAATCTCTAGCATTATTATATTTTCTTAATTTGATGTTTATAATAGCAACAGATTTATCAATTAGTCATTCAGTGTAAAATTTTTAGAAATTTTATACTTAGTATCCTTAAATCCTCATTTCTCAATTCTTTTTTCAGAAATAGTTTAAGATACTGTTCAATATATATATATAAATTATAGTGCATTATATAAACTTGTAAAAGTCATACGGCGGATGCGACAGGCCGTTACTGGGCCATTCGCATCCAAGATCCGGCCCGCCCGGCGAGGGTCAACCGGGCATTCAGCATTCAGTATTCAGGGCCACGTCGTAGCCAGGGCTTACCAGACGAGACCAAGCCTAGATGGTATTAAGAAACTGATACGGGTAGTTTGGGCCGGCCTTTTAAAATATAATACTTTTTTCCTTTTCCTAGATACTATTATAAAATTATTTTTATTTCCTTTAGAGAAGCAACTTATATAACAATAAAGTATAATTGTTATCCTCAGGGTATAAGTCAAACAATCGGATGAACAATATGTCGGTATCAATTCGATGAGTTACAAGTTCAATCCTCTTCCTGCGTAAGGGCTAAAGACCCAATATACAATTTACCTCCCTTGACATAATCAAGAGTACTAGCACAGAAAATCGTTCGAGAAGAGCCATATCAGGTATAATTGTAATTGTTAACAAAAGAAAACAAATTGCAATATAGAATTAAAAGCTAAATAAAATTTTCATTACAAAATATAAAAAAATAAATGCGTGAGGAGTGAGAAGATAATTATAAGGATAACTTTTAACTCATTTAAAATTTTATTGAACTTAGAATTATAATTGGATCGCATTTGTCAAAAATATTATCCCAGTCACTTGTTGGTTTCTTTACTCAACTTTAATTAATGTGTCTGATTTTGTACAATCATTAGGAAAATTTTCATGATAATATCTGATAATTATAAAATATTGTGATAGCTAACCATATATATATTTTTTAATATATGAGCAACTCCAAAAGAAATTGTTTTTAGAATACTAAATCACTCATTTATAACTTTAAACAGTGTTATAGTACCATTAAATTATAAATTTACTCCAATGATAGGTGTCAAAATAGGGATGTAATTTTAATATTTTTTATTAAAAAATTTAAAAATTAAAGTAAATTAAAAAATTCAAATTAAATTACAAAAATTAATATATATAGGCAAAAAAAATAAAAACATTTTTTAAAATAAAAATTAATTTTATATATATACATACCCACTCCAAAAAGTTCCCTTTTGCGTCTTTCTCTCTGCCTTCTTCCCATTGTGGCTCGTTTTCGTCGATTGTCACTCGCGGCTCACCCTTGCTGGTCGTCGCTCGCGGCTCGCCCTCACCAATCACCACCTTGCCCTTTGTCTGCTCTCCCATCGATCCTCATCGACATCGCATTCTCAACCTCTGCCTCGCCTTTTCGAGGATCCGTCACTTGCTGGTCAATCACTGTCTCTCTCACTCTCTCTTGTTCCGTCACTCACTTCTCCTTAAAATTCCTATTTCAAGTAAGAAATTAAAATATACCCGTTGAAAATATTCTTTCTCTTTAAAAAGATTAAAAAAATTGACATTACAAGAAAATTGTTATCATTTTACAATCTCATATGTTGTTGCCATTTTACAATCTTATTTACCACTCCATTGAAGTGAAAAAAATTTAATTTAAGGTATTATTTTAACACTTATGGGGGTCGAATTCTGAATGGCACTCATTCTGAGAGTTGCCCAACGTATGTAGGGGTTTGTTTTATAAATGTTAGAGCATCTCTAATAGAGAGTAGCATTTGGGGTGCCATTTTCATAACCGTCAAAATGGCACCCCAGATTAAAAATTAACCACTCCAATGAAGGTGGGATATGAGGTTGTAAAATGACAACAACTTTTTGGGGTGCCATTTTTACAACCTTAGAGAAAAAGAAAGAAATGCAAACTTCAATCACTATTTTTAATTAGTCTATTTTAATTTTTATTATAAAATATTAATTACTTGAATTTAAAATTTAATAAAAAATATTAAAATATTAATGATATCTCTATTTTGACACTTATTATTAGAATAAATTTATTTTTTAAAAATACTATAATATTATTTAAAATTATAAATAAATAATTTATCACTCTAAAATGGCGTTGCTTGGAGATGCTCTTTTAACACAACAATGCTCATGCAAGATTGGTTGGAGTCTCACTATGTCCGTCTGAATGGTTCACCATGATTAATCTCCTCCTACGTTTTATCAAACTAGGTGTGAGGGACGTTCGAGTGAGCGATTTCAACGAAGATTGGTTAGAGTTGTGGAAATTATTGCATGATCAGTACCGTAAGTCAAACAGATGAAGCCTCCAATGTAGCTGGCACTGGCAGGCTGTGTCACAGACCCAGCCTCCAATGTAGCCCGCCACGTTGGAAAATAGAACTGTCTAACCAGACAAAGGTAGCCCTACCCTAGCCTATCCTTGACCTGTTACTTCATCAACTAGCAGGAAGGAATGGATGTTACATAATTATCTAACTTTTATATAAAGTAGTAGGACAGCACGTTGCACACTGCACATTGCAGATGACGATGATGATCCAGGATTAATGCAACGGTTGGGGCCAAATAAGTAGGTGCCAGGCACGTGGGGCTCTTCAAAAGCTGGTTACGTGCTCTATTGGTCTTGTAGGTAGCTGGGACAGACAAATAACAGAAGCAAGCAAAGGTTGCATAAGAGATCAATGTATGCATTTATGTATGTGGTTGGATTTGGTATGAAAGCATGAAGCATGAATAATAATAACATTAATAGAAATGAAGACGGTTAAAATTGTCAAAAAAAATAATTAAATTTTATATTAACATATAAAAAAATATTAAACTTTAATTTTATATGTAAGTTCATAACTATATTTGATTATTATTAAAAATTAAACTTGATATAAGAATATAAAAAAATCACTAAATTTTATATTAAAATAAAAAAAATTACTGATCTTTTTATAATATGACAGTTTAATATTATATATAGATTCATATTATTAACTACATCAGTATTTCGTTAATTTCTTTTAGTGGTAATTGACGATAATTATGAAATTATATAAAAAATTAAAATTTAGTGATATTTTTGTATTTTAGTAAAATTTTTAATAACCTTTTTGTTATAAATTGAAGTTCAATGATATTTTTATATCTTAGTAAACATTTTTAGTGACTAATTTTATAATTTATGCTAATGAAGACCCAAATGGAAGCTCCAAAAGTCAAGTCCATGCCATGGATATATAATTAATGGAAATTCCACAAAGAACAGCCCAAGCAATGAGGAAGATATTAATTCCTGAGGCTATGGCTATCTATCTATCTATGAATTATAATAAGAATAAGAATAAGACATACACCAAAGTTTAACGTGAAAAATGTAAAATTTGGCTGCTCTACCAACCATACAAGTCAGCCGCCTTCCCTTAATTCAAACTTCATCGCAAGTCACACTCTTACTACCTCTCACTGTCAGTCATCCCAACTTAATTAAGTTGGAGTTGGGTTGGAGTGGAGGAGGCGTGGCGTGGTGTGCTATGCTTAGACATGGCCACGGTTCATGAACCGCCGGTTCCGGTTCATGAACCGCCGGTTCCGGTTCAAGAAATCTTTGAACCTGAACCGAACCGCCCAAGGGCGGTTTGGGACGGTTCGGTTCCGGTTCCGGTTCGTGCCGGTTCGGTCAACGGTTTGGACCGGTTCGGTCAACGGTTTGAGCCGGTTCGGTCAACGGTTCCGGTTCCGGTTCAAACCGAATTTTTTTAATTTTTTTTTAAATATTGTTGTATTCAATTTTGGTCCTTGTTCCGTTGTTCGGTTCGGTTTGGTTTCGATTTTTAATTGTTAAATGTAATTGTAAATATAAATATTCTCAACCATATTTTTAATAAAAAAACACTACTAAAAATTGAAGAAATATAAGTAATAATTTCATTAAAAATAATTAAAACAACTAAACAAGTATGTAATATAAGTAATTAATTTTTACAAATGTGAAAAATAAAAAATAAAAAATAGAATTAGACTTAATTTCATTAAAAAATAATTACAACAAAAATGTAATACAAGTAATTAATTTTTACAAATGTGAAAAAAAATAAAATATGGACTTGGATCCTACGCATCTTCATTGGAGTCGGAAGTCGCCGTTGTTGAACCATCATTAACCCATTCGTCAGATGATGATGAATGGATAAGTTCTTCTTGACGTCGCATGTTAGCTCTTTCCCAATCATCGAGGCAAACTTGAGCTTCCAATGATTCTGGAGCCAATCTTGATCTTCTTTCGTCCAAAATGTTGCCTCCACTACTGAATGTTTGTTCAACGGCTACAGTTGAAGCTGGAACTGCAAGAAGTTGACTTGCAATAATTGCAAGAGTTGGAAATGTCTCCTTGTGCCTTTTCCACCACTCCAAAATTTCAAAATTTAAACCTGTATCATCACCAAACTCAAAAACTGTGGTTAGATAAGTTTCGAGCTCCGAATGTGAGCTCGATCTAGGTTTTTTCCTCCTTTGATCTAAAAATTTATGACCCCATTTCATTGGTTGGGAGGAAGAGGAATGCGGAGCCATGGATGGAAATGATTCTTCACTACTAGGAGCAATAACATATGCTTCATATAATTGATTGCATAAAGTTCTAACCTTAGAAATTATAATATTCACATCAATTTCTTCATTATTTTCTAATCCTAACAACGAATAATAGTTAGACAAACACTCAATTAAACCATCAAATTTACACCTAGGATCAAATACCATAGTAACAAGAAAAATTTCAGGAATAAATTGATAATAACGTAACCATTTTTCTCTCATTTCTAAAACAGCATGACAAATTTCTTCAACATTAATTCCTTCCATTAATACACCGGCCACATTCATTGCTTCTATTAAAAATTGATGTGAAGTTGGTTTATAAACACTACTAAGTGTATGAGTAGCATCATTAAAAATTCGTAAAATATTCAAAATTGAACTACAAACATTCCACATAGTTGGAAAAATAGGATATTGTGGAATATAATTTGCTGCAAAAGAACACAATAAATCTTTATATTCAAAAGATTGATTAAGTAATTTAAAAGTTGAGTTCCAACGAGTAGGGACATCTTTTGAAAAACGTTTTGGGGTTTGACCATTGGAGGTGCAAAAATGTGCCCATGCTTTTGCAGTTCGAGGGTGTACCCAAATATAAGAAATAACATTTCTAATTGGATCTAAATAAGAATTAAGTGACTTAATACCATCTTGAACACATAAATTTAAAACATGACATGCACATCTAACATGAAAAAATCTTCCACCAAAATTTGGTTGGCAAATTCTTTTCAATTCATTAATAGAAGCAGTATTAGCCGATGCATTATCAAAAGAAATTGAAAAAATTCTATTAACTAATCTATATTCTTGTAAAATTTGTTGAATTATTCTACAAATATTTTCAGCATTATGACTTTCATCAAAACATCGATACGCAAGAATTCTTTTTTGTAAAACATAATTTTCATCAACCCAATGACAAGTAATACCCATATATGAATGAGTTTGCCAATGATCACTCCAAATATCACTACAAATAGAAACATTAATATTATTGTTTTGAAAATATGTTATCAATTCAATTTTTGAGTTTTTAAACAATTTTAACAAATTCCTTTTCAAAGTATTTCTAGGAATTGATTTAAAACTAGGATTAACAAAGTTTTGACAAAATCGAGTAAAACCTAATTTTTCACCAAAACTAAAAGATAAATGATCAATTGCTACCATTTCAGCTAAACCAGACCTACAATTAGCTTCATTATAATGAAATAATTGAGGAGAGTTTGAAGAGGTAGCAAACCCGGATATTTGTGTTTGATCGCGGCTCAATCCAACCTTGAGCGGGTGCTTTGTTTGCAAATGTCGGGCGAAAGTACCATATCCACCTCCTTGCTTGAATTTGTATACTTGATTACAATAATTACAAGATACATCAAATTTACCATCTCCTTTTGGTGTTTTCTTGAAATGAATATTAAAAATATCAGAAGTAGAAATTTTTCCACCTCCCTTTTGTTGAGTTTCACTCTCTTGTGTTTGAAAATTTTGAGCTTCAAACTCAACATTTTCAACATTTCTACCTTCACTTGCCATTTTTTTGAAAAAAGTATGATAATAAAAAAATATAATAATGATAAAATAATATAGTAACAAGTAATAAATAATTAATAATATAATTGAATAAATTGATAAATAACAAAATGAGAAGATTGAAGAAATTGAAATTAAAATATTAAATGAGAGACAAAATTGAGAGAATAATAATAGCTTGAGACTTGAGAGAGAGAGAGAGAGATAGAGAGAAAGTGTGAAAAATGAGTGGGGGAGGGAGGGGTATATATAGATAGGAATTATAAAATTTAAAAAAAAAAAAAAAGTTTGAGGGGGGGGGGGTTCCAACGGTCCAATCCAATTTGGACCGTTGGGGGGGGGGGGCCCGGGGGGGGGGGGGCTGTCCAACGGTCCAATTTGGACCGTTGGGGGGGGGGGTGCGCCGCGCACGGGGGGGAGGGGGGGGGGCCGCGCACGGGGGGAGGGGGGGTGCACCGTGCGCGGCCGCACGCGCACGGGGGGGGGAGGGGGGCCGGTTCCGCGGACCGGAACCGGCGGTTCCGGTTCCGGTTCCGCGGAACCGGCGGTTCCGGTTCCGCGGAACCGGCGGTTCCGGTTCTCCGGAACCTTGAACCGGAACCGGACCGAATTTCGCCGGTTCGGTCCGGTTCCGGTTCCGGTTCCGGTTCGGCCGGTTCCGGGTCCGGTTCCGGCCGGTCCGGTTCCGGTTCGAACCGCCGGTCCGGTTCAATTTTGGCCATGTCTAGCTATGCTCTCTTGTTTATTTGCATGGCTAATTCCACATTTGGCTACTTCCACTCTTCTCCACTCTTTTCTAACTAGTATTTATCAATCTAACTTGGTGAAAATAATTAGTGGACTCACTCCAATACTGATTAGAAAGGCTTCGCCCAACAAAAGCGGCTATTCATGATGAATGAAAGTTTTAGCTACTCACCTGGCTGCCCTTTATTATTCACTAGTACCAAAATCAAATTACCATTTTCACCCTTTTTCTTTTCTTTCTTTTTTCTCCTTATTTTGGAGTTTGATCGGTGGTATTAAGGGTAAAAATCTTTATATATATAAAAGTAGAATAGTCTTGAAAAAAGAAATTTCTCCTCAAAACTTATATTAATAATTTGTAATTAATATTTATTGTATTTGTAATTTACATTAATAATTTAAATCTTTCAATTGCTTTGAAATAATAAGTAGTAATAAAATTTCCCTCCCAAACTTGCATTAATAATTTTCATTTAGTACTTATTACATTAATAATTTATATTTTGTAATTTGCTTTAATAATTAAAATTTTTCAATTGTTTTGAAATAATATATACTAATTATTATAAAATTAATAATAAATTTTAAATACACGAGTTTTTTAATGCTAATAATGGATTTTCCAATATATTATTATGTAAATATTAAATATTTAATTAATCCGTCAATCAATCAAAAATAAATACTATTTATGAAGAATATAAATAGACATTTAAACTATTAAATAAGTCACAGAAAATTATTTATTTATATAAAATTCTATCTTTATATAATATAATATAAATATTATATATTATAGTAGAATAGTATACAAATATTTCTTCCCTTTAAAAATCTGCCAAACTATTTTTTACATCTAAAATTTGTATTAAACTTACATGAATTTTTTAATGCTATTAATTAATCAAAAATAAATATTTTATGTTAGATCTTCTCATCAATTAATCCGTCAATCAATCAAAAATAAATATTATTTATAAGAAATATGAATAGACACTTAAAGTATTAACTAAGTCACAGAAAATTATTCATTAAATAAAATTTTATCTTTGTATAATATAATAATATATAATATATTATATTAAAGTAGAATAATTTGCAAATTTTTGTTTCCTCCAAAAATTTGTCAAGTTATTTTTTACCTTTAAAATTTATATTAAATTTGCATGGATTTTATGAGAAATATTAATAGACAACTTAAACTATTAATTAAGTCATAGGAAATTGTCTATTTATTTAAAATATTATTTTTATAACTTTATTCTATATATATTTATATAATATTAAAATATGATAATCAAACAAAGTATTTTGCCAAGTGTCAATCAATGATGAATTTTTCCCTTAAAAACTTGCATTAAATCAAAGGTAGTGATTTATTAATTATTAATTACTTTAATAATTATATTATAGTCTTGAAAATGTGATATCTTAACAAATTCATAAAAAATTATTTAAGGTTGTTAAATGCTAGGGTTTTTCAATACTAATTAATATTTAAGGTATCACATTTTTAAGACTATGGAAGAAATTAAAATTCTTATTTTTAAAATTTTGTTATTATTGAAAAAACTTATTCTTACTCATATTTAAGAGTTTTAATTTATATTTATAATTATAATATAATAAATAAAAAATAACAAACATTTTTGAGTGAATATATTATAGATTTTATAATATTTATTTATAAATAAATATAATATAATAAATAAAAAAATTTATAAGTATTTTGTCAAGTTACTTACTTAATGTGTTAATTATTCTTTAGCACATTGAATGACATTACATTGAATTAAAAATGTTTTCTATTAACATATTGAATAGCAAATAATTAATTAAACTTAAATTTTGATAAATAATTGAAGATTAAAAAATATATAATTATCAATTCTGTTAAAATTATTTAAAATAAAAAATTTAATTTTTTATTTTTAAATTAAATTCTTCCATGTATCACACGGGTTCACCACTTGTATAGAAAAAAAATGAGATAATTGTATAAGGTTTCATTATCGTTGATAATGATGCGAAAGACTTTTTTAGATTGAAGATAGGTCTAGTTTTCTCAAAAGAGACGATAATAAAGATGATTGAGAAATTCAATTAATGAATGTATCAAAATTCAAAGTTAACATAATCCTTAAAAAAGCACAAAAATTGACGATTTTTTGATATGTTCGTTGTCGATTCATCTCATTCCAACTACTTAGTAATTAAGGGTTAACATTACAAATAATTACTTTTACGTTAAATAGTGACTTACATTATGAATATGTTCTTAATACTCTAAGTTATTATTTTGGTAAGTAATATAAAGTTGTCAACAATATTGGTAACATTGGAGTTCAAAGCCTTAATAATGTTTAAGGAAGCGGTCTTCTAGGCGATTGGGTGTTAGCCTTTTCAGTGTAGACTTGAAGACATGCTATTGGACTATTGGTTTTTTATTTTTTATTTTTTCTATTTCATTAGTTAGAGTAGCATTGACTATGGAGAATTAAATGTTGCATTTTTTTATGCACTCTTCGCATAAATTAGTATCTTTCATAATTTGGGTAACGTAAACTATATACGAGTTCACAACCTAAATTTGTTTTTCATAAAAGTAGACAAAGAAAGAAGAAAAAAAACAATAAAACAAGTCAACTTAATTAATTGGTTGATAGAAATGAAGTGGGAGTTTGATTAGTGATATCAAGGGCAAAAATAAAGGGAAAAAATGAGGTAATTGAACAAGGTTTCATTATTGGCGATAATGATGTGATAGACTTTTATTCGATTGAAGGTGGTTTGATTTTTCAAAGAAGATGATAAAGATGATTGAGGAATTGACTGTATCAAACTTCAAAACCAATCCTTAAAGAAAACACATGAATTGACTGTATTTTTATATGTCAGTCGTCTACTATTGTGGTTCTAATTCCTTAGTAATTGAGAGTTAACATCACAAGTATTTAACTCTCTCGTCAAATAGTGATTTGTGTTGAGTATACTCTTGACACTCTAAGTAACCTGGGATTGTCAATATTATTGATAACACTAGAGTCCAAAACTAAAGTAATACTTAGAGAAGTGGTTTTCTAAACAATTGAGATTTAGTTTTATTGGTGCAGACTTGAAGACATCCTTTACACTTGGACATAGTTGTATAATTTTATTTTTTTTTTTGTTTATTTGTTTGGAAGATTTTTTTGTTCATTTATTTAATTTATTTCCTTTTTATTATTGTCTTGTGACGGATATGTTTTAACCTAAAAGTATAAATATTTTTGTAGTTATTTTTGTTTAATGATATTCTTATTTTAAAAAAAGCATCAAAGTTAAAATTCAAATTTTATTAAAGCCCTCCAATTAAACTTTAAATAAAATGAGATTTAATATAATTGTAAAACTAGTTTAAAAATTATAGATTTAAAATAGTTTTACAATAATGGCAGAAACTGTAAAAACACGGAAAAAAAAAGGGGGCCAAAGTGGGGCTCCCAGTCTGACAGAGGGCTCCGCTCGCTCTGTCACTCTGCCTCTCTCTCTCTCTCTCTCTCTCTCTCTCTCTCTCTCTCTCTCTCTCTCTCTCTCTCTCTCTATATATATATATATATATATCTAAGTCTTAACGGAAACCTGCGATCCTTCGCAGCCAGCCTCCACCTTCCTCTTGCCATTTTGATCTGTTTGGTTCCCGAGAATTTGAATTTGCAGAGCCGAGAAAGACCACCACAGAGATGGCTTCGCAGCTCAAGAATGTCGGGATTCTTGCAGTCGAAATCTACTTTCCTCCTACTTGTGTCCAGCAGGTATATACCTACCTACACACTTAAGCCTCTCATTTCTAGATTTTTTTAATTGATCTCTACATAAAAGTTAAACCCCGCGCATTCATTAGATTTTTGAAAATTTGAAGAAAATATATGTATCTGTATCTGCACAGAATATGATGCATGCGCATATATTATATAGTTGTGGATTGCGCGGACAGAGTGATGCAATCGATGGTTGCTCTTGCTGTTGTAAATTATTTTCTTGGAACTTGACAAAAAGCTAAATAGAACATTCTTGGACGCTTAGATTTTGCTCTTCGAGGGATTTTTAGCTTCTGAATCCTTTTCCAGATCTTATTGTTAATAATAGTACATGGATCCCGCAGGCACAAATTTCCGAACTTCAATTCCTTCCTCTTTCAATTTTGTTTTTATGCTCTTACTGATTTATTCTTTGCCGATGTTCGTTTGTAGTACCGATTATGTTGATTCGAATTTAACCTACTACTACTGGGAGAGTTAAAAATTTGTCTGTTTCATCAGACCCGTTCGTTTCTACTTGCCTATTCTCACGCGTCTCTGTTTGTGAATAAAACTGTCAATCGACATTCTATTGGTGAAACTAATGGAGTTGCGCAATTTAGCCTTCCTACTCTCTGTTGATTATTCTGGTTGTATACTTGTGCACTTGTTCCATACACATGAACAAACGGAAGTGCTAATTTTTAACTTTTAATGTGATGAAGGAAGCCTTGGAGGCCCACGATGGGGCAAGTAAAGGGAAATACACTATTGGACTCGGACAAGATTGCATGGCATTTTGTACAGAGGTCGAAGATGTCATCTCCATGAGGTTTGGACTCTGTCTCTCATTGTTGCTATATAAATGATTGTGTGAGCAACATTAATTTCACCTGCTATCCAACTCATCGGCCAGTGATAATTACTTTGTGGAGCAGTGCTTGAGTAGTTGCTGCACTAATAAAAACTGGAGGGAGAACTAGTTTGTCACACGTCTACAAGATGTCTTCCCAGAGATGTGCTCGGCCTTCTGGGAATCTTTGATAAACTCAGCCTTCTAGGAATCTTGTCTGATAAGATATGAAAAATTTACAAGTTCTTTAGCAATCTTACCGGCCTTGTAGGAATCTCTGTTGGGAGTGAAGCTACCTAATTTTGAAGCACTTTCATAATGTCTAGTTAGTAGTTAAATAACTAGTCACACGCCAACAGTCTTTAGCAATTATTCTCCGCTTTATCTTAAATAGATCTCACAACCTGGTATCAACTTGAAAACCTGTTATTGAAAGTACACCTGCACCGATAAAAATGAGGGACCATCATGGTTGAAAATTTGTCAAGACTTTGTCTTTGTGTTGCATAACTTGCGTTAGGATTGATGATATTAAGTGTTAACCAAAGAACTATTAACAGTCCTTTTGCACCAAATTATTTTAAAGTATCATTGATTTTATTTGTGTGTTGATTTTCTATCTTGTGTCTTTCTCTACATTCTTTGTATAAAGCAAATTGAATAATGTTATTGTTTTTGCAACACCAGCTTGCTATTCTCAATTTTTAAGAGAGTATATTTTTCATTCATTTTGGATAATTTGAATACTATTATGATTAGGTAAATGACATAAATCTCATACATTTCTGTAGGTCTCTGTTTTTTTAGTTAAAAACAACAACTATGTTCTTGATTTTATCCTTGTCTTACTCTTACTCTGTGATGTCCAGCTTGACAGCTGTTACTTCCCTCCTCGGGAAGTATGGAATTGATCCAAAGCAAATTGGTCGGCTTGAAGTGGGCAGTGAGACTGTCATAGACAAGAGCAAGTCCATTAAGACTTTCCTGATGCAAATCTTTGAGGTATCAATCCTTTCATGATGAGAGTGGTGTTTCTCGTTCAAAACTATCCCGTCTTCTTTTTGTTACTTGTGTCACTGGATAATGAGTTGTAGCTGTATAATGTATTCTCAGATGTATTGACAATATAAATAATTAACTTCGTCCCTTTAAAAGTTTTAGAGAATCAATTTGTGGTGCAAGATGGTTTCATAAATTGAATCAATTGGTTTTACAACCAAGATTACCTATAAAAGTAGGACATCTGATTTATGAGGCATTTTTTGACAGCTGATGACACTTGGTTGATTTCACAAGTTAGGGGGTTCGGTTTCCTGATTTATTCTCTTGCATGCTCTGTATCATGAAAAAGTTCTTTAGTTTGAGACTCTGTGACTTCATTTCTGGATTGCTTTAATTTGCTGTAGATTTCACCTTTGGGAATTTCTGTACTTCTGTTCAACGTGCCTTCTTTCTCTGTCATAATTAATCTACTATTTTTGTCATCATGTGACACAAGCAGGAAAGTGGAAATACTGACATTGAAGGTGTTGACTCAACCAATGCTTGCTATGGGGGAACTGCAGCTTTATTCAATTGTGTCAATTGGATAGAGAGCAGTTCGTGGGATGGACGCTATGGGCTTGTGGTCTGCACAGATAGTGCGGTATGGTCATCTCTTTTGGTTTAGGTGACCCGTCAATGCCACTAATGCATTAGAACTTGTTTTGCTGAAATGCTTGCTTGACCTTTGAACTTAAGTGTGTTATTCCTACAGTCTACAGAAGTATGGAAAAGGAAAACACAAAGAAGTGAGATGACTGGGCTATGTGGATATTAATAATTTGATTAATAAGATATTGTGTTCTTTACTGATTGATTGCATATTCCAATGTTGATATAGATCATTTATAGTATGGCTTCAAATAGAAATTGTAGAGTCCTAACTTAAGAAGCATAGACGCTTCTGGTTACGTGAAGGTGTTACATTGTGTTAAACAACTATTAAGGGCATCCCTAGTGCATGAGGCTCCTCACTTAGTGAGAGTTGGGAGAGGGTCATCTTTGTATGGAGCTTTTCCTTCGCTTTTGCATAGCAAAGAAACTGTTCTCAAAATTCTGATCCATGACCTTCCAGTCATGTAGGAGTAATTTTACATTTTCTACCAAAGCTTGCCCTTTAATAAACGAATACCATATCAAAAGTTTTGGTTTTAAAATAAATTTGGAATAAAGACTACAACAACAATGACAACAATCACAAGCCTTAATCCTACCAAGGTGGTTGACTGTAGGACTTAATAGGTTCCCATCTATCTCTATCCATGGCTTTTGCAAGGTTATTATATCCGATGTTATATTTTAAGGATTTTTCCCAAGTCTTTTCTTCCTTTCCGGCTTTCCCTCTTTGTTACATATTTCCTCCATTTCATCTATTTGCCTCACACGTGCTTCTATTAGTCTTCTTCCTATATTTTCATATTTATTAGTCCTCCTACAAACTTTTCATTTTAATAATTTGAATTCATAAAATGTTCTATGAATGGGGTTCTAAAGAATTAATAAAGCCTTGATCATATACTTAATTTTATTATATATAATATGAGGTATACATCTATGATGCTCCCCTAAACCTTGCAAATTGGGGTGCTTCCTGCACTAGGGATGCCCTTTATGAGTTATATCCATCTATACATGCTAGATGTACAATTTATTATTGACTTGTCTCTACTATCTTGTATCCAAATATTTTTGAAATATATTCTTCTTAGTTCCTTGGTTACATCAAAGTCCTTCAATATGTGCTCTTATCATTATTAAGTAGTGTTAGATCTTAACCAACTTACTCATGGGCAATGAAGTTTTATTTCCTTCCTTTTTTCTTTTCTCAAATCAGGTATATGCAGAGGGACCAGCTCGCCCCACTGGAGGAGCAGCTGCTATTGCCATGCTTATAGGGCCTGATGCTCCAATAGCATTTGAAAGCAAACTCAGGGCTAGCCATATGTCTCATGCCTATGATTTTTACAAACCCAACCTTGCAAGTGAATACCCGGTAATTATCCCTGAACTTCCTTTAACTTCCATCTCGTTTCATATAATTTCATACTATCTTCCACAATAACATAGACATTGTGATCGTAATTTTATACTTTCTGATCCACAAAATGAAAATGTGAAGGTAGAAGCTACCATCAGGGCATATGTCATAAGTAGCAATTACAACTTCATTGAAGTTCTAAATATTTTTCTTTTCTGTTATGTCCTAAGACAACTTTTCTAGAAAGAGTTTTGTTCTACTTTGTGAAGCATATATTTTTAAGGTATAGCATATCTTACAAAATCATTGCCCTAGTGCATTATAATTTCTTGGCTGTTTGCTGTTTTGGAGGCATCTTGTTGTCTCATTGTAGTTTTTTTATGATTTTCATCCTTCCTGAACTTCTTTTTGTAGGTCGTTGATGGAAAGCTCTCACAAACTTGCTATCTCATGGCGCTTGATTCTTGTTACAAACGTTTTTGCCACAAGTAAGCTGCCACTACCATCTTTCTTTTCTTTGGTTTGTGCTATATGCTCCATGTGAATGTCTTACCGTCCTTGCTCATCTCCAGGTATGAAAAATTGGAAGGTAAGCAATTTTCAGTCATTGATGCTGATTATTTTGTGTTTCATTCGCCATATAACAAGGTACTTTATCTGAAGTGTAAAAAATGTACAATTTATTTCTCTATCTGTTTCACCATTAGAAGCTTCACAGTTTTTAGAAAAAGTCATGTTTGAATTTTTCACTTGAATCACTGCAGCTTGTTCAGAAGAGCTTTGCTCGATTACTATTCAATGATTTCTTGAGGAATGCAAGGTTTTCTTCAACCCTCTGAAAGAAGAATATAAAGTTTCGCCATTTCTTGTTCACTTGATTCACGTGTACGTAATATGTAGTCATTTATCTTATTTGGTTTGACTCACAGCTCTATTGATGAGGCTGCGAAGGAAAAACTAGAACCATTTTCAACTCTAACTGGGGATGAAAGCTACCAAAGCCGTGATCTTGAGAAGGTATTCCTTTATACAGGATGTGCATTTCTGATCTTATGCTTGCTTCCATACTTTTACTTTGGCTAGACTTTGACATTGTATTGGCTAAGAAAGCAATCAAATTTTAAGCTCAAAGATGTAGAATCCTGCTTGGAGTGCTTTTCTTATAACCATGTAATTATTTATTTGGCCTCTCTTATAATGGGCTTGGTATCGTCAATGAATCTCCAGGCAACCCAGCAAGTCGCAAAGCCTTTTTATGATGCCAAGGTGCAACCGGGCACGTTGTTACCCAAGCAAGTTGGTAATATGTATACAGCATCTCTGTATGCGGCATTCGCATCTCTTATTCACAATAGGGATAGCTCATTGGTAAATCCTTATGACTTGTTTCTACATAGGGGCCAAGCCATGGAAGCAAAAACTTTTATATCTCCATCATAATAAAGTATCAACTTTTGTTACTTTCAGGTAGGTCAGCGGGTTGTGATGTTCTCATATGGCAGTGGTTTAACTGCCACTATGTTTTCCTTCCGAATTCGTGATGGTCAACATCCTTTCAGCTTGTCAAACATCGTAAACGTGATGAACGTGGATACGAAGTTAAAGTTGAGGCACGAGGTATTTTTCTTTCTCTAGTTCCAGTCATGACAATATGATGTTGTCAATCTACAAAGCCCTAGTTGCGTATTGCTGTATCCGTTTGATAAGCATGCTTTGGTATGGGCAGTTCCATCCGGAAAAATTTGTCGAAATCATGAAGCTAATGGAGCACAGGTATGGGGCCAAGGACTTTGTGACCAGCAAAGATTGTGGCCTTTTATCTCCAGGCACCTACTATCTCACCGAAGTTGACTCCATGTACCGACGATTCTATGCAAAGAAGTCAGGGGCCAACACTAGCAGTAGCCAGGAAAATGGATCAGTGGCTAATGGGCACTAGATTAGGGGGGTATGCATTTACAGAATGGTGTTCCAGAAGTTGGTTCAGCTGTTCTTTAGACTATGCCTATGCCATGAGCAGCACATCAGGTACTCAGTCAGAAGTCACCATTGCCTCCATAAGATAAAAAGTGTTTGTTCCATGCGTGTAGGCGTAGGTATTGCTAATATATATATATATATATATATGGTTTGTCCAGCAGAAAGTGTCAGTTTCTTTGTCATATGTAATCCCTCCCATCTCTGTGCTAATCGGATTTAAATTTATGTCAGATTGTAACCATTCTCAATGTTTTCTAGTTTCTACTTCTGAGGATGAATATTTCATTCTGATTATTAATCAAAACTGATTCAGTCGTCATCATCCAAGTCCCACAGAAGATTGGTACTTATATATATTATCTGTTCTTATTTTCCTCTGCATCTACTCAAGACTCAAGGTGGCCTGTGGCCACCGCCATAATATTATGAAGTGGAAATTTGATTTCCTCTGTGCTACTCAAGACTCAAGCACCCAACCCAAGTCTACCCTTATATTGGTTGAGATCAAGAACAGGACCTATGTTTGGTTATGCCTTTAAAGTTAGCCTTTTGTTTTAGAATTAGAGACTCAAAAGAGTAACACGTTTGGTTAATTGGCTTGAAAAATTATATTATATGTTATTAATAATTGGAAGGGATGGCGGGCTTTAAATGCATAGCTCATCAAGATTTTTGTTTGGGCCTTGTGTTGGACAAGAAAGCCCAACCCGACTCTCACAAACTGTAACACTGGGGTAGTGCATGGACCACCCAGCACGGGTGGTCTCTACCAATCACAGCCGTTCATTTCGTCACAAATGTTAAACACTTTTTTTCCCACACTTTTTCTGACACACTGTAGAAGCTAAATGGCTGAGCCCCACACACCAACCCTTATTATCGTCTTATTAGACGATGATGATGATAAGGACAGCACATAAACAAGGGCATCCCGGACTGCAATCTTACACGCGTCATCATCCCACTGCTCAATACCCTGCATCACCCAACCCTCAACCATTGATCTCTGCTTCCCCCGTCATACACGATTCATGCCATACCCAATCCAACCCAACCCAACCCAATGGGAAAGGAAAGAAAAGAACAGAAATGAAATTTACCCCCCCCCCCCCCCCCCCCCCCCCCCTCTCTATTATGTATCCTAGGAATTGGGTTCTAGGGCTTGGCTCTTTCCAATTATAAACCTTTTGGCTGCCCTACCTTTCTATGATAATTCCATGATTCTTCCATCTTCCTTCCCACTGCTCTCCTCTCCTCCTCCGACGAATCCGGAACTATTTCTCTCACTTCCTCACTGATTTTCCGCCTAATTTCCCATCTTTCTTCGATCCTATTATTGGCTTACCAATTAATGTCGTCCTTTCCAGAGCCCGACTTTGAACCGGATGACGATGGCGGTACGTCTGATCTCAGCAACAGTGCCGCCGAGCCTGAAGACAGTAGCCACGCCAGTGGAGTCGCAAAGGCTTCGTCTTTGGACCGCCAACTGGTTCTGAAGGAAGAACACGAGGAGGATCACAAACCCCACAACTCCAATCCAACACAACAAGCAGCTCAACCGCCGATTGGGATGGTGCCGCTGATGCAGATGCATATGCCTATGCCTGTCGCCACCACCTCCCGGCGATCATCCACCAAGGACCGCCACACCAAGGTGGAGGGCCGCGGCCGGAGGATCCGGATTCCCGCCACGTGTGCGGCCCGAATCTTCCAGCTGACTCGCGAACTGGGTCACAGGTCCGACGGCGAGACCGTTCGGTGGCTCCTGGAACACGCCGAGCAAGCGATCATCGAGGCCACCGGGACGGGGACCGTCCCGGCCATCGCCGTCTCCGTCGGCGGAACCCTCAAAATACCCACGACTTCGGCCAACCAAGAGAGCGAAGGTTCTACGGCTCACAAGAAGCGGCGACGACCGTCGAATAGCGAGTTTTACGACGTAGCCCCGGCGAGCGAGGGCGTTTCCCAGGCGGCTGGGTTGGCGCCGGTCGCGCCTCAAGGGTTGGTCCCGATTTGGACAGTGAGTAACGCCGGGATGATGATACCCTCGAACGCCTTCTGGATGATGCCTGCGGCGGCAGGGGTTCCGTCGGGATTGAACCAGCAGCAGCAGCAGCCACAGTTATGGACAATATCACCGGGCGTGACGCCGGTCTTGAACATGGCGGCTCGGCCGATCTCTTCGTTGGTGGCAGGGGGGGCACAGACACAGTCGTCGTCGGGAGCGGTATGCGGGAGCGGGAAAAGCGGGGGGAAGAAGAAATCGAGCATGGCTCCGGCAAGCGTGAGCTCGGGGAGTCAGATGCTGAGCCTGAGGGACTTCTCGTTGGAGATCTACGAGAAGAAGGAACTTCAGTTTATGGGTGGAAGGGGGAATCAACACACACACCCCACTTCTTCTGCTTCTGCTTCTTCTTCTTCTTCAAGACCCTCAATTAGTTAATTTAATTAACAATTAATACTAATAACAAAATTATTAAGCTATGAAAACATCTATTATCAGCTGTTGGGTTGGGTCTCTCTCTCTCTCTCTCTCTAATTTTGTTTGTTTTCATGTTGTGTTTTTTGGGGGGTCATTCTTCTACTGTTAGCTAGTTTCTCGACTCAATTCTCCAAGTCCCAAGTAGGTGGTTAGCTATAGCCTACAGCTATATCTAGTAAAGATGAAATTTTCAAATGTAATTTGTAAGCTGAAAAGATTATCCTTTGACCATGTCCTCCCTTCCCTTCCTTACCTTGTCCTGTCATGTAATTGTGAATAAAAAGATTTTGATTTTTTTCTTTATCAACTCCAAATGCATACAAATTTGTTGTTAATTTTGGTTTCTTTTCATTAGAAATTATTAAATGTATAAATGGGAATTGGGATCCATTGGGGCGTGCGGGGTGGGTGGGGAAGAAGGCACGTGAGAATAGGCCGAGAAGCACGTGTTAGATGGGGAACGGACGGTAGTGGGTTGGGTGTCCCCACTCCCTACCCCAAACCTACTCTTCTCCACACAACCCAAACCCAATTAGAGAGAGAGAGAGAGAGAGAGAGAGAGAGAGAGAGGCAACACGCACGTGCTTGGGCTTGGAGGCAAGATAATAAAAAAGCAAAACTTTCTCCAACGAACGTACGTCCAGCTGTCAAGAAGAGGATTGGGCCTGGGAGTGGGGGGCCCAAAAGACCCTTTATCTGGTGGGCCCCCACTATTTTCGGATGTGGGCCCACATATACCGGGAACCAGAAAAGCTGGTGGGCCCCCAACCAAGTTCTCGCCCAACCAAACACAAAAGCAGAAGAAGAAAAATGAAGAAGCCAGTCGTTCTTTCTGCACCACCAACGGACGGTTCTTATGGATTGGTGGCGCCGCCGGCCCCACTTTCACTTGATATTGAATAATCGGGTTATAAACCTATAACGAGTTCTTCAAATCATAGTTGAGTAGGTTGGGTAATTTAGATGATTTCATCAGTTTAAAGAAACATGAATTAATTATAATTATAATTATAATTAATGTGCGTTTATGTCGCAGATAAATATAGAGATATAAGATAACTAATCTAAATTTGTATTAATGTTGGAAAGGAAGAATTAAATTGGAATATATATTATGCCCTGTGTGAGTTAGAACCTAACACCCCCACTTCCTAATTAATGGGAAATGGGCTCCATAGTGCCATCAAATTAACTCCACATCACAAGTATTGCAGATTGATTGGGCCTGGTCCGACCTTTGATTTCTGATACTTTTATGCTTTGTCTTCTGCCTGACCACAGGGTGTAAATGTCATTTCCGTTTGTCATGCATAATAAGAATTTTGAAAATGATATTTAAAAACACTTAAGGTTGCCTTCTCTTTATTGTTTTTAAATTATTTTTAGTTTTTAATTTTTTAAAATAATAAAAACGCGTTCTCCTTACTGTTTTTTAAAATATATTATTGAAAACAAAAAAAAAATTATAAAGAAAACTCAAAACAATAAAAAGTTGTTTTTGAGTGTTTTCATCCAAAATAAACTCAAAATTTAAAATACATTTATTTATTTATTTATTCATATTTTATTATTATAATGAAAAAAATATTACAAAATTCATTAACTTTAAAATGTAGATATTTTTTAATAATTTATAAACATTAAATATTTTTAATTTACTAAATAATCAAATTTATTGAATAAAATATAATTAAAAAATTATTTTCAAAATTTCAAAGAGAACGTGTTTTCTAATTTTCTGTTTTAAGAAATAGTTTTTCAAAATGACAAAGAGAACGCGTTTTCAATTTTCTAAAAATAAACTACCAAAATAGAAAACTGAAAATGAATTCAAAACTCAAAATTGAAAATTGAAAAGTAAAGAGAACGCAGCCTAAAATTTTGACATTTATGAAAACATTCTACATCAATATCTTGTGTCTTAACATAGTATATATAAATGAGAAATGGATGGGCCAAGTCAAGATGGGGTGGGGGCATTTTCAAAGGGCCTTGCTATTTGGATAGAATCGGTCCAGGTAAAATTGTCTTTTTTGTCATTTCAATTATTGATGTTAGGATAAGAATGTCATTTAATATTTTATTTACCAACAATACCTTTTCTATTCACAAGTCAAAATTTCAATCTCTCTCTTCCTTGTTAAATTTAAATTTTAGTCTCTCACCTGAGTTAATAAATTTTTAGAATCTCAAGAGTCATAATGGCTTTAAATACAAATTATTCTACTTTGCTTGAATTGATTGACGCACGAGATCATTAAAGACATCAAATAACAAAAATATCAGTAATGAAACTCGTCCAGTAATTCAAACAACCCCCAATTTCTGATAGGACTACATCTAAATGCAGTCCGCCAAATACAATGCTGGCGAAGTACATCTTAGATGCAGCCCGCTGCTCCTAAGATGCAGAGCGGACTGCATCTAACATGCAGTCCGCTGCGCCTGCTGCATGATACAGTAGCGGGCTGCATCTAAGATGTAATCCGCCCACATTGGGTGGACTTCAACACAGATGATTGTCATTATTTATTTTTATAACTAATTTTTTTTGCTTTGTCATTATTCATTTTCATAATTAAATTTTTTTTACTTTGGAAATGTGCAACTTTAATATGTTGGGCAGTAGTTTTAGGCGGGAGTTTTAGACGAGTGAAGAGTTAAAATTTTTATAAGGTTAAAATTGTCTTTCTATTTTGTTTAATATAATTAAAATAATATAAAACAAGTATTAAATGTCTTTCTATCCGGATAGATTCTATCCAAATAGATTTATCGATTTTCAAAATACAAGATATTTCAACTAAAGAGATATATGGATGATGAGGATTTTAAGATTGATCACCACTTAATCCGTGATATAGTGTGCTCTTTTCAAGTTATTTTCAATTCTAAGATAGTCTTAGTAATTTTTAAATCCAAACTTATCTAAACTAGTTCTTCCTATAAAAAGAGTACAGAATCTAATACTTAGAGAAATTTTTCAATACTTAAATCAGTCATTTTTTTTAAGAACAATACAATAATAATATAATAAATATCGTACTTGATTTTTGGAAGACTATATCTTTATATTGACAAGTTGAAGAGTCAATATAAACTAAAATGATATCACATAAATGATCAAATTTAGAGAATATAGAATTTGTGGCCCACCAATCATTTACATCAAGCCCAACGACATATTCCTTCCTTCCTTCCTTCCTACCCATATATGTTTTTAAGAGTAGTGGCATATTATTATATTATTATAAATATAAAACAACATATATACATACATGCAATTTAATTTTCATATATGTTGTGATTCATTACTAATCATATATTAAAAGAAATTTTCATTCCTTTAGACCTAATCGCTATCAGTAACTCATCACAAGGATGCCACTACCCTTGATGAGTTTGAAGTTCCCTTGCATGAGTTATACATACATAAACATTACCAATGTATGGCCGGCCTAGCCTATACGAACGTACATATATATAGATTAGATATGTAGCATTATTAAATATATATATGGTTTTATCCTTTGAAAAGCATGTCGCAGGTTATGGATGGGATTTGTTAGTTTGCTTGATACCACATAGGAGTTATCCATTGATGGTTGTCAACACTTGTCGTTGTAAGCTGGAGATACCGAGGAGCACATATATGTATATGCTGATCAGCGTAAATTACCAAGCCTCGATCCATCGCAGGCAGGCACCAGCTGGTTTGTACATACTATATATACACACACGCACGCACATACCTGACAGCAGAAGCTCGTGGGAGCAAATAGGATTGGAATTAAGAGTTTGTTGAGTTCTTCCCAATGGCGAAAACACAGTCGTCTTTAGTTACCTTGATCTTCTACCCTCTATTATTGCTTGCAGCAACACTATTTGTGCTCCAATGCCACTGCATAGACCCACAGAACAAGAAGGTAGGTACCTATATATATATATATGGATAGCTGCAATTAATGCAGGTTTTAGGCGATGGATATTTTTAATTTAATTTATTAACATTCGTGTGTGATCATCACCAGATTCACATAGTGTACATGGGGGAGAGGCCACAAGGAGATGCACCTCTTCTTGCATCCGTCCACCATGCCATGCTCAAGGATGCACTTGGAAGGTTCAATTTCAATTAAATTAACCACCACTGCTACGTACATTATTATAATTAATTAATTATATAAGCATTTGTTCGATTGCGATATATATTAACTAATTAATTGGGATTGCATACTACACATATGCACGCGCATGCAGTCCTCGTTCTGCCAAAGAGTCTCTAGTCTATAGCTACGGCAGGAGCTTTAATGGATTTGCTGCCAAGCTGACAGCCGATGAAGTAGCAAAGGTTTCAGGTGTGATGATAGCGACCTGGGAATTATACATGTTAATATATATATATATATATATATGTGTGTGTGTGAATTTACTCTTTACTCATTATTAATTAATTAATACTGTTATTGTGGGCGGGGCAGAAATGGAAGGAGTAATATCTGTGATTCCAAACCACGTCTTTGAGCTGCATACTACAAGGTCGTGGGACTTCATGGGTTTGGGTAACAGCAGTGTTGTTGGCACTCCTCCCCAGGAAGGAGATGTCATCGTCGCCCTTATAGACACTGGTAATTAATAATTATATAGCAAAACCAAATCAAATTAGAGATTAGAGCTCTGAACAAATTGGGCCAAGGCTTAAATCTTTTTAAGTTTTGTTATCCAGGGATTTGGCCGGAACATCCTAGCTTCAGCGACGACAAGATGGGCGCTCCCCCTGCCAAGTGGAATGGGACATGCCAGGGCGCCAATTTCACCTGCAACAAGTATGTACTATAACTACTGCTGCTGCTGCTGCTGCTACTATGAATTAATTAATGATGAATGAATGAATGAATCACCAATAGTTAACTGTAACGCAACGCACGTACAGCAAGATCATTGGGGCGCGATACTACAACAGCTTCGATTCCTACGAGGACGACTTCCCATCCCCAAGGGACGCCATCGGACATGGCACTCACACCTCCTCAACTGCAGCCGGCAGGGAGGTGCCTAACGCAAGCTTCTTTGGGCTGGCCAACGGAACCGCCAGAGGTGGAGTCCCCAATGCCAGAATCGCCGTCTACAAAGTCTGTTGGTACTTCGGCTGTGCCACCGCCGACATCCTTGCTGCATTCGACGATGCCATTGCCGACGGCGTCGACATCATCTCCGTTTCCCTTGGATCCGGATGGCCATACCCATACTTTGAGGACCCGATCGCCATTGGGTCTTTCCACGCCTTCAGGAAGGGGATATTAACCTCCTGTTCTGCGGGGAATTTTGGCCCTTACCCTGTCTCAGTGGCCAACTTTGCACCTTGGATACTCACTGTTGCCGCCAGCACCATTGACAGAAAGTTCGTCGCTGAGGCTGTTCTTGGCAATGGGAAAACTTTTTCGGTACGTAATATTCTTATTCATTCCATCATCATATACTATATGTATTGATTAACATGCATTTATATATATATGCAGGGACTGTCCATCAATAGCTTCGATCTGAATGGCACCACATATCCCTTGATCTGGGGAGGTGATGCAGTGAACTACACAATAGGTTCTAATCCAGAAATTTCGAGTTACTGCTTTGCGGATGCCATGAATTCAGATATTGTTAAAGGAAAGATTGTTCTTTGCCAAAGCTTCCGCGGATCTACTGGAATCCTATTGGCTGATGGCATCGGCACCATCATGTCCAGTGCATTTTATACCGATTTCGCCTTCAGCTACCCCTTACCAGCAACAGTTATCAGCCCAGAAGATGCACTTACAGTTTTGGATTACATCAGAACAACCGAGTAATTGAAGAAGATACATCCCACATATACATTTATTTATTTATCTTAAATTACTAGATAGCTGGCTAGAGCAATTAATTATATAATTAATTGATATGAGCAAATTAAACCTTTCAGCAACCCCGTGGCGACCATTTTGGTCAGCGAGACGCCAAAGGATATCATGGCACCAATTGTCGTTTCATTTTCCTCCAGAGGGCCCAATCCTTTCAGCCCGGACATTCTCAAGGTGATTAATTAATAATAGCAATTTGCTGCTGCTTCATTGTTGATATATATATTTCTTTAGATTAGATGATCTGTTCTTTTTTTGGTGTTGATTTCTTATACGCACTGACGGATGAGCAGCCTGATCTCACTGCCCCCGGCGTGGACATTCTTGCCGGCTGGTCGCCGGTAGCACCACCTTCCATCTCCTACTATGACACCAGGAGCACCTACTTTAACATAATCTCCGGCACTTCCATGTCCTGCCCCCATGCCAGCGGCGCCGCTGCCTATGTCAAAGCCGCCCACCCAGACTGGTCTCCGGCCGCCATTAAATCTGCCCTCATGACCACAGGTAGGCGATCATCCATCATGTCATCAGAAATGCCAAGTTCTTATCACATCACGACTTCACCAAGTTTAATGAACCCTTTTAATTGCTGCTGATCATCAAACCATGCAACACCCTTCTTAATATATAACTAAAATTTGATCGAATCTCTATATGTATGTAATCATCATCATCGTCAGCTTCGGTAATGGACCCAAGGAAGCAGGAGGACCTTGAGTTTGGCTATGGATCTGGTCAGATCAGCCCCACTGCCGCAGTAAACCCGGGACTCGTATTCGATGCATCCGAGGCAGATTTCGTGAATTTCCTCTGCAAGCAGGGCTACAACACTTCCACTCTCCGGCTGGTCACTGGAGATGACAGCGCTTGCAACAGCACGGAGCCCGGAAGAGGTTGGGACCTCAACTACCCCTCATTCTCCCTGTACGTCGAGGATGGCCAGCAGATCAACGGAGTGTTCACCAGGACAGTGACCAATGTGGGGGCACCCAACTCAACTTACACGGCTAGCATGTACATGCCCACAAGTATCAGTGTGTCGGTAGAGCCGTCGGTGCTCTCCTTCTCTGCCGTCGGAGAGAAGAAATCGTTCACGGTGAAGGTGACGGGGCCGAAGATTTCACAGCAGCCGATCATATCGGGTGCTATAACTTGGAAAGATGGAGCCAACGTGGTGAGAACCCCGCTCGTGGTGTATAACTACGTCCCTGGTGCTCCTTACAATCTTGACAGTGAATCCACGACCGAGTTGAGTTCTGAAAGGAAGCCTAGTTTTCAGGGTTCTAATTCCTTTTTCAGCCACAAGAATGACATCTTTGGAAATGGAGCTATGAAATCGCACCACCCTTGAATTACTACTCTGCAGTCTGCACACAGATGGAGGAGCTTCAATTATGGCAGAAGATGATGAAGTTGTTCTTGCTGCCTAAATTAAGTTGGAGGACGTCTTCAGTAATGATAATAACAATCATGTAAATTAGGAGCCTAGGACTGGAAAAAACCACGTCCAAGGAGAAAACGCCTAAGTGTGGTAATGGCGTGGGCGCCGGCAATGCCACACCCTTTGATATTTTAATAAAACTACTACTCCGGACTGAAGGCCGACCTTGCTGCTTCCATTTTCATTCCTTTACTAATTCCTCTTTCTATAAAGCCACACGCAATTGTTTTACACAAACTGCCTCAACGGAGGAGCAATCCATCCATTTTCTGATGTTTTGAGCAAGTTATTATTAATCAATCACCGCCCCACTGCCCTTAACCCCCAGAAGCTGCCCTCCAGAAAGGCTTCAAAATAACAGCTGATGACCATTATTAACATACAGATCCCAAATGCAACAAAAACGAACTGCATTCAAATAACAAAGCAGATCAAGAACCAGAAATCCAAACCAAACTCCTAGCACCATCGCCAAACTGCATAGACCCCCTGCGCACCAGGAAAAAAGAAAAAATCCCCCATAACAGCAGCAAACCAAGTAAAACCAAGAAAACAAAGCGACCCCAAAACCAAACGAACCGGAAGACCAGGTTACAAGTACAAGACACAACAAAAGAAAAAGGAAATCCGTCAACCCAGAAAGCCAAAGCAGAAGGATCAATTGTATAACCAGGCCACAAAACTCACATACCTATTGAAAAACATTGACTGATCTCATAAGTATGTGATGCAGGGACGTCTTAGAAGGCTGTCGATCTAGGCGAGGTTAATAACCCCACTACGGCTACCATTGGCCAAATCACCATCTCAAAAATATAGAACACCCACACACTTGAGAATTCGCAACTAGAGAAAAGATAATAACAAAGAAAACCTTGTATCTGGGGTTTATATAGTGCTCCAAATAAGAGTGTTGCTTTGTCCCCATCCAATGTGAGATTCAATTTAATTTCTACTTAAAACTATTATATTGCTGATACATTTAATGTTGCTGATCTCTCTCCATACCATGAGGATTAAAATGAATCAGCTACTCAAAAATGGTTTCATACATGAAACTTACAGTTACAAGCAAGCTTAGGAGTCACTGTTGGAATAAAAAAAATAGAAGACTTACTCAGCTAATTGGCTCACCATTGAATGCAGAAAATTATGTTTTCTAATGGAGATATAGAATGTACAGTTAGTCTTTTTTCTGTATCAATTAGCTGCCTAATTGTTTATGTTTCCTTAATAGCTAATTTCCTTAGAAGATAGATTGATAGTTTCCTTGCAAGGTGTCAAGACTCACCATAAATATAACTGTAAATATGTGCTGTAAATATACAAGAATTCTAAGAATTCCTACACTCACGTCTAAAACGCTTTCACTAGTCATTTCACTACCACAAAAAAACCTAATAATAGTAAAACAAAAACGAAAAAAAAAAAGAAAGGAAAAGAGAATGAATACTGGGCATGCATTGCACTTGAACAGAGGCACATCTTGTGCAGTGTTAGCATAATGGATTTGAATGAGGCTGGTGGCCGGGAAGCTTGGTTTGATCAGATGGTGAGATTTTCTTTTATGTTGATAGGTCCTACCCCAAGACTCCCAATAATTTTCCCACCCAAATCTGGGAAAGTTTCACAATCCGGAAGAGGCTTCACTTTGCCCATTTGATCAACTTCAACCGGGTACTTGAGAAGATGGCCCTTCATTTCTGTCACTTCATCAGCTGCATACTGTTTCCAGTTCAGCTCACTCACTGACCTAACCCTCCTCACACATTCCAGAGATTCTGGTTGTCTAAAACATTCCTCCACAGCACAAATATGTTCTGCCCATAATGACATTCTATATCCATGGACCTGCAAATGGGTTGTAACAAAAGAGTTGCCTGTCACAAATTTGGCATGGTTCAACACATGTAAATAAAAATAGACACGTGTTAAGAGTTGTTGACAAGGCTATGCATCAGAAGTGATAATTAACTTTGCAGAGTGTATTAGAGAAATTACTTAAAAGTACACAAGCCTAGACATGTGACACAAAATTCTCACAAATACTTTGCCATATAACATTGATAAGAGAGAGAGCCCTTTATGTCCATTTCAGTTTCACCTCAACAGCTTTGCTCAAATTGAGAAAAGGGAAAATTTGAAGCTGAAATGCTTATCCATATGAGTGAAGACATTCACTAATATAGAAAAATAGCAGTAGAAAAGAAAGAGAAAATCCAGATTTAGATGCACTATCTATTTTAAATAATAGGAAGATATCAAGCTTGATTTATCTTAGTCTTGGAATTGTTGTCCGTGGGAAACCACCAATCTTAAGCCAAAATAGTTGAACAGAATACTATATATGAGACGATACCTGCCCTCGTGGAATGGAGTTTCTGTTTGACCAAGTATAGTGAGGTTGATATGCTCCCATTGCAATCTCAGTGTCTCTAGTACCTTCCAAGGAGCGTTGGTTGATGTTTGCAGACCCTAGTATCACATACTCATCATCCACAATCATTCCTTTTGAATGGACATATATCATAAAACGTCTGTTTTTTTGGGTGTGTGCCTGGGTAAAAAGGAGATGCAAGCAGCAGATGATCAATGGAAATATAAAGGAGTTTTAAAATAGGTAGCACATAGGAGATATGCAAAAGGGCAGGTAGGGTAGAAGAGAAATTTACTTGAGGAGTATTACTGGCAGTGGTATTTGCTGCATTTGAAATGTCTTCTCTGTCTTGAGCTTCACGATTGCCAAGGCAGAAGAAATTTAAATAGTCTTGAGGCTCATATTTCTTTTCAAGCCCTACCTCTTCCAAAACTTTGTAAATTATTTCATACATCATTTGCATTGTATTATGCTGCATAAGTTACATCACAGGTTAACAAGTCACTTAGAAACAAAAGCCCATCCATCTATCACAAGATATTTGTTGGAGAGATAAAGAGGAAGAATTCAAGTTTCACATGAGAAGATAAAGAAGAGAAGACTTCCGAGATAAAGAGATAAGGATATTCCTTAAAACAAATAAGTAAATCCTATAATAATGCTAATCCTAATATGAAAATATGTTGTTGTAATCTAAGACCAAAATTTTAGGAGATTTTCTAGGAACTTTTGTGTATATATTTACATCTCATAGATTAATGAAATTCATGGAAGTTATTTCCTCCCATTAGAACTCCCACTCAGTTTATTTTTCATGGTATCAGATTCACGGTTCTGATACCATGAATATAAACCTACAAAACCTTTCTATCTTATTCATAGTGACATTTAAGGACTAGCTAAGACTCCTAATTTAACTAACACTCAATAGTTCATCATTTTCATAGATGACCATACAAGGGTTAGTTGGGTGTTCCTAATGAAAGACAAATATGAAGCCCATGTTGTGTTTAAGAGGTTTCACCAAATGATAAGCAATGTTTTTCAAGCCTCAATCCATGTGTTAAGATATGATAATGGCAAGGAATATTTTTCCAATGATTTTAGTCATTATCTAGCTAAACATGGCATCATTCATCAAAGTTTATGCCCTTAAAATCCTTAACAAAATGGAATGGCAAAGAGAAAAAACTGCCACCTCCTTGAAACTGCAAGGGCACTTATGTTTACAAGCTTGGTTCCAAATTTATATTGGAGAGAAGTTATTCTTACATCCTCCTACCTTATTAACCGACTCCCATCCAAAGTTCTTGGCTTCAGAACTCCTTTGAGTGTCCTCCTTGATTTCTATCCCCATCACACTAGGGTGCTAAACTCTGTCTCCTAAAGTATTTGGATGTACTGTGTTTGTTCATAAACATCAGCCTTCTCAATCCAAACTTGAACCTAAAGTTTTCAAATGCATATTCATTGGCTATTCTCCTACCCAACAAGGATACAAATGTTGTCACCCTTCTACCTGAAAATTTATCATATCTTGTGATGTATCCTTCATAGAAAATCAATAATTTTTTCAAACCACCTCTCTGCAGAGGCAAGTACCTAATGCAGAGGAGCAGTGGGACTCCACTTTGTCTCTACCTATGATCTCAAATTCGAAAACTTCTCTTGCTAATGAGACAGCTCTGGAACCTCAGCCTTTAATTCAAACTTCAGTACCTAATTCAAGAGGAGATCAAGAAGATCAAAATCAAGACAATCCTACTTCTGTTAAACCTTTTTTGGTATATTCTAGAAGGCCTCGTGCACCAAACCCATTGTCAAATCCGGAGGTATGTCCATAAACTGATGACAATGGCAGCATGGAAAGATTGGAAATTAGCAGGGCTGATGATCTTGATGTTCCACTAGCTCTAAGAAAAGGGGTGAGATCACGTACTAAGAATCCTATTTCAAATTATGTGGGTTATACAAAGCTATCCCCACAATTCAAGGCCTTTATAGCAAGCACTGATGATATAGTGATCCCTAAGGATATATATCATGCATTGCAAGGTGAAAAATGGAAGGCAGTAGTAATGGAGGAGATGCATACCCTATAAGCTAATAAAACATGGGATATTGTCTATCTACCAAAAGGGAAGAACATTGTTGGCAGCAAATGGGTATTCACAGTAAAGTACAAGTCGAATGGAAGCATTAATAGATACAAAGCAAGGTTAGTAGCTCAAGGGTTTACCCAAACCCAAGGGCCTAATTATGAAGAGACTTTTGCTCCAGTTGCCAAGCTTAATTCTATCAGAATTTTATTATCATTGGCTATTAATTTGGACTGGAAGCTATATCAGCTGGACATCAAGAATGCATTCCTAGATGGGGAGCTAGAAGAAGAAATGTACATGAGGATTCCCTCAGGTTTTGAAACAGAGAGCACAAGAGGAAATGTATGCAAATTAAAAAAGTCCCTATACAGCCTTAAGCAATCTCCAAGGGCTTCGTTCAAGAGGTTCAGTGACACTATTATTCAATTAGGATACAAACAAGGGCTGGCTGATCAAAACCTATTTACAAAATTTGAAGTTGATGGCAGAAAGACAATCCTTATTGTTTATGTAGATGACATTATCATTACAAGGAACAATGTTCTAGAAATTGAGAAACTAAAGGGGCAACTAAGGGCTGCATTTGAAGTAAAGGATTTGGGAGAATTAAAATACTTCATGGGAAATTGGAATGGAAGTAACAAGAAGCAAGGAAGGAATATTTATATCTCAAAGGAAGTACACAGTTGATTTGTTGAAAGAAACTAGTAAACTTGGTTGTAAGCCAACTAATACTCCATTGGAGCCTAATTGGAAGAACAAAGAAGAAAGCAGAACATAATACCAAGTAGACAAGGGAAGATATCGACAGTTGGTGAGAAAATTGATCTACCTATCACTCACATGACCTGACATTGCATATGCTATAAGCATAGTAAGTCAATTCATGCACTCTCCCACAAGAAGACATCTTGAAATTGCATATCATATTCTAAGGTATCTAAAAGGAACCCCTGAAAAGGACTCTTATTTAAGAAGAGTCAAGATAGAGGAATAAGGGCATTTGTGGATGTTGATTGGGCTGGTTCTTTTGAGGACAGTAGATCTACATCCCTATTTTTTACAAAATTATGGGGGAATTTGGTAACTTGGAGAAGTAAGAAACAATCAGTGGTTGCAAGAAGTAGTGCAAAAGTAGAGTATAGGGTTGCTATTGCACAAGGGTTATGTGAAGTGATTTGTGTGGAAAAAATGCTTGAAAACCTACACCTACCAATACTCTCTCCAAAAATTCTTTATAGTACTGTGAGTAATCCGGTTCAACATGACCGGATGAAACACGTGAGGATTGACTGACATTTTGTTAAGCAAGAGATAGAGAAAGAAGGTATAAGTCTCACTCATATTCCTATTGAATTTCAAGAAGCAAATATCCTTACTAAAGCTATGCAAAAGCAAGGATTTGAGTCCATTAGAGGCAAGATGGGAATGATGGATATCTATTCACCAGATTGGGGGGAGTGTTAGAGAGATAAAGAGGAAGAATTCAAGTTTCACGTGAGAAGATAAAGAAGAGAAGACTTCGAGATAAAGAGAGAAGGATATTCCTTAAAACAAATGAAAATATGTTGTTGTAATCTAAGACCTAAATTTTAGGAGATTTTCTAGGAACTTTTGTGTATATATTTACATCTCACAGATTAATGAAATTCATGGAAGTTATTTCCTCCCATTAGAACTTCCACTCAGTTTATTTTTCAATATTATCTCAAACACAATGCATCTTTTCATACTTCTGAGCAAAGGATTACAATTGGCTTTATGTTCAATTGATGTTGATATAGTATTGGATGGAGAAAATTGAAAAGAAGAAGGTAGGTATAAGCCTCTAATCAGTGAACTATTTATACCAAATGAAGTTTTAAGTACACCATGCAGCAAAACAATAAATTTCATATGACAAAAGGTTTTGACTCTTAGATCTTTCATCTTAGCAGCTCAAAGGAGTTGGTTTTGACTTCAGATGTAAAAAATGATACATAGAAGCATAAAGTACATGAGGCAAAAAATGTTAAAACTTAACCAAACACCAAAAAAAATGAGGTCTTCTTTTTCTCCCTTTTCTCCCATCCACAAAGCTAGTCATGTAGTTTATTCTTAATTGACAGCATCAGTTTTGGTTCCAAGTGTAGACTGTTTCCTCAAAATACCAAATAAATAAATAAATAAATACATAAAAATCATATTGGTAAGTCTTAGGAGGGGCAAAAAAAAGTTCCAGATAATGTACCTTTTAAACTTATGCAGTATCAACAGCTGTTGGCTACACCAATTTTTTATTGATCACAACAAAACCAAACATTCCATTCAGTTCCTTAAAATGGTTATCAACCTATAATAGTGTTATTCAGCATGCACTATTCAATTATAGAAACCTATATACAACAACACACTATGAGTTAATTCAATTGGTTGGTTCGGTTATATGGATTCTAGCTCTCCAGCCATTTGTATCCATGACCATACTTCTGTAAGGCCAATGTATCTTATTTCATGCCTAGGAATTACCTACTAGATTTTCCTTAGTCTCCCTCTTCCTATTGAACAGGGAATTGAAGTAGCTCTTTATCTGATGGCTTTCTGCAAATAATACAGACATTCCTTTATAGGAACAGCGGTAATAGTTTATTTCATGAATTTAGCATGAGAATTTAGTGTCACATAACAGTATATTGTTTTACTCTTTATTCTTTGGATAGTCAGCTATGCAGCAATTATGATAGAGCTTTAAGAAATTTTCAAGAAATGGTACATAACAGGAATTTTAAAGATAATAGTTGAAGTTTGCCTGCCAAAAGAGAATCCTTTGGATGGCAGTACTTGTAGGAACACCCTCAGGCCACATAGGGATGACAATATATGCAGCAAATCTCTCATTTGCTCTGATTTTATTTGCAATTTTGAGTGCAATCTCCATTGGAATTAAATTGTTTGCACCTGCATGTAAAAACAGAAATATATTACTTCAAAATGCTTGTCTTAATTGCTTATCAAACCAAGAGTTTCCTAACACTGTCTTTTCCTAAAAATTTTCAATTTCCAATTCTTTTAATTTTTTCAGCAATCAAAGAGCATAAAAAATGGGGAACTGAATATAGGTCAAGGAAGTAACCAGATACAAGCAGCTCTCTACTTGAAACTCTTCCCATTACATTTTCTAAAGGTGTGAGAATGGCATCTCCTTTTGTTTTGTCCCCTTCCAATCCATAAAAAAGACAAAAAAGAATTGCTCACCCAAGTCTTTGTAGTTAGCCCAATTATATGATGACCCAAGAAAGTACTGGTTCTCAATGTAAATGAAATGTTCAGCAGCACGGATTGCCTTCACATATGCAGTATGTATACTCATATCTATAAGGATATTCTTCCCACACACCAAGTTCTGTAATAATATAGTAAGATATTAGGAATAAGCATCTCATAATAAGATGGACATCCCAATAACCAAGGGTAAAAGCCAAAAACTAGTAATTTTTTTCTCACCTTGCTTGTTGCATCTTTTGGGTCCTTAGGAAAACCCTTAACAGAATTGGAGTCTATCGAACGAAAAACCTATAGTTGTTCAAGAAGTCGTTCAAGAGAAATTGAGTTAAAAAGTTGAAATACCCAATTTAAGAAGCTTCCTTGAAATAATATACCTGGACATGCCAAGCTTCTGGATCATCCTCATTCAAGCAACAAACATCTGTTATTCCTAGGATATCTGGAATCCTATCAATTTTGAGTAAAGAATCATCATGTGACATTTTAATTTTTTTAAGTCCATGGTACTTTGAAGCCCTTGTCCAACGCTCCTCAAAGTTGGTCAAGATATCATATGCTGCTGGACCATCAATTCGACAGTGCAAGTCATGCCAAGGTTCTCTTGGACATCCAACAGTAGGCCCCTATTCAGGTAATGGCAAAGATTGTGAAAAAGAAAGGTCAAGAGAAATTAGTGTCACACACACTTTAAAATGGAGCCCATGTAACTAATCCATACTGTTAACCCCAAGGTACATATTGTTTTACAATTAATTTTGATGATGGCATATTGGATGAATGTTTTGACAAATAACTTTTAAAGCATCTCATTTTCTTTTTTGATATGAAACAGTATTTGAGATGTTTTTTGTGCTCATATTACAATTAACGATATTTTCCTTTTTTGAATTGAAATGATGTTTGGGTTAAGGAGAAGTGAACAAAAATTTGACTCACTAATGTTTGCAGAGAATTTTGATTGTGACAATGGATTAACATGAACATTGTGCCATTCCAGAGAACACTTGGAGATCTACTAAATAATCTCTTTGAGAATTGAATGCTTCTAGGTGAAATATGATCCAAAAGTTAGAAAAACAACACGCTAAGCCTTAATCCCATGAGGTCAGGTCTGCCACAAAGATTCTAGCATTATCCCATTATAATGCACTGTCATGCCTAAGAGTTTCTTAACAAACTGTTTCTGGTCTTCCTTTACCTCTTTTTGTTACAAATTTCTTCCATTCCATAGCATCTATTGGTCTTCTACTCACATGACCAAATTATCTTAATCGCATCTCATTCATTTTATTCTCAATAAGAGCCATCTCAATCTATAACTTCATTTCTAATTGTCTTTTCTTTCTTTTTTTTCTTTTTTTTTTGGTATGGCAGCACCTCCATCATAAGACCCTATCTCAATTACTCTCATATTTTCCACATATTAGTGTTTCATTGCCCAATATTTTGTGCCATGTAACAGAGTTGGTCTTATAGCAATCTGTAGAAATGAAGGAAATGGAGACAATGGATCCATACTTTATGGGATCCCACAAATTGAGGAAACATGTATCCATGTTTCATGGGTTACATGTATCCTTGTTTTGTAGGTTTTGCCTTTCTATCTTTTTGTGTGTATATAAGATGTTGTATGTAAATTAGAGAAGATTGAGGTATCATTGTATTTTCATATTGGTGTGTTTTGTAATATGGTATCAGAGCTCAATTCAGCAGCCAGTGATCTACCATTCTTCTAGCAGACAAGTTGGCTGCTGCTGTCAAAACACCAGGAACAAAGAAGTTTTGGCGTTGCTGTCAAAACACTGCCACCATCGATCTGCCATCGTTCGAGCAGACGAACTCGCCACTGAGCGCCAAGAGCGGAGAAGACAAGGGGTCTATTGTCCGTTGTTTTCCAGAGGCTGCGTTCATCTCCAGTTCCATCACAACAAGCCTCTGCCATCAACGGCCAAGACCTGCCCACCGTCGCCTGCCAGTCGTGCACCACCACCATCACCATTGCCGACATCAAATCGGCCACCCCCTCAAAGGACAGCCGCCGTTGAGCCTTCACGCGCTGCAGCCCCAATTCTTCCTCCCAGTGGCACCGTCGCGCCCACCATCTACTATAGGCCTGTTCCAGCCATCATTTGCTCCTGCAACCACCGCCATTGACGTCACCGACCTAGGTCGACCTAACCCCAAAGTTCGGCCACCATTGCTGTCTCCACGCGCCACCATCAGATCTCACCACCGCCACTGTTTGTTGCTCTGATTTCTCTCTCCAGTACTCCAATCATGACGCCATCACCACCATTGGACTTGTCTCTCTCAGATCTTGCAGATCCCTGTATTTTTGTCGCTATCCACCGCCAATCGCCGATTGCTACCGCCGACCGCCAATCGCCGACTGCCGTAGCTGCCGACGCCATCGGCCACTACTCGTCGACGTCCAACTTGGTCAGTTCTCCTGTGACTACTGGTGGGATTTCTCCATTGTTGTTAGTCACATTTTTAAGCAAATTCAGATCATTGTCAAATCTGGGTCAAATCCGCCCCGCTTCAAATTTGGTCAACCAAGTTGACTCATTAGGCCAGATCCAACTATCAGATCTGTCAGACAGATCCAGCAAACCCAGCTAACTCAAATTAAAGGGCAAAGGATGACTGGATCTGCAATGTGAAGTCACTTATTAGTCAACAGATCATCAGTCCCTACTGCCACCATGTCGGACGTTCTCTCCACATCTGGTTCCTTTAGCAAAGAGCAGTTCAATCAATTCTCGACATTGTTACTAACCAATTCGTTACCTGGTACACCTAATGGTTCTTTGGTACATTCAGGTAGAACTACTTTAGCCCTGTCAAGTTCTTTTAAATCTGTACCATGGATTATTGATTTAGGGGCATCTGATCACATGATTAGCTTGTCCAATCTTTTCGATTCATATACTCCTTGTTCAGGTAGTGAGAAAGTAAGGATAACGGACGGTAGTTTTTCCTCTATTGCTAGCAAAGGCCTCATTAAAATCTCTGAAAGTATTGATCTTCAATCAGTACTTCATGTTCCTAAACTTACTTGTAATCTTTTGTCTGTTAGTAAACTCTCAAAAGATTCTAACTGCTGCATTATCTTCTTTGATTCTTATTGCCTATTTCAAGACCAAAACTCGGGGAAGACAATTGGCAATGCTAGAAAGATAAACGGACTTTACTACTTCAATGAGGATTTCTTCGGTAATAAAAAAGCTCATGGATTAAGTGGTAATAGTTCAATCTCTGTTTCTGATCCAATAATGCAATGGCATCTCAGGCTAGGCCACACTAGTTTTCCTTATTTAAAACAATTATTTCCTAAATTGTTTAAAGGAGTGAATTGTTCTAAGTTTCAATGTGAAAACTGTCATTTGTCTAAAGATCATCGTGTTAATTTTGTTCCATAACCTTACTGTCCTTCAAAACCATTTTATTTGATTCACAGTGATGTTTGGGGGACCCTAAAAAATTACCACTTTATCTGGTAAAAGATGGTTTATAACTTTTATCAATGATCATACTAGACTATGTTGGGTTTAGTTGCTTAATAAGAAATCCGACATAGCAAGTGTTTTTAAAGATTTCTTATACATGATCGAAGCCCAATTTCAAACAAATATTTGTATTCTTTGGTCTGATAATGGAACATAATACTTCAATAAATGTTTAGGGGGTTTTTTGAAAGAAAAAATGTGTTTTACATCAATCAACATATCATGAAACTCCTTAGCAAAATGGCATAGCTGAACGAAAAAATAGACATTTACTTGAGGTAACTAGGGCTATTATGTTTTATATGAATATCTCAAAATATCTCCGGGGAGATGCTGTTTTCACTTCTTGCTAACTAATCAATAGGATGCCCTCTCGAGTCTTAAACTTTGAGACACTTTTAAATTCCTTAAAAAAGACTTTTCCCATGTGTCAGTTGTACTCTGAGCTACCTTTAAAAATTTTTGGATGCACTTACTTTGTTTACATTCCACAAATTTTTCGATCCAAATTAGATCCAATGGCTGAAAAATGTGTTTTTGTTGGTTATGTTCCTAGAAAAAGGGGTACAAATGCTTTAATCCTTTGATAAAAAAAACTCACATAAGCATGGATGTGTGTTTTATGGAGAATCAACCCTATTTTACCAAAAATCATGTTCAAGGGGAGAATATTGTAGAAGAAGATCATTTTTCTAAACCTGTAGAAGAAGATAAAGATAATTTTTTGAAAATTTCTGAATCTCTTCCAAATATGTCTGATATAATTGACACTCCACTCCACTCTGATAAACGATACAAGGAAATTGGTGCTCAAAACAATAAAGAACAGGATGCGTCTAGTCCACAGGTGCCAAGCATAATGGAGTCGGAACCAGGGGGAGAATTACTAGAAACGGATCAAAGTAATCCGAAACCTGAGTTTCAATTTTATATCAGAAGAAAATCTTAGAGAAATGCTATTGATCCGAATATCCTTCCAGTAATTGAGCAATTGGTATCTTTGGATGATGGTCCTTCTTCCACTCAGGGTAATTCTACACTTACTCCTTTAAATTCTTCCTCAGTTGATTTGTCTGATCTTGATGTCTCCATTGCCACTAGAAAAGGAGTAAGATCTTGTACTAAACATCCTATTGCCAAATGCTTGTCCTATCAAAAACTGTCCAATAGCCACAAGGCATTTCTTTCAAATATTTCCAACTTGCATGTACCAAGAACAATTTGGGATGCTCTAGGTGATCTGAATTGGAAGCTAGCCGTAAAGGATGAGATGAATGCTCTTAAAGAAAATGGGACTTGGGAAATTGTGGAGCTACCGAGAGGCAAGACAACTGTAGGATGTAAATGGGTCTTCACTGTAAAATGTAAGGCAGATGGAAGCATAGAGAGGTATAAGGCAAGACTTGTTGCCAAGGGGCTCATTCAAACAAATGGCATCGACTATCAAGAGACCTTTGCTCCAGTGGCAAAGATAAACTCTATTCGAGTCCTCCTTTCTCTCGCGGTAGCCCAAGATTGGTCTCTACACCAACTTGATATAAAGAATGCCTTCCTAAATGGCAATTTAGAGGAAGAAGTGTATATGGTCCTCCCACCTGTTTTGAGAAGAGCCTTGGCACTAACAAGGTATGCAGTTTAAAAATATCCTTGTATGGTCTGAAACAGTCTCCAAGAGCATGGTTTGAAAGGTTTGGAAATGCGATAAAAAGTTATGGTTATACTCAGAGCCAAGCGGACCACATAATGTTCTTCAAGCACTCTAGTGACAGTAAGAAAGCTATTTTAATTGTCTATGTGGATGATATAATAATGACTGGTGATGACAGGGGAGAGATTGAAGAACTTAAGAGGAAACTAGCATATGAGTTTGAGACCAAGGACTTGGGACCCCTAAAATACTTCCTTGGGATGGAGTTTGCAAGATATAAGGAGGGAATCTTTGTCAACCAACGTAAGTATGTCCTGGATTTACTCGCTGAAACAGGAATACTCAGGTGTATGATAGCTAAAACTCCCATCGAACCTAATTTGAAACTTCAACCTATCAAAGCCAAAGATGTGGTAGAAAGGGAGAAATATCAAAGGTTTGCGGGCAAACTCATATATCTGTCCCACACTCGACTTGATATAGCATTTGCAATAAGTGTAGTAAGTCAATTTATGCACTCACCAGATTCACAACATTTTGAAGCTGTCTATAGAATTCTAAGGTACCTAAAAAGAACTCCTGGAAAAGATTTGCTCTTCAGAAAACATGAACATCTTCACATAGAAGCTTATACAGATGCAGACTGGGCAGGTAGTGTTACTGATAGAAGATCTATATCAAGATATTGCACCTTTATGAGAGGTAATCTTGTCACTTGGAGGAACAATAAACAAAAAGTGGTGGCCAGAAGTAGCGCTAAAGCTGAATTTCGTTCAATTGCCCACGGGATTTGTGAGGTCATGTGGATAAAGAGACTTCTAGAGGACTTAAAGGTCTACATTCCCTTACCAGCTAAGCTTTATTGTGATAATAAAACTGTGATTTCCATTACCCATAATCCAGTACTCCATGACAAGATAAAGCATGTAGAGGTGGATAAACACTTTATTAAGGAGAAAATTGATAATGGGATAATTTGTATGCCCTACATTCTAATAGTTAATCAAGTCGCCGATGTTCATACAAAGGGGTTACACAAAAATCAATTTGAAAAATTAGTGAGCAAGCTTGCCCTGGAAGATATCTTCAAGCCAGCTTGAGGGAGAGTGTAGAAATGAAGGAAATGGAGACAATGGATCCATACTTTATGGGATCCCACAAATTGAGGAAACATGTATCCATGTTTCACGAGTTACATGTATCCTTGTTTTGTGGGTTTTGCCTTTCTATCTTTTTGTGTGTATATAAGATGTTGTATATAAATTAGAGAAGATTGAGGTATCATTGTATTTTCATATTGGTGTGTTTTGTAATACAATCTGATAAAAATTCTTTTAAAGCCTTAAAGATTTTTATAATCACATCATATGCTAAAAGCACTTCTCCATTTGACCATCATGCCCTAATTCTATAAGTAACATTCTCAATACTCTCTCTGTCTTTTTAGATAACTGATCCAATAGACTTGAATTGATCTTTTCTTGGAATGATTTGATCTTCAAGTCTCACTGTTTTTATTTTTGCTAAACCTACATTCCATATATTGACTTTCGATATGATCAACTTGAAACATTTAGATTCTAAGGTGTCCCTTCATACCTTGAGCTCAAAATTTACACATTTTCTGTCTCATCCACCAAGACAATGTCATCTACAAGTAACACACACAAATCCACCTCTTCTAGGATATGTTGGTGAGTTCATCCATCATCAGAGCAAAGAGATAAGAGATTGCTACTAGAAACACCTCAGTATCAATTCTATAAAGTCCAAACATATGGTTTTGCTCCACGATAAATGTCTTGATACAATTTAAGATTAAGTAAATGTCAAAGTTATGAAAGAGATAAGGTCAAAACCATGGAACAAAGTTCATACACCATAACAAAATTTGAAAAACCTAAAAGAATAACAGCTAGATCTTCTCAAAATGATATCCAATGACTACACTTGAGACCCAAAGTTATAAAAATGTCTTTTTTTTTTTTAAAAAAAAAAAAAGGGCTCATCTACAAAAATAGATCATAGTTTCAAAGTGAAGGCCCAAGCTTCTAAGCCTAGTTCTTTATCTCTTTTATACCTTTGAGCTCCATTCATATACTCAATGGGACTTATTGGTTGTGAGCTTTTATTCTGCAAACATATTATATTTGAATATTGACTAGCCCTTGTTTATTGTATTAGAGAAACTCAAAAATCTCTTTACAAAGAGGATTTTCTCCCTAACTCAAAACCAAGATTGTTCTGAGGGACAACTTTTTGAGTGTGTTACACAGACGCCATTTTGAGTGTTTTGCATATGTTTAAAGGTCGGCCACCTACTATGCAGATCAAATTGGAATAAAGCTATTTCTGGATAATAGTAAATCTCGAGGAACCTTTGCAAATTAGGCAAAATTGATCTCTCAGTATAAACTGGGCGCCTGTCTCTTTTTCCCTTTACTAACTCATTATTATTTACTTGCTTTGCTAGTTTATTGCCACATGGTTTTTCAATATCATATAATTTGAAATTTATTCGCATAATTTGTTTTAGCTTGAGCTTAATTTCTAGAAAAACTGAACAAAATTAAAACAACCTAAGTGGAGGAAAGCTTTACTCGAGTACCTTAGTGGAATTAATTGAGTATGAAGGATATTTCACTCGAGTAGGAAGAAAGAATACTTGATTAAATAGGAATGCTTTCTCTAACTTTTATTGAACACAAGTGTGTTATATATATACACGAAGACCTCTAAAATATCTCCTAAAATATAGGAATACACTTGAATAAAGATAATAAAACTTAAACTTTAATCTTTGCTGGAATTATCTTCCATGAACTGTTTAATCCCCCCTTTTTTGAACCTTATCTTATCTCTTATTTCCTATCACCTTATTTTGAAAGACTCCCAACAACCTTACCTTATCATCTTACCTTGAAACCTTCTCTTATCTCTTATTTCCTTATCCCTTTAATTTGAAACACTCCCAACAGCCTTATCACTTATCTCTCGGCTATGACAGAGATAATCAACAAAAACTAGGGAGAAAATCCTATAACTCCTCGAGTAAAGCTGTAGGTTGCCTTAGCTGGGGAACACTTGGTAGCTAAGTTTGGACTCTTTGTTTTAGATGCTACTGTCATAGCGTAGATTAATTGGGACTTCCAGAAACTGCCCATCCTAATCTGATGGAACAAATTACAACAATTGGAAGGCAAGAATGATAATTTAAATTCAAGATATTGAATGCCTAGCCTTATCTGATGGAACAAATTGCAACTGGCAGAAGGCAATAATGATAATTTACATTCAAGATACTGAGTGTAAGTCATGGGAGGTCATGGTCTTAATGGTCTCTAATTCCAATAGCAGTGAAGAATTTTGATCAAATGATTACCACAAAATTAGGATTATGGTAGTCATCTTTATGCAGAGTTTGTAATGTCCGAAATATAGGATGCTTTGGAGTGTCGAATCTTCCCTCACATAAATCTAGCCCCCCAACAAATGCTATGATCTTTCTCTTAGAGTCACCAGCTTCAGCATCCACAATCACAGTTTTTTGATGATGGGTGTAGATTGTTCCTGCTTCCTGATAACAGTAAGGCAATCAATAGCAGATGTCACATCAGGAAAAGGTATACCAGGATTATGACTCAAAGAATCAACCATTATGACTCAAAGAATCAACCAAGACAAGCAACTATTACGAAAAAAATGTCTCAATAATGATAAATCTCAATTTACCCTGGAACATTTGTTCATAATGCATTATACGTATGACCGCAGAAACCAACATGTCCAAACTTCACATTTAGTTAAACTCGCTACTAGTTAGTTTGAGTGTTAAAGTGATATATTACAATTAAATTGATATACACAATTAAATAGTCTTCCTCCTCAGATAATACAATTTGTAACAGGAATTGCATTAGTTGACTATGATACAAATTTGAATGCTCACTTCAGATCCTAGAGGTAGCAGCGTCAAGGTGAAAGTCACAGCATTTTCAGAGATATCGAAACATTATGGAAAGATATTACATCTGACCTGTTGTTTGACCCAGCCATGGCCTTTACGAGAAGATCGAGGGCAAAGCAGAATTTGCACTGAAGAATGCTTGAAGAACCGTCGAGTCTCCTCATCATTGGTTTGCATGATTCCATCCTAGTAGGAATATAACACTGGTGATAAATACTTTGAATCTTTGATCAAGTTAACAAGCAGTGGGGTAAAAAGTTAGTGTAGACACCACAGTTGATGCTTGTGTTAGTGCTTGTTGATTTGGTGATGTAAGTTCTGTTATCAAGAAAAAGAAAGAAAGAAAGAAAGAAACAGAACAAATAAGGTAATTATAATTAACAGATATCATGGACAGTGGCCACTGTACTATTTCTAGACAATGAAGCCTTATCCAAAAACATATAGATCAATAAAGATATTTCAGTATAATACTTTACTCAAACAATAAACGACAAGAAGGTATAGGGTTTAATGAACACAATAAGGAACCAAGATAACTGACATCTTGAAGCAACAGGTTACAGAAGATAGTTTGGCTACAATCAATTTTATAATGTCAATAATGTTGAATCCCCAGATATTTCCAAACCTCCGATGATAAAAAAACAAAAATAAAATAACACGAAGATGGATTGTAATATAAATAATTGATTAGACAAAGGAAAGGAAAAATGATCAACCAATAAAGAAAATGTGGAGCAAAGCAAGGAGAAGCAAGCACATGAACTTGCAGGAGATTTATGTTTATTTCAAAGCATAGCTTGAAGCACTGATACAAGAAAATTCCTTAAGCATGACCTGAATTTGTTATATCAGAATCCTAGTACCCAATATTAAGACCAATAAGAAAACAATAATGCATTCACTTTACTACAGCACTGAATTTTAAAATGTAGAACAAAAATTTTATAAGTAAACCATATGTCAAGACCCAAATGTAGGGGCCATGACGGGCACTACCCCTACTAGGGTGTAGTAAGCCTCAAAGGATGCCAAATTGTGATCATCATATAATATATTGAAAGCAATAAAGGAGACAGTGTCTGAACTGAAAAAACACATATTGAATTCTCTGAACAAGATTACAAGATGTCTCACAGAATAATCAGAACAGGTAACAGAACCTGAAACTAAACTAATCACATAAACACATCATGTGTCTGGTCAAAAGTCAATGAGTCGTATATATACATCCCCCAAATGAATAGGTGAGATACCATCCTATGTCAGTCTAAGTCAGTGTTGTATAGAAAGTACAAATGCAGCAAAAGATTTAATGCAAATAATGCACAAGGATAATCAATCTGAACAGGAAAAAGGAATCAAGTTATAAAGAATGCAAGAAAACAGAGCTGCACATAAAAGGACTATGCAAGAAGAACCAGAATCTTGAACAAGATGGACTAAAAGAAAGCGGTAAACACCTCATAGCCCCATAGATAACAGATCCACATGTGGTGCGCTACACACTGAGTTATCAACACCCTTGCTAACTAGGGTAGTACATGGCGAATCAGCAGCTAACATTTACCTGTTGTTATCGAATAGTGTTCTCCATCCCACCAATAAAAAGTTCCCAAGTCTTGATACATTTTGTTCACACCTAGATTTGCAATATAAACGATCTAATGGGCCTCCCTGAGTACTTGTGATCTTAAGTTACAGATATTCGGAATGCGCAAGTGGGTCCAGCCCCTTAATACTCCCTCAGAGTCCATTGAAAATTCCTTGGTCTTACCTTCATGTGCTAAGTCCACCAACTTAACCAAACTTGAGTCCTTGGATTGGTCAACCTTAATTTCCTCAACTAACATAGAACAAAGTTGGACAATGTTGAACCCAGTTTGATTTTCATGCAACGAAACTTGAATGAAAATTGGACTAATTGCAAACAAAGTTCAATTTGTCTTTGGGGTAACTTTGAAAAAATCAAGGTGATGCAGTTATAACCACCTCACTATATTACTTGACACATGGCTAAGGCCAGCCCACCCATTCATACATATATCAGCTCCTTATGTGGCAATATGGTCAAAGGTGGTTGATAAGGTCACAAGGAGTCCCCCTATGGAAAAGGAGATTATCACCAAATAGGAAATTCAGATAATTGTAATCTCAACAGATTTGATTATCATCTTAACAAGATTTCATCCTCGATCAGAATATATTCTATATCACGCCATATCAGGAAGCTAATCATGCCATATTGTGAAACTCCATAACAATTCAGAAGCCCTACAATCGAGCACTCTTAAGCTTATAAATATTAGCCCCTCACAACACATAATGGTATCTAAAAAACTGATCTCTTTCTATATTCTTCATTAACTTTTCCCTCTATATTCTGCCTACGGCCATGCGTCAACATTTTTCCCTCATGCTAACTTAAGCATCAGACATGGTTTTGAGTCCAGCTCAGGCAGTCCTTCACTTATTTTGCAAGTCCAAAGACAGATTCATCCACCATGGCAACTCTTCTCCATCGATCTAGGTCGTGAGGGTTCAAGATTTTGTATCATCAAGTGGTGCCATCTATGGGAACAAAATATAAATAAAAGCTGGATTGAGGGGGAGAACAACCACAACCACCCATGGGCCATGGACTATATCACTACTACTAATCCATCACAGATGTATCAACACAATGAAGAAAATCTATCTCTGCCGGATCTGGTTTTTACTAATCCAAAAAGAGTTAAAAAAAAATCTCAATTGGAGATTCAATCAACCTCATGTCACACTACTCATGAGGAGATATGATTTCTCTATAATTTTATTATTCCAAACAAAGAAAAATCTTCTTATGTTGAATGGTTGCTTTCAATTTCCACCTTTTTCAATTAGATAACAATGAAAGCAATTTTGCTCAAGGGGTCAGGGGACTTTAGTGAATTAATTAATAAGTGACTGATCCATTATCTTACTCAATCGAGTCCCTGATCTATTATTGTTTCAAGTGGCTGATCCCTTATATTACTCAATCAAGTGCTTCCATCCTTTATTTTATTTATTCAAGTGGCTTAAAGTCCCAAAAGAGAAACATGGATTCTGGCATTCCCAAAAATTAAGAAGAAAAGTCATCAAAAGTTTCATCATGCTACAAGGTGACTCCTTTTGGAAGCATCAGTGTCTAGTTAACCGCTTTAAGCAGTGGTTGTGTTGATATAGTTATGCATGCTGTTGTAGAGAATCTGTTTCGTATAGTTATGAGGTTATTGTTGTTTAGTTAGGCGGTTGAGGCTAGTATATAAACTAGCCTCACAACTGATTTCTATAACTTGTAATCATTTTTTGTTAATTCAAGTTCAGCAAGAGGTATTTTTCTATCTCTCGATTTTCTTCTCTCTCTTTCCATCATGAAGCTCTTGCTTCACCTTTAAAGCTAAAAGAAAAGTTTTAACAATTAACTATAAGACCATCTTCATTGTACAGCTCCCAATGTTAGCCACTTAAGTACCAATATATGCAAAATATGAGCCTAAATAAAATCAGGACATTATGATAGAAGTGCAACCATCAAGGAAAAGACAAATTAAAAATGGAATTATACATAATAAGGTTGGATGGTACCTATTGAAGATAGCATGTGTGAGTCAAAATTAAAATGGTTTGAACATGTGAAAAGACGAACAGTAGATGCAATTATGAGGCAAGTGGATAAATAAAGGAAGTTTGTAACAGAAGAGGCAAAGGAAGACTAACAAAAACTTGGTGGAAATTTGTTAAACCTGAAATAGGATATAATGGCTTTATAGAGGATATGGCCATGGATAAAGATGGTAGGAGATCTAGAAACCATGTAGCTAATCACACATAGTAGGATTATGGCTTGTGATTGTTGTAAGATAAACAAAATTGCAGAGATTATTGAGTGCCTAACATAATCACCTAGTAAATAGTCTTATATAAAAAAATAATGAATAAATGCTTAGAATAAAAATTAATACAAAACACACACACACAACTCTTAGTCTAAAGTACTGAATTATATTATTATGGAGCCCTAATATCAAAAATAGTAGGAAGACTATCTCAGGTAGCTTATCAATGCCCTGGGGGGGTGTTTAATGCTTGCAAAAAAAACCTCATATGACATCATAACATGGTAAGAAACTTGGACTTTAAGGAATGGAAACCTAAATTGACCTCATCCTTCATGTAAACATCAACTTCAAAGGAATAGACAATTAAGTGATTATTGATTGGAAAAAAATCTTTTAGCATTTGATTGCAAATTGGAGAGAATCCAAGACAAATAACGAATACACATATTCTATCTATGGAAGCACTGAATTTCATCCGACTAACATTGTTAATCATACAAGAGAAGTAAGCATTATTATGTTTATGTTCAGTCAAGATAAGAAATGTGATTATATCTAATATAATGACCTTTTGTTATAGGTTTAAACACATAACTAATCATTAGCATGCTTACGAATGTTCTTTGGTAGGATCTCTGCTGTTAATGTTTAGTTCCTTCATTCCAGAGGATGTTAGAATTCAATCAGGATAAAGACTATTGAAGCCAAGATTTGCTTAATATTTGTTAGAATGGGACCACTAGCGTATACTCAACACTTGAGTAGCAAGCTATCTTGAGTTATGGGCTACTGCTTGGGGAAGTATTCTTTATCTGACATAAGATAAAAACAACCATAAACATAAAACCTAAGTGATAGAGGTTTGTAATCAATATTTGTCATTTATTCAAAGTAGAGACCAAATTTCAAACATAAAGGGCATCCCAATACAGTACAAATAATTATGACACGAGGGTTTCAATTTTTACCTTCTGATAGCCCAAAATGCTTCTAGAAGTAGGATCATCCCACACAAGGAGCAGCACTCTCACACCTTCTTGTGACTTTGTTTTAAGGAGGTCACCTAGAGTGAATTCTGCTGCTTTGGCATTATCTCGAACAAGTCAAATTTCGTGGTACAAAGACCACCCTGTAATGTATATCAAGTGACGGGCCTGACTGATTGCATTAAAGATGTCACGCCAACAACTGCCCTGCTCATACTGCATATCATGGTCAAGTCTGAAATTTGGAAGGCCACCATCATGGCCATGGGCATCTTGATAAAGTGTAACCCTTCCACCTTTCCTAAGAGGAAAATAAGTTCCAGGGACCCCACGAGACTCAGGATGTGATGAAACCCCACTATGGGAAAGGGTATTTTTCTCCATGGAGATGTATTGAATTGACAAAGTCAAGACAGCTCCAGGTTTGCATGACTTCCCGCTGGAATTAAGAATTGGGAAGGTACCTTCCAGTTTTGTGCCGGACAAAAGTTCCTCAACGGGTATCCCAATGGCCCCTATGATCTGAGAGCCCACAATATCATTGTCTTTCACAACAAAGTGCACCTCTGCAGCATAATGTGCAACAGGAACATAAAAGTGCTGCATCCAAACTGGGTTCTCACTATTTCGGATAACAAAAGTCCTCCCAATAACAGCATTGGAGACTGAAATTGTAACATACGGGTCGCTCATGTTTTCAATCTTGCTGCTGAATTTTCCCGGTAATTTGCTGAACATTTCATCTAATTTCTTGTGAAACATATCCATGTTAGGGAGGTTCTTGGCCTCTTTCACCCAAATGTCTAAACTCCCGTGCAATAGACGGACCTTCAAAGAAGCATTCGAGGTCTTAAATGGCAGATTTTGTACGCCCTGACCATGTTGCGAGTCTTCCGGCCAAGAATCGTCATACGCAGATTGAGCCATGTACTGACACTTGTCCTGTTTGAAACAAATCGGGTTTCTTGATATTCTCAAGTTTCACAACTGCGCAAGGATGAATATTTAACACCAGCGAGAAGATCTAAAGCAAATAAAATTCGTCAAAATATGACTTCTGCAGCAGGCATAGAAGAGAGAGAGAGAGAAAAAAAATAGATTTTGAGAAACACCCTCTTGGTATAACTTCCGCAATACCTTGTTGATGACGATGTACTGGACTGATATGAATCTGGGTTTCGTCCTGCGAAGAGGAAAATGATCAAACAGCTAGCAGGTGGCAACCAAAAAGGCAAGTCAATGCTTGAGCCACCACGGTAAAAATGCAGAAGGGAGAATAGATTTGGAGGTGTGGGGAGAGGTTAGTGATATGAACTGAACGGATAAAAGGCTGTCGCAATTTTGCAAAAAAATACAAATACAAAATATGGGAAGGAACCACTGACAAAGAAGATACCCAATGAAATTAGTTTTGACCGAGTCCGCTGAATAGCTGGAATTTGACGTGTATAAACATTGTAATATAATGGACCCGCTGATGGAATTGGATATAAAATTCTCTGGAGAATTACAGAAATTAAAGCAATCGTTTAGGTTTTGTTTACTCGAGTTGAATAACCTAATTCCAACTCGCATGTCCCACATGGTGAGAAGACCAGAAAAAGACTTCCACGAGAGAGAGAGAGAGAGAGAGAGAGAGAGAGAGAGACGTGGGGAGGGCGGCTAAGGAGAAACCAGATGCACCTCCCAAGAACAACGCGCGGAAACTGTTCATTCGTCTGTAAATTTGCACTCTTTTATGGTAGACGCCTCTTACCTCACGTGGTTTGAGCCATCAGCCATGTGCGTTTCTATTATTTATTTTTTAATTAATGGTATTAATTACATCTCAATTAAGTTAGAAAGTAAATTAAATATCATTATCCATAGCGATGGCAACAATCATTGATGAATCCCTTGGTCTGTGCAAATGTGAATGACAGAGATAGAGAGACCTTAATGGAAAAAAAAAATAGCATCTATGGGTTTAAGACACCCAACTGGGACGCTCTAGCAGTAGTCATTGTCTTCGCAACCATCTCCAAGGCCTTCTTCAACACCCCCCACAAAATGGAGTAGTCTGTGCTCCCAGTCCCTCCCAGACTGCTTCTTCCTGCTGTGGTACCGCATGGAAAATGGCTTATCCCGGCTGGCCAAATTCGTCTTGGTGATGGAAATCTTTAGACTTTAGGTTTTAGTGGAGAAATTTCTAGCAATAAGTTTAGTGGGAATTTTGGCCTTTTGAATGGGCGTTAGTTGAATTGGGACCAATGAGCCAATGGAATGCTCCAGATCTTAGCTTTCCTTAAAATTATCAAAAATTAAATTCTCTATCCATACATTTTAAAAGTTACACCAAATTTTCCTTATGAACCCACTATTGATTACATCGTTACTTGCTAAATTGCACACTTGGATTTACTCTAGACTGACATTGATCCGAAACAGCGCAATGTGAAAGCTCTCAATATAGGTCTGTGTTTGTCTCTGAACCCACTAATTCTACTGTCTATGTTAACAGTAACAGGAGGAAATTTAGTTTACTGTTAAAACTTATTAATGGAACGATGTTAAAAGAAAGAATCCAACATGATCTTTGTACTGATTCTATTAGCTATTAGTAGGCTATTTGTATATGGTAGGACTTAATCTTAGGCCATAAATCGTGGATCTAATGTGTAAACATTTTGTATAAAGCATGTAACTTGATTTAGTGAAATGTAAGAAAATCAATTCTTCATATTCAATTTCTCTTTATGGTATCAATCAAAAGCTCTTGGAGACCTAGAATCCTACACAAACACAATACCCCATGGCAGCACCTTCAAGAGTCCCAGAACCATGGGAGAATCCCAACCATCCCTTATTTCTCTATCATTCGGATTAACCCGGTGCAGTACTCCTATCACAAACTTTGATGGAAGACAATTATACAACATGGATTCAATCCATGAGTATGGCGTTGACAATCAAAAACAAAAAGGGGTTCGTAGATGGATCCATTCAGAGGCCAACTACCAAGATTAAAGAGCAGCAGTAGTGGGATCGCTGCAACACTCTAGTCAAGACATGGCTACTGGGATCGATGTCAAAAGAAATCTTCGGCAGCGTGGTTCATTGCAAAACTACAAGGGATATGTGGCTCAAATTGCAGGAGCATTTTTCCCATACAAACACTGTTCAACTATTTGACATAGAAAATGCGATCCATGGCTGTGAGCAAGGCACTAGCTCAGTCACAGCCTTCTTCACCAGACTCAAAAGTCTCTGGGATGAAAGAGATGCACTTTGTGAGATTCCGCCTTGTAGTTGTGATGCAGCCAAAGAGATCAAGGTGTATATGGAGAACCAAAAGACCATGAAGTTCTTAATGGGACTCAATGGCAACTATGATGCAATATGAAGCAACACAATGGCAATAGATCCACTGCCAAATGTAAACAAGGCATATTCAATGGCATTGCGCCATGAAAAGCAGGTAGAGGCTTCGAATGGAAAAACAATTGCTCAACTAGAGGCGACAGCTTTTGCTATAAAGAAGGGAGGTCATGATTCTGATGCAATAAAGTTCGAAGTGAGATGTGAGAAGTGCAACATGACTAATCACAGAACCAAGAATTGCATGGCCCATCTCAAGTGTACTTTCTGTGGGGGGAAAGGGCCATACCTACGACTATTGTAAAAGAAGAAAGGCTGCCATGGAAAGAGAACATGGAAGTTCAAAGGGGAGCCATGTGGCTTCCATGTATCACAAGAGATTTGATGGAAACAATTTTCCATTCTCACAGGAAGAATGAAAGGAGCTTGTTGAGTTACTAAACAAAAATAAGGCAGTCAAGGTCAATCATGCTAGTAATGTTTCAAATTATGATGAACTCTTAGGTAAAGACTTTTCTATCACTCAAAATGGCAAGAAAAATGTTTGGATATTGGACAGTGGTGCTAGTGATCACATAGTTTATGCTCCTTCTCTTCTCACCTCTTTGAAACTTATATATAATCGCTTTGTCAAATTACTTGATGGTACTACAGCTCAAGTCACTCGTATTGGCAAAGTAGTTTTCACTCCTCATTTTACTCTACACAACGTTCTATGCGTGTCATTCTTTTATTTGAACTTGATCTCTATTAGTAAATTGGCACTTGATTCATTTTATATCATTATCTTTCTCAGACACTTTTGTTTCATACAGGACCTATGATTGGGAGAGATGATTGGGACGGGAACTGAACAGGAGGGACTCTATTGTCTCAATCCAATATAGAAAGAAACTTGCAACTCAGCTCACCGCCAAACACCCAACCTTTGGTATCAACGCCTCGGTCATCCTTCAACCAAAGTTTTCTTGTTATTTCCCTTTTTCTGCAAATAAATCTTGTGATGAAAATCAGTGTCCTATTTTCCCTTTGGCAAAAACAAACTAGAATGCCTTTTTCCTTGCTTACTATCTCCAATGTGCCTTCTTTTAATTTAATACATGTTGACATATGGGGTGGCTATCATGAACCTTCACTTACTGGTGCAAAATATTTTCTTACCATACTAAGAGCACTTGGGTATACTTGATGAAATATAAGTCAGAAACACGAAACCTGTTAATCAATTTCATTCATTTGGTTGAAACTCAATTTGATAAGAAAGTGCAAGTTGTGCGTAGTGACAATGGTCCCAAGTTTAAACTTGAACATTTTTACTCATCAAAAGGGATAGTTCATCAAACTAGTTGTGTCAACACACCACAACAAAATGGTGTCGTTGAGCGCAAACATAGGCACTTGCTCAATGTTGCTCGAGCAATTCTTTTTCAAGCCAACTTATCTAAACGTTTTTGGGGAGATGCCATACTTACTTCAACATATCTCATTAATAGAACTCCCACTCCACTTCTTCAAGGAAAAACACCATTCGAAAAGATTTTCCATAAACCACCAAATTACTCTCATTTACGAGTATTTGGTTGCTTGTGTTTCTCGTCAACTCACCCTTCCAAACCCACCAAATTTGATCCGCGTGCGTCTAAATGTCTCTTCTTAGGTTATCCTCACGGTTAGAAAGGTTACCGAGTTTATGATCTAACAGAAAACAAAATCTTTGTTTCAAGAGACGTGGTATTTTTTGAAGACACTTTTCCATTCCAGTCCAATCCTTACTCGACTTCTCCAACTGATGTATCCATCTTTCAAACCCCAACATAGTCACACTCATCTGATATTGAACCCCTAGTCCCATCTCCTTCCAACTTTAGAGTTCCACCACTTGACAACACTCCATCAAATCTTTCTTCCGCTACTGATTTACCAAGTCATCCCATCAGTGACCTTTCTACACCATTGAATCCACCACCTACACCATCACAACCTCTAACTCCTACCATATCACCCCCTGCCTTACCTCCTTCATCTCCCAAGGTAATAACACCAACTTCACCACCACGTAGGTCGACACGTCCTACCAAGACCCTAACCTTTTTGCAGGACTTTCATGTTGAGGTTGCCCTCCCTTCGAGACCTGCACCGTCAACTCCACCAGACACAGGCACTGTTCACTCTCTTTCCCAAGTCTTATCCTATGATCAACTCTCTTATAACCATAGAGCTTTCACCACTAATCTTTCCATCCAGAAGGAGCCTACTTCTTTTTCACAGGCTGTCCATGTTCCACAATGGAGAGAAGCTATGCATAAAGAGATTCAAGCCCTCCAAGCAAACAACACTTGGAGTTTGGTTCCGCTACCATCTCATAAGCAACCAATCAGTTGCAAGTGGGTATACATGCTCAAACTGAATCTAGATGGAACGATTGATCATTACAAAGCACGATTAGTTGCTAAGGGTATAGCCAAGTTGAGGGAGTTGATTATAAAGAAACATTTGCACCGATTGCCAAGTTAACTACGGTGCGTGTGCTTCTTAGCATTATGACTTTACAAGGCTGGCACGTGCACCAACTCGATGTTAACAACACATTCCTCAATGGGGATCTTTATGAGGAAGTATACATGAAGATTCCACCTGGTTTCGGATGAAAGGGGGAGACTTGAGTCTGCAAGCTTCACAAATCCATTTACGGTTTAAAGCAAGCCTCATGACAATGGTTTATTAAACTGTCAACGGCCCTCAAATCTGCTGGGTTTCATCAATCTTGGTCAGACTATTCATTGTTCGTCCAAAATCGTTCAAACATATTCATAGCATTACTGGCTTATGTTGATGATGTGATCTTGGCAGGAAATAGTTTGGAAGACATCGCAGACACCAAACAGTTTCTGTTATATTTTGTGAAACATAAAAGAGGCCCAAGTCTGGGGGGCCTCTTGTGGCAACCTGGGCTGCCCTTTTGGGCGCCCACTGGAGGGCCGCAAGATGCAGCCAGCTTGGGCCAAGCCCGTTTCTCATACCTCTTGGTCTCTTGTCGTTTTGCCTGCTGCTGCTCTTTTTACACGATTCAATCTAGACCATCAGCGCTGCTTTTGCTGTGGCAATCCGAGCCTTTCATTTCGATTATATCTCGCCTCGAGATTGCTGTTTTCTGATCGCATTGAAGACGAGCTTGAATGAGGGGGTTGGAAGAGGGTTGGTCATTTTTCTAGGGTTTCATTTTTACTCTCTCTCATTCTCACTGTAAATGTTGTATAGTTGGTCTTCTGTATGCGTCTCCTGATTTTGTTTTGTGTAAGGTAAGCTCCTAATCTGTAAGTGATTTCGTGGCTTACTGTTTTAGAAAATCAGGGTTGTTTTGTTATTGTTTTGCTGTAATCAGATTGAATCTATTAGTGGAAGTGAGCTCTTCTCACCGGAACTCAAGTGGACGTAGCCCTATTTTTGGGGTGAACCACTATAAAATCTTGCGCCTCATGTTTCTGGTTTATGTTTAAATTACTGTCAATATTGGCTGCGTTCAATTTTTCAAATCGTGTGAGTTCATTTGTGTGAGATTTTGACGGTGTGTTTGTGTTTGGAGATTTTGCTATCTCTGTTTGTTTGTAACAGTGGTATCAGAGCTCTCTGGTTTATCGTATCCAACATTTTAGGGTCAAAATCTCGACCGACTCTGTTTTTCGAAAACCTAGGGTTTCCTTTCCTTACTGTGTCGGTGTTGTTTTTTAAGAACTCTAGGGTTTTCTAAAGAAAGCCTGTCAGCGTGAGTTTGCTGCACGGGTCTCAGTCAGTAAACTAGGGTTTTTTGTTTTTGTGAAATTTTTCGTGTATTACGAAAATGACAACAACCCGATTTGAAATCGGTACATTTGATGGAAAGGGGGATTTCGGTAGTTGGAAAAAGAAGATGAGGGTTCTTCTCTCTCATCACAAAGTGCTTATAGCACTTGAGACAAATGACCGGAAATGGTCACCTGAGCAGCTGGCCCGAACTGATGAAATCAGAGAAGAGGCATTTAATCTGATTTTTCTTCATCTTGGTGACTCTGTAATCCGTAAGGTTGACGGTATATCTCTACCTCTTGAACTTTGGAATAGATTAAAATCTTTATATTCTGTAATGTCTGCTCCAAATTTAGTTTATTTAAAGGGCATGTTGTTTAACTTTAAAATGAATACATCTAAGTCTATGGATGAAAACATAGATGAATTTACTAAACTCACTTTGTTATTAAGAGGTACTGATCAGGCTTTAGGAGATACTAGTGAGGCAATGATTTTGTTAAATTCCTTACCTGATGATTATGATGTAGTGAAACATGCTTTACGTTACACTGGTATAGTACCTAATATGGAACTTGTTATATCTGGTATTAAAGCTAGAGAACTAGAACTTAGTACATCTAAGAAATCTGGCAACAACTTGTTTGTTAAAGGAAATACAGATAAAAGAAATTATACTGTGAATACTGAACAACACAATGGGTCAGGGTATAAGGGAAAAAAGAAGGAAAAGAAGGGAAAACAAAAACAAAAGTGGAAATGTTACCACTGTGGGAAAGAAGGTCATATAAAGAAATACTGTTACGATTACTTGAAAAAACAAAAGTAAGGGGGAAATGTAACAGTAGCAGCTAGTAGTTCTAATTGTTTGGCTGAGGTGCTTAATGTTTCCTCAAGCTCAGTTTTAAATGAATGGATTATGGACTTTGGCTGTTCTTTTTATATGTGTCCTAATATTAACTGGTTTCACAACTTTAATAACAGAGAAAGTGGAATAGTGTACATGGGAAACAACCAATCTTGTAATGTTCAGGGTAGAGGAGACATAACTCTTAAGTTGCATGACAACAAAATTAGAACTCTTACTGATGTAAGATATGTCCCTGATCTTAAAAGAAATTTAATCTCACTTGGTACACTTGATGAGTTAGGATTCTCATACAAAGCTGAAAATGGTTCCTTGAATGTTTTTAAAGGAGATGAATTAATCTTAACTAGCTTAAAGAAAAATGGTTTATATGTTTTAAAGGGCTGTTTTCATTCCTCTGTTATATCAAATTCTGCATGCTATGTTAACACTGATAAGACTGATCTGTGGCACTTGAGACTTGGCCATATGAGCCTAAGAGGTATGCAGGCACTGTCAAACCAAGGATACCTTGGTCCAGTGTCTGCTGAAACCCTCAGTTTTTGTGAACCATGTGTGCTTGGCAAGCTACACAGGATGAGTTTCCATAAGGGAACTCACCTGGCGAAGGCATGCCTTGAGTACTTACATGTAGATCTGTGGGGACCCTCCCAAGTCCCCACCCATGGTGGCAACAGGTACTTCCTTTCTATCATTGATGATTATACTAGGAAGGTGTGGGTTTTTCTATTAAAATCAAAAGATCAAACTCTAGAAAAATTTAAAACCTGGAAAATCTTAATAGAAAACTAAGCTGATAGAAGAATCAAAACTCTTAGAACAGACAACGGTTTAGAATTCTACAATAAAGAGTTTGATGATTTCTATAACTCCCAAGGAATAAGCAGGCATAAGACTGTTAGGAATACACCCCAACAAAATGGGGTGGCTGAAAGAATGAACCGGACCCTCCTTGAAAAAGTGAGGTGCCTTTTGTTCACATCTGGCTTGCCTAAATCCTTTTGGGGAGAGCCCTTAGCAACAGCCGCACACCTAGTAAATAGAAGCCCCTCCACAGCCCTTAATTTAAAATGCCCTGAAGAAAAGTGGATTGGAAGAAAATTAAACTTCAACTACTTAAGAACCTTTGGCTGTGAAGCCTATGCTCATCAGTCAGAAGGTAAGCTGGAACCTAGATCCACTAAGTGTATTTTTGTTGGGTATCAGGAAGGAACTAAGGGATATAGGCTATGGGAAAGGCAATCTAAGGGTGTAAAAATTATCATCAGCCGAGATGTAATATTTAATGAATCAGTCTTCCTTTGCAAATTATCTAAAACTGATGACATAGATAAATCCACCAGTTTAGGAGATACCCAAATAGAGGTGGAGCATCAAGTTATAGATAACAATCCTTCAAATGCTCCAACTATACTAGTCCTTCAATCTGAAGGAGACCCTACATCAAATCAAGACCAGACCTCTGATCATGAATTTGATCATGAGGAACAAAATGATGAAACAGAAATTGAGGTGGAGCAATTTGACACCCCTCAACATAATCTGGAAAACTATCAACTTGCTCGAGATAGAAGCAGGAGGTCTATTAGACCACCTTCTAGGTATGCTTTCTCAGATTTGGTGTTTTGTGCCCTAGTGGCAGGTGTTGAGATGAGGAGCAGTGAGCCTTCTTCTTATGAGGAGGCTGTCAGCTCAAAAGAAAGTAAAAAATGGCAACAAGCCAGGGATGAGGAAATGGCCTCTCTGATGGCAAATGGAACTTGGGTTCTTGTCCCTCGTCCAGAAAATCATAAACTGATCCAGTGTAAGTGGATGTTCAAGTTAAAGGAAGGTATATCCCTGGATGACCCTATTAGATATAAAGCAAGACTAGTAGCTAAGGGGTTCACACAAAGGGAAGGGATAGATTACACTGAAATTTTTTCTCCTGTGGTCAAATTTAAGACAATTCGCATGATGCTTGCAGTAGTAGTTCAATTTGACTTAGAACTTGAACAATTGGATGTTAAAACTGCATTTTTGCATGGAGACCTAGATGAACACATTTACATGGTTCAGCCAAATGGTTATGTTGTGTCTGAAAAACCTGATCATGTCTGTTTGCTGAAAAAATCTTTGTATGGCTTAAAACAGGCCCCAAGGCAATGGTACAAAAAATTTGATAATTTTGTTCTAGGGGCCGGGTTTATTAGGAGTCAATATGACAATTGCTTCTATTTCATGCTTACAGAAATTCCTGTTTATCTACTGCTTTATGTAGATGATATTCTTCTTATTAGCAAATCTAAGTCAAAGATTAATGAGTTAAAATCTATGTTAAATTCAATTTTTGACATGAAAGACTTAGGTCATGCTAAGAAAATCCTAGGAATGAAGATTGAGAGAAATAGAAGCAACAATAGCCTTAAGATACATCAGCATGATTACTTGATGAAAGCTGTTCACAAATTTGGAATGGGAAACTGTAAAACTGTCATAGTTCCATTGGCAGGACATTTTATTTTATCAAAATTACAATGTCTCACATCCAACTTTGAAATAATAGAAATAGAAAATGTCCCTTATGCAAATGTAATTGGAACAATTATGTACTCAATGATAAGCACTAGGCCAGACCTTGCATATTCAATTTCATTACTCAGTCGATATATGTCTAACCCTGGTAAAACACATTGGGATGCCTTAAAACATTTTCTTAGGTACATAAATGGTACTGCATGCATTGGTTTAAATTTTAAGAAAAGATTTGACACTTTAAATCTTACTGGTTATGTTGACTCTGATTTTGCTGGAGATAGAGACTCCAGAAAATCCACCACTGCTTATTATTTTACTTTGGGTGGAAATTGTATAAGCTGGAAGTCTCAGTTACAGCCTCTTGTAGCTCTGTCCTCCACAGAGGCAGAGTATGTGGCTGTAACAGATGCCTTTAAGGAAGCCATATGGCTTCAAGGCATACTAAAAGAAATTCACTTGCTTCAAAGCAAAGTGATGGTTTTCTCGGATAGTCAAAGTGCCATCCACTTGTCCAAAAATCCTGTGTATCATGATAGGACCAAACATGTGGATGTGAAGTATCACTATGTAAGAGAAATGATATCCAACGGAACTATGGGAATTCAGAAAGTATCTTCAGCCAACAATCCAGCAGACATGGGTACCAAGGTATTAACTGCAACTAAATTTAAGCATTGCTTAAAATTGTTGCATATTGATGATGGCTAATTTCCTGGTCATCTAGAGCTATGAAGGTGAGAATTGTAGCATGCTTTACTTATATTTTCATATCTGATTACTTAGTCTTTTTATGTTTCAAGGTGGAGTTTGTTATATTTTGTGAAACATAAAAGAGGCCCAAGTCTGGGGGGCCTCTTGTGGCAACCTGGGCTGCCCTTTTGGGCGCCCACTAGAGGGCCGCAAGATGCAGCCAGCTTGGGCCAAGCCTGTTTCTCATACCTCTTGGTCTCTTGTCGTTTTGCCTGTTGCTGCTCTTTTTGCACGATTCAATCTAGACCATCAGCGCTGCTTTTGCTGAGGCAATCCGAGCCTTTCATTTCGATTATATCTCGCCTCGAGATTGCTGTTTTCTGATCGCATTGAAGACGAGCTTGAATGAGGGGGTTGGAAGAGGGTCGGTCATTTTTCTAGGGTTTCATTTTTACTCTCTCTCTCTCATTCTCTCTGTAAATGTTGTATAGTTGGTCTTCTGTATGCGTCTCCTGATTTTGTTTTGTGTAAGGTAAGCTCCTAATCTGTAAGTGATTTCGTGGCTTACTGTTTTAGAAAATCAGGGTTGTTTTGTTATTGTTTTGCTGTAATCAGATTGAATCTATTAGTGGAAGTGAGCTCTTCTCACCGGAGCTCAAGTGGACGTAGCCCTATTTTTGGGGTGAACTACTATAAAATCTTGCACCTCATATTTCTGGTTTATGTTTAAATTACTGTCAATATTGGCTGCGTTCAATTTTTCAGATCGTGTGAGTTCATTTGTGTGAGATTTTGACGGTGTGTTTGTGTTTGGAGATTTTGCTATCTCTGTTTGTTTGTAACAGTTTCTTTCTAGTCAATTCAAACTAAAGGACATGGGACAATTGAGATATTTTCTGGGTATAGAGGTTGCAAGGTCTAAGTAAGGTATTACATTGTGTCAGAGGAAATATACCTTGAAAATTCTTAAAGATACTAGTTTTCTCGGTGCGAAACCCTCACATTTCCCAAATGATCAGAACTTGTCATTAACACAGTTGAATGGTGAATTATTACATGATCCATCCCAATATCGGAGACTTGTAGGGCGGCTAATATACCTCACAATTACGAGACTAGATCTTGTGTACGTTGTTCACATATTAAGCCAATTCATGGACAAGCCTAGACAATCTCATCTTGAAACTGCACACAAGGTATTGCAGTACATCAAGCAAGCACCTGGCCAAGGGATTCTTTTACCTTCCAAAGGACCATTAGAACTAAAGACTTTTTGTGATGCTAACTGGGCTCGCTGTAAAGACACAAGAAGATCGCTGACTGGATATTGTATCCTACTTGGACATGCACCAATCTCTTGGAAGACAAAGAAACAAAATACAGTTGCACGTTCAAGTGCAGAGGCAGAATATCATTCAATGGCCACTACATGTTATGAGGTAACTTGGTTGCAAAATATATTGAAGGATTTCAATGTGTGTACTCAACCAGTTAAGCTAGTTTGTGACAACCAAGCTACTACATATATACACTACAAAAAAATTGATTTTTTGCGACAATTTTTTTGCGACGGTTTTAAAAATCGCCGCAAAACATGGTATTTTGTGATGGTTTCAAAATCACGCGGAAAATATGATTTTTGCAGCGTTTTTTTTAAAATTTTGTGGCGGTTTCATAAAACCGTCGCAAAATTTAGTAAAACATTTAATTTTGCGACGGTTTCCAAAAAATCGTCATTAAATTTAAAAAATAATTAAATAATTAAAAAACTAAATTCAATTTCACAGCGATATTTGAGAAACCATTGCTAAATTCAAAAAATTAAATAATTTAAAATTAAAAATAAAATAATATTTGCGACAGTTTTTAAAAACCGCTGCAAAATTTATTAAAAAATTAAATTTTACAATGATTTTTAAAAAATTAAATAATTCAAAATTAAAATTAAATTAACATTTGCGACGATTTTTAAAAACCGTCGCAAAATTCATTACAAAATTAAATTTTGCTTAAGAAAATAATTAATAATTAAATTAATAAAAATAAATATAAAATCCTAAAAATAAATTTAAAATTGCATTTAAATTAATAACAAAATTCTTTAAAAAATTAATTTAAAAAAATAAAAATAAATTTAACAAAATTTTAATATATAAATTTTAATAATTTTTAAAAAATATAAAATCTTCTTTTTTATTTTTAATCAATTAATTTATTTAATTTAACTCAATTAATTTATTTTTAATTTATTCTATTATTCTTTTAAAAAATAATCAATTAATAAATATTTTTAATATATATTAAAAAATATAAAATATAATTCTAAAAATTAATTGTTATATTAGTATATAATATATATATATGTATATATATTAAGGGGTGCTTCGTAGATCAGCTGGTTTGAGTGCGCGTGCGCACTTGAGGTCTTGGGTTTGAAACTTGGGAAGGGGAAGCACTGAGATTTAATTTCCAGCATCGCCACGTGGCGAGCAAGGGCTGGGCAGGCCGGGCTGGCCTGCTCGAGCAATTAAAAATTTAATTTTTTTATTAATTTTTGTGACGATTTTAAAACTGCCGCTAAAATTAAATTTTTTTTTTTTTAAATTTTTTGTGGTAGTTTCAAAACTGCCGCTAAATATTATAGAAATCGCTGCTAAATCACTTATTTTGCGGCGGTTTTAAAAACTGTCGCAAAAAATATAATTAGCGGCGATTATTCCAGCGGTTGCTAAAAATCATCGCTAAATGCTCCGCGACGGCTGACTTGCTAGAAATCGTCGCTAAATTACTTAGCGGGCTAAATGCAAAAAAAATCGCCGCTAAATGTCAATTTTTTTGTAGTGATAGATTCGAACCCAATTTTTCATGTGCGCATGAAACATATAGAAATTGATTGTCATGTAGCATGTGAAAAGGTGCAAAAAAAGTAATTAAAACAACATACATTGGAACCAGTGAACGACTAGCAGACTTGTTCACTAAGCCATTGAGTTCAACACAATTTGATGCATTACTTAGCAAGTTGAATGTAATCAATAGAAATTCCAACTTGAAGGGAGTGTTAAAAAGGAAAGAATCCAACATGATCTTTGTACTGATTCTGTTAGCTATTAGTAGGCTATTTGTACATGGTAGGACTTAATTTTAGGCCATAAATAATGGATCTAATGTGTAAACATTTTGTATAAAGCATGTAACTTGATTCAGTGAAATGTAAGAAAATCAATTCTTCATATTCAATTTCTCTTTATCCTTTATCATTGTCCTGGGAATTTGAATATATAGAGACGTAGTCGTGGGCGAAGATGCAAACGATGGACTGCATTTACATTATGGGAATTGAAGTTCAAAATTTACAGTGCAGGTACGTGTAATGGATGTTTAGGTTAAAAGATCAATCACAGTGCTTCACAAGAAAATACATAAAAGAGGCATTACACAGAGAACTTTTGTTAGTTTCCATTCTACAAACCTCACAAGTATATATGCCAATTGCCATTCATCTTCACATTAGCTGCTGTGGGTGCTCTCCTCTGCTCTGCTTTGCTCCCTACCTTTTGCGCTTGGACTTGAGAGCGGTGACCGACTGGGAGTTGTTGTGCCAGTTTCGCTTCCTTTGGTTAATAAACCAGTTGTTGATTTGCTTCAGCTGCAGGCCTGTCTCTTCCACCAGCTTTGCCTTGTCATCTTCCTGCATTCATTAGCATTAGCATTAGCATCCATCCATCCATATCATGGCAGATCTCTATCTGCGGACTCACAAAACAAAATTAAATGAAAAAACTCACAGTTGGATAAGGCCACTTAGCATGCTGCTGCCACCAATTTTTGAGCACTGAAGTGGTGTCGCCCGGCAATTTCCCAGCTCTCCTTTTTCTTAGTATTTCCTCCCTCACATCTTCAATCCTTGACCTGAATCCCTGCAAACGGGAAAGCCAAGTTGGATTATATAGCTAGCCTAGCTAGGCACCCATCACCCTTGATTTCTCAATTTATAATAAAAGTAATTACCTGCTTGAGCTCAATCTTTAATTCTTGTCGAACTCTCTCCATTAAAGACCTCTCGGATTCTGTTGGAAGAAGCGGACCGAAGCCCATCATGTCATGGCCGCCGTCAAGACCTGTTTGATCTAGGGAGAAATCCATCTGCAGCTCATCCTCATCATCTGACATTGTAGCACCCGTTCCTTCACCCAGAGTAACTCCTGCAAAATATATACACATATGCATGTTACCGTCTAGTGAACCCACCAGTCTGATGGAAAGCCAGAAAAACAAATGCATGACCAGAACACAGTACTATCTGGCCAGTGTACGTACCTTTTCGAAATCATTACATGAAAATAATTCATATTCAATTAGCAAAGAAGTTCTAACTTCAAACATATATCTTCGAAACTATATTCATACCCAAGTACAAACTTTACAACTTTTCGAAGTTCTTATATTAAAAATTTTAACAGAGCAAGGACTAATAAAAAAAATATTACATTGTTTGCATTACACTGTTGTTTTCTTTAATGTAGTTTTTTTTTCTTCAACTTGTAACTTGATTCCAATTTGTTTGACTAATGAATCTGCATTAAGAATTTGAGAAGCATTCAATTGTAAACAAGTGCTAACAACCCTCACATTTTTGCATGGTAGTTTAGCGCTTGGGGCCTAGTGCGAGGCACAAGGCAAAACAAGAGCTTTAGGCACATTAGACATATTTATTCAAAACAACCATGCTACTTGTACTCCTTGGGTTACACACACACATCAAAATGACAGAAATACTTCTCTTCTCTCTGCAAATTTATTTCACCTCACCCATCAACGCCATGGCCACCTCTTCTCTCCTCTCTTCCCCCTTCCCATGGCCGCCTCTATCAACCGCCCGTTGCCGGCGCCATCTTGTCGCCGCCTTCGCCTCATCACCTTATCTCTCATGCACCGACTGCCGCTAAGGATGTTGTCGCAATCGACGAGGCAAAGGCGGTGATAGGATGGCAGCGACGGGTAGTTGATAGAGGCAGCCATGGGAAGGGAAGAGAGAGGAGAGGGGAGACGGCCATGGCATCGTTGGGTGAGGGGAGAGAGAGGAAGAACAAGGGGATTTTGCAATTTTGTAAATTGCGCGAGGGTATTTTTGTCATTTGAGCTGTTTTTTTTGTTGCCTACAGTATAGCCTAAGGAGTACAAGTAGCATTTTTCTTATTCAAAATGCTTATAAAATACCTAAAAGGAGGTAGATGTAAATTCAAAAAATCATAAATGACAACTAACCACCCTAAAACAACAACTAATATTATTACAAAAAAAAATAATAATTAGTTTCTTTTGCAAAAGAGATTAGAGAAAAGAAAAATTTATAGCAAACACACAAAAAAAAAAACAATTACAGTTTTGCAATTAAAAGAAAGAAAAAAAATTACAATAGAACACATAATTAACATAAAAAGTTAAAAAACCAATTAGTTTCTTTTAAATTGCAAAAGAAATTAGATGAGAGGAAAAAAAAATAGTAGATCACCGAATGAAAACATTTGTTTCTTAGCAATTGTTTATTCTAAATTGCAACAAAATTAGAAAAAAGAAAAAAAAAATAGAGTTACACACAGAAACAAAACAGTTACAAGATAAAATTAATTTCTTCTAAGTTGTAAAAGGAATTAGAAGAAAGAAACAAAAATGAAATAGAACACATATATAAGTAGTTCTCTAGTGAGAAAACATCACTATCAAATGATCCCCGGGAATGAGAGATCAGGCAAACCTCCAATTTATTTTGTTAGATTTGCCTCTCACTACTATACAAGAATATGCAATCAAATTAAGAAGAAATAAGATCTAAGATGATAAATGAACAAGAAAAGGATTTTATTACACTTATATATACAAGGAATGCACCTCGTGCGCCTAGGCAACCTCAAGCATGACACTGCACCTCAACGGTGATGAGGCGCATAGAGCCATGCCTCGCGCCTAGATGCGCCTTTGATAATTATGGCACCACCTGAGGCACCTTTTGGGTCATTTTTCTCCTTATCTTTAGGACTTTAATTAAAAATAATTCAGTAAGCCCGCTTGACATGCGATGACTCTTTGCCCATGCTTGTTGATTCCAAATCCTCCCAGGTCACAATGGTTTCTTGGGCGCTTTGTTGGTTAGAGGCCTTAGTTGTTCATGATTTCTGTTTGTTAGTTTGGCCTCTCAGCATATTTGGTCTGTGGAGGTCATTACTTGTACTTATTGTTCTTGTTTGACCATGACCGTAATGTACTTTCTAGCAGAAAAAAAAGATACATAAAATTAATAAGACACATTTATATGAAGCGTAGAGGGTTAGAGAACTATTAGATTTTAACATGGCATAGCACTTTCTTTCCTATGTCCTTGAGTAATTGATATCTTTAACTTTTATGCTTTATAAACTAGAATAGGGGCGATTTTTTCTAGTTTTTTTCTCATTTGGTTTTGGGTACTGCTCAGCTCCCCGATTCGGGGCTTTTGATAGTTGAAAGTTGATGAGGACAGCGATGGTGCATTTTCTTCGGTGAAGAGCCAATAAAGGTATTGATTTTGAGCTGGTCATTTGAGGCTCTAGTTGGCATCTTAATTTGTTTTTTTCTTCTTAATAAGTTCGTCATTAATAGATCCAAAATTATAGAGAATGGTCTTTGTTCTACCGTAGGCTTTGGATAAATTATAGAGCCTACAAATTAAAGAATTATGGCTAATATCTACATTACAATCCATATTTAATTGAAGTCTTGTGCTAGGCTACTCGATGGTTTATTCGGTTGTTTGGCTTTGCTGATTCTATTTTCTTTGTCTGTCTTAGCCTATCTTTGTTTTCTCTCTCTCTCTTTTGTAGGCTCTAGCTGTAATTTTTGTTCTAATACTTACCTATAGGCTTAAATCTTAAATAGCATTCCAAGCTTCTCTAGAGAATCAAAATGCAAACCCACGCATATAGTCCAATAAATGTATTCACAGTAATATTATTGCTACAATTTAAAGGAAAGGGTAGTTATGATCGGTTGTTGAGGTCTTTCTTTTCTTATTCAGAAGTCCAAACTCAAACCACTTATGGCAGACTTTGGATGAAGTAACCATCCAATCTAATTGTAACCATAATCAGACGAAAACTTTGTTACACATCTATCCAAGTCCTATAAAACATCAAGTTTTGTGAGTCCAATGTCTATCCCTAACCGCACACGCTTCCGAAAAATATTAGTTTGATTCAGGGTAGAAATTTAGGATATATCATGCAAGAATACTCTTTGAATGCTTTTTAAATATCTTTTTTTTTTTAATTAAGTTTCGTGGAGGGAGTGGGTAACTCTTCTAAATTTGTAAAGCATCCAGATCGAACACTTGACACTTCAAATAAAATAAGGAAAATGTGTTTTACATTAATTTTAGTTGGATATGAGATCAATGAATAAAAATAAAAATCTATAAAAGAATAAAAAAGTCTCATTCTTGCAGAAAAGAAATGTATGCTTGCTAGTTTGTAGAATACATTTCACATGAAACAAAACATTTGCTGACATTGCCAGGGAGTCCCAGAGATGAATGTGAAATCATTTTAATTCTAAGGTTAAACTGCAACTATTAGAGAAGTACACCACATGTTGACTCCATAATCCATATAAATACAAGTGAGGGAAAATCGTACTCATGTTGATCCAAACTGGAGAGATGAGCACATCACTACCTTATATGGACGCAGTTAAGTTGGGATTCTTAAATATGTACGGAGAAAAGATAGATCTGGGTAACCGGACAGAGTGTGACAACTCAAAACAATAGGTTATTATGTAATATTTTTAGATAAAGTGTTGCTATCTATTTTCTAGAAATGATGGGGTTTAGAGAGGAAATGGGATTTATATCTCTCATGTATGTGAAGACTTAAAATTTTCTAACCAGAAATATAGTTCAAAAATTACACAAAATTAATTTTGGAAACAGTGTCAAACACATATCTCATACTTTAGAATCATAGTTGCCCACATATCGCCGGTGCACAAGAGTGGTTTCTTCAGTAGAATACGAGCAAACTTAGAACTCCTACTGCATATGGATGTTTCAAGGGCAACCTCCTAATTTACAAGCAAACTCAAACTCCTACCTTATATGCATGATTTATGTTGCTTAATTCCTTGAGCATTTTTCCCTTTTATGTATATATATATATATATATATATATTGATGTATATGTATAGATGTTTACTATTACTAACAACAAATTGTATTAAATAAATCGTTCTAAAAATAGTAGTTAGCAAAATCCCTTACTAATTTCAACCTAGATGAAACAAGTAATGGCTCCTTACCTTGACAAGATTCATGCATGCATCAAACACAGCTATGAGTTTCTAATTGAAATTTTCATTGGAAACTGTAAAGTCCGTAATGCTTCAAAATGATATTATATTGGAAATATCTATTTCAGTATTACAGTTTAGAAACACTAAAATGACACTATACATATCTTTCTAAAAGAATATTTCTTCCGCTTGTATATATAGATCATTGTTATAATTGTAACCTGAAATTCAAATTTGACTGAAATTGGAACTCCTAATTTGATTGTGATTATGATTTCGAATTTGACTATGATTATGATGTTGTCAAATTCGATTTTATGTGAGATTTATCTCATTTGAAGGAATATTCTCATGAATCATCTTCTAATCAGGAATATTCTCATGAATCATCTTCTAATCAGGATATGGTTTCTTGTATACGTACATTTCAAGTCTATAAATAAGTGTTCAATGTTCTAGAATTAGTTACAACTATATCACTTTTGTATTACCAATTTTTGGTTAGTGATATTTTGTTCTTTTTATCCGTAATTTTTCCTAATTTGAGTTTTTTACGTAAAATTCTGTGTTCGTGTGTGATTGATTGGTTTGATTGTGGTTTGTATTCGATCCAATTTCATAACAATCATAACTGCCTGACATTTTCCAAACATAAATGGGTAATTAAGTTCATAAGAATTTCAATAGAAATATTCCAACTTAATAATAAAAATGGACTTGGGATGAAAGTCCAAGCATGATTAAGGATTTAAAGTATTTAATTGATCAAATTCTTTCTAAGCGATTAAATGGTAGGCATAGTAACCATCTCTAAAATCAATTACAAATTAAGAGTCAGTACTCATGTATGTACATGTATTTATGTATGTGTGTGCGTGTGGATATGATTCCTGTTTGGTAGGGGTAGGCAGAAGAACTCCATTCAGAATCATTGATGTAGGTACATTAATGAAAGGAAATATATAATAACACTTGACTTGAGGCAATGAACCCACCACTTCTAATTATAATAGCCATGTGACAGAAGATATCATACTTGTTAAATATCATATGATTAGTTAAATTTTGAGTCTCTAAAGCTTTCTTGCATGTTGTACAATTTGCAACACTCAAAAGCCATCAAATAAGGATCATGCACTTGCCCTTGCAAATTAACAAAAAAGCAATCAATCACAATATTACAAATGTTCTAGAAACCAAGATAATATTCCGATGTCAATAATATACCCCCATTGTTTCTTCAACAGTTGGCATTGTTCCTCACTCTTTTGTTCCCTTCATTAGTTAGTCATCAACCAACCAACCAACCCACCCACCCCCTCCCACCTTATAAACTAATTGTTTTCTTAAAGTAGGTGTCCCTCTTTACCCACCAATCGTACTGTCACAACGCAACCCTCCTGCAACCTCAATTCCCACAAAATTTTATATCAAATTTGAAGGAATACAAAATCACCACTGATAAATTGTAATGCTGATCATGCATTTTCGGGTACAAAAATTATAAATATATTTGTTTTTCTGTTACTTTGCCTGGTTCCCAGTGATTACCAAATGCATCAACACAGACACACCAAAGAATGAGAAAACAAGATATTTCCTTTGACGACCATATATCTAATCGCCCAACCAGAAATGAACTACATACATATAGAGAGAGAGAGAGAGGGAGGGAGAGGGAGAGGAGGGGTACCAGTGAGAGCTTGTAGGTTCTGCTCAATTTCACGGCAGGCCATGACAGCTTCAACAGCATGGACTCTGACATGCTGCTGGAGCTGCTCTTTGAAAGAGCACAAAACGAGCAAATACTGTGTCTGTGGAGAAAATATGTACGTAAAGAATACAAATAATTTGAGAAACAAACAAAGCAAGAAACAACAAATTAAATTAATTAGGTTTAGAGGCAAAATGGGTATTGGACAAAACAAATAAAGAAGCGGGTAAGGATACCAGGAAGTTGTCAAGCTCTTGCCTCTCGTGGGGTGAGAGAGGGTGTTGTTGGGAGGCGTAAGACCTGAGAAGGTTGTGGGACTGCGAGAGCTGAGCGTCGATGAGCGGCAGCTGATCGATCGGCGTAGCCACGCGGAGGCAGGCTACGTGGGCGGCAAGAAGCTGCTCATACAGAGGGTGGGTGGCGATTTCCGCCTTGATCAGCTGCTGCTGGTGCTGCTCGCCGGCCGAAACCGACATGGAAATATCTGCGGCTAAGCCAGCAATCCCAATCCCGCCGCCACCGGTACCCATCATGGCAAGCCCTTGTTGTTCTTGCATTTTTCAATAATCAAAGGGAATCAGTAAGGGTATGCAGCACAAGAGACCATGCAAGTAAACAAAAGGGCATGTATATATGTAGAAAAACAAAAGGACAAACGGAAGAGTAGAGGCTTCTGATGAGCTTTTTGAGGACCAAAGAGAGAGAGAGAGAAGAGAGGCTGTTTGTTTTATACTTGGGAAGTGATTAAACTCTGGCGAAGTCACTTTGGTATGCAGGTGTAGAGAGAGAGAGAGTACTAATGTTAGAGAGAGAATAAAAGAAAAAGGAAAAAGAAAAAGAGAAAGAGAAAGAGAAAGTGGGCAGTTTTCTTGGTATTGATGGAAGAGAGAGGAGGAAGCCCTCCCTATATTGGGATCTGAGACACAAAACTTTCTGCAACTCTTCCGTGAAGTTGCAGATTTTTGCATACACAGAGAAAAAGAAAGACGAATACAAGTGTGAAGGCAGGCAGGCAGGCAGACCTCGAACAGATATGATATGGCAGAGAGAAAGAGAGCAGAAATTCAAGTATTATTTAGAAGAGCAAGAGCTACTGTGTTGATTCTGAGTCCTTGAAGAAAGAGTTGGTAGAGAGAGAGAGAGAGAGCCCATGGAATGGAGAGAGAGAGGGAGGGGAGGGGGTCAGGTGAAGAAGAGATCACAGATAAAGCTGCGTCTGTCTATGGCCTGACAATTTTGCTTGCTTCCATTATATTTTTGGTGTTATTTTTATAAATATATATCTATTCAGGCTATCATTTTAATTTAATAATTTTTGATGGCTATGCTTAAACCTTTAACCTAACAGAAAGCAATTTTGTTTGTGGGTTGGGATTAGGTGGTACCAATCTTCGTCCTATCACTTTCTAATTACTTCACAACTAATTTTAATTAAATCACAACTTGTTTTGTCTAAAGTTTAAACACCCCAACGCCCCCCACCCCCACCCCCATTTGATTTAGGCACCCTCCACCTCCAGTACTGTTTTCATCAAGTGGAGCACCTCCTAATGAAACTCGACCTAATTTTTTCTTTTTTTTTTTCAATCACAACAATTAATAACCCCTAATCTAAACTCGAGGGTTTTCTTCAATATGTATCAAACATCACTGTTAAGTTTGTTGGAAGAAGGGAGGGGCGGATAGCTAGTGTGAAATACAAATTAAGAAATGAAGTACAATCAATCCCAGAGAGATTCGGGTAGAAAGTGTAAATTGGACAAAAAGAAGGGGGGCGGGGGGGGAAGTGTAATGTCCCCGAAATTGGGCGCCCAAAGCCAGAAGGCAAGCAGAAGTAGAAGCAGAAGCAGTTGGATTAATGTTATGTGGACTTAAAAAAGAAAGTAGGGCGAGGGGGAGGGTTGAGCTGTCACTGTTGGTGGCTACTTTTTGATTTGGCTGGCTGGCTGGCTGGTGATTGGTTAGTGCTTTTCTAAGTTTTATATTAACGACATCACCCACTCACTCACTCACCCCCGCAATACGGTGCATTATTATTCAATAAGGAAAAAAATAAATATCCGCATTTGATGAATGGAATGATATTGACCGCACGATGGATGATCCAACTAATGGAAACGGGAAGGTTGATCAAAGGACCGTGCTACCGTGTCCGCGCTTGCTTTTTACAATTCTTTTCTTTCTCATGCAAAATGTGCTCCTAAATATGCCTCTGCCTTGGGAATGTGCAGTGTTCGGATGCTCCAAAGTTTTCTTTTCTTTTCTTTTCTTTTTTTTTTCCTCTTTAAATTTTGGGTCTCAATTAGGAAGTTGGGATCAATTATTGAGTCCCTTTTTATAATTAGAATTAGAATTGAATCAAATTAATATATCAAATTATTTTTAAAAAACATTTGTGCAGTGTAGATAGAGAGGTTTAGCTTCCATTTGATGAGGTATGAACAAAAACCGAAAGAAAACATATATATATATATATCATTGCCAAAAGGCTAATTTCCACCCCCCCCCTCTCTCTATTTTACACTAATTTATAATTCAGTATCTATTTCTTTATATAGGTTAGTTGAATATTTAAAATTCTAAAATTATGATAACTCAATATCACTCATCAATAAACCTTAGTCACCTTGAGCTAAAGTAATAATTTTACTAAATTGCTCGATTTTTAAAAGTCTAAGTATTAAACTTGACCTAATCTTTTATTTTTAAAAAATATTGGATGATTTAGCACTAAATTTTTACTATGTTATTTAATTTCGCTTATTTTTCACAATTAAGTAACAAAAATATGCACAGTTTAAATTATAGAGATATAAAATTAAATTTAAATTTAGCATGTATAATTCTAGAGAAAATTTGTATGTTTTAAACGGGTTAATGGACCATTTTGAACTCGAATTAAATTTTTAGTTAGACCATGATATTAAACAAAATGTTACATTTAAGATACCAAGTTGGTGAGATGATAAGGGATACTAGACCTTGAGGATACCCTTTAAAACTCTTCCCTTCTAAGGAGGGTTTGGGTACTAAAAAATGCTACATTTAAGATATCAAGTTGGTGGAGGCAAAGTCTCCTAGCCTAATATAGTTTATATATATACAATAAAATATTCTTTTATTAGTAGGTAAAGATATTAATTTTCTTTCTTTATTTTATCTAGTTATTTATCTAAAAGTATCCATTTGACGAAATTAAGCATAGTATGAAGATATTGAAGATCCTAGTGAACTACAATTTATTTGTCAAAATTTGCAATATATATTGTGTTTTTCGTATTGCTATTTTGTACTAGCATTGTAATTTACTTGTATTTCAGTGTACAATTGAAATTAATGTTGTTTGAATTGTAATTGGGAATAGGTAAATTTAGTCTGGACTATATTTAAATTTGCAATTTGAACTACCAAAACGTGTCATTTTGGCCATCCTCTTTTGTGGGTTTTAGAAGGTGTTTGTGTTTCTTATTACATGTGATGAAGCTAGAAGAGGGTTTCAAAGGAAGAGAGCTGGAACAATGGTAGGTGGCAAAGGTCAAATAGAAGAAGAAGATAGGAAGAAAAGAGGAAAAGGAAAAGAAAAAAAGAAAAGAAATGAAGATGGTTTTGACACCACAACAACTAGTGAAACTTGTCGAATGACAATTATCAGCAAAACTTATCAATAACAGTAGGTGGCGAATGTCGAAAAGAAAAAGAGGAATATGAGAAAAGAAAGACAACTAGTCGATGGCAATGAGCAATGAAGGTCGAAGAGAAGAAAAGGATTTTGCCACTATTCTAGCTCATTCTATCAGTGCTAGGTTGGGAAGGTTAGAGAGAAGAAAATGATAAATAAGAGAAGATAAGATGAGGAAGAGGGTTTTAGCATGGCGACAGTACTAGAAGAAGTGGAAGATGGCCTATCAATAGTTGTAGGTGGCAAAGGTCGAAAAGAAGAACGTCGAAACCTATTAAAGGTGGCGGCCATCGAAGAGAAAAAGAAGCAGGCTTTGGTTGGTACAAACGAGAAAAATAAGAGAAAAAAAGTTTTGGTCAGAACACATAGCTATCTAGAGAAAGAAGAGAAAATGGCCAAAACGATACAAGTCCAAACGGTATCATTTTGACAATTTGTCCTACAAGTTTAAATGTAGTTCAGATTGATTTTAGTTATTCTAATTGTAATTTATAAATTAAAATATTTCAAATTTTGTTTTTTTTAATATATTATCTCATATTATTTTGTTATGAAAATGATGTGAAATTATTTAAAATACTTATCTAATAATCATTTCCTTACACCAAATACTCTAAACATACAAGAGTAGAAGAGATTACCTATCCATTGCCATCAACCCATCCTAGAGAGAGAGTGGAAACCGATTCTTCAACTTTGATTTATGTTATTGCGTTGGAAGGAAGGAAGGATGGATGGATGGATGCATGCATTTGGGAGAGGGGGGGTGGGAATGGGAGTGGGAGTGGGCGTGGCGTCGCCACAAGGGAAAGCCTAACTTCTACTTTCCCATCTAAATTTGTCCTCAGCTTCATTCCATTTTGCTTCAGTTTTTATTTTCCTTTTCCTTATATATATATATTATAAACTTCCTGAAAGGTTTAGTGTTCCATGAATAGAAAATATAAGTGCAGTAATATATATTCATTAAGATACAAATTAAGTATACTACTTCCAGAGCATCAGGATATAGGTATTAATTACAGGAGGAGACGTTTTCCATCAGATTAGGGTTGAATTGGAAATATTTAATTGTTGCGTTGGAGGCAAGAAAAGCATACAGTTTTTGCGTTGGTTTTGGTAGAGATGCTGTGCTGTTTGATAGCAACTCAAGGACAAGGCAAAGTCCAACTCAACTTTCTTGCCTTTTGAGTGTGCAGATAACATTTCTTTTTTGACTGCCCACTTATATTATATGTATATTACTTAGAATACAAGCTGCTGCTACTGCTACTATAATCCAAAATTTACATTAATTGAAATAAAAACGAGTTATGATTTGTCAACAAACGAGTAGTCGATCCCTTTTTTCATAAAGATTTTTAGTAACAAATCACGAGATTTAAGTGAAATTTAAATTCTTACATTGAGACAGACATCGTAGTTCCCTGGGTTACCAAATTAATACATAGTGATCAGTGTATTCAGACTGTAGCTATTATTAGCTACCTACAGACATTCAAGGACAAATTAAGAAGCAAACCAGCAGGGACCAACCCAGAAAAATAGAGGAAAGAAATGATTATGGGTAACAAAAGGAGAAGAACGCCTCAGGCGTTCTTTTTGAAATATTGTTTTGTTCTTCAACATCCTGATGAGCCTGAGGCACCCGCACCATCCTCTCATTTGATGAGCAATCTGCAAAATCAGTTCGCTTTGACCAATTAAGCAGCTAGACATGTGGTTAATTAGCTGCTTTATTTGCCAATCTGTGACGGTGGATTGGATTGTACCTACTATTATATTATGAGCTTTTAAAAGGCCCCCAATGCTTTTCCAGTTTGATCGAGGAGCTGTGCTCTTCAGGATTGGCAGACGCTGCTTTGCTGAATCTGGCTACGCTGATTCAGCATTAATCACCATTGATATCCAAGTCCAGGCATCATTAATGCTGTGAATGGGCGGGCCGAGATGGGTCAAATCAAACAGAATCCACGGATCCTCCCAGTCCCATACATATTGAAAGTTTCCGTTCCCCCTTCCCTAGGAGGACTTTACAAGTACTAATTTCTTGACTGGATCATCATTCTCCCCACATACATATACCGGATAGATCTATCTATCTATCTATATATATATATATATATCTGAGCACTGAGAATTAAGTGAAGCATCTAAAACGTGAGAGCTCTTAAGATAATTGCCTAATGGAGCAGGGTTCCCTTGTTTGTAATTGAGTATTTTCCATCCAATTTTTGCAAACCCAGCATATTATTATTATATGAGGGTAATTCCCAAAAACCCCAAACCTCTTCTGATCCCATCTTATTATTATTATTGCCTAGCAAGTTGTTGTTTTGGAAAGGAGGCAGGATGTCATGGTGTATGAAGAGAAGAGGGCTACAATTTGATCATTGTAACTCTTCTTGCAAAGGACAATATTGCCTTAACTTTCCACTCTTTAATTTTGGAATCATGCTTTTTCCTTTTGGATATCGCCTTTTCTTTTTCTTTATTAGTTACACTAGTGCTAGTCATCACATTTGTTATGAGATTATTGATCCACACTTACCAAGATAAATTTTTATACAAAATTCTATTATCTGTTTGCTAGTGACACAAAATGTGTCAAACCTTTTTATATTGCTTGACCAATCAATGTAAAAATAAAAAATAAAAACTATATGATGAGATTGTTGAGTGTATTTTATTTAAAATCTATATGATGAGGATAGATTTAGGGCTTGTAAAAGAAGACAAATAATTGTAGTGCACTAAAAGAGGAAGGGAGAGGCATATTATTGCCCCATTATTTTCATCTTTTTTACATAAATATTGAAAACCCTCTTTTAGAATATTAATAACTAGAAAAAGCAAGTGTTTTTCTATTTTTTTATCCTTTTATTACCTTCATTCAGAGTAATCTAGGTAAATCCCAAACTCCATGTGATTTGTTGTTTGCCATAGAAGTCTCTATAATTTCCTTTAATTATCAAGACACCCTTCTATTATATTAAAATCAAGTAGGTTAAAATTGACCAATCTTTTCTTAATTTTTCTATCTAATTAAAATATCAAAAACAAAAAAATAAAAAATTTAAAGAATAGAACTTCTATTTTGCTCTTTAACTAAAGTTGCCTCACACAATAGAACTGAGTTTGTGCAATGTTTCATCCTCTATAACATTCGATTGTGTAGGGTATTCATGTTTGGTCATCTTAAACAACTTTGATTCAACTTTGATTGATTAGTTTCTCTTTACTAAGAATAATATTGATTATGGTAGAAAAAACTTCTCTCAATTAGATTTTAATAGCAACACAAGGGTTCCTTCTTTGCATGCTCCAATGACATAAAATAAAATGTCTAATCTTTTTTATTGCTTAACAAATTACGATATTTTGAGATAAATTATAAAATAACTCGTCAAAAAATTATGATTATTAGGTTGAAGCTTTTTTTTACATTGGTTGGTTGACCAATAAAAAGAGGTTGACACACTAGTGACAAAGAGTAATCGTAATTTTATTGTATAAATTTATCTTGATAAATGTGAATCAATAACCTTATAACAAAATGGAAACACCCTTCTCCTCCCCCTTCCCATCTAATTCAATAGAGGGTTTATTCATGACAACCAAACCCTCTATCTATTATCCTTTTCTCTTCTTCTTCTTCAAGAGGTGGCCATGACCGATTGATTTTGAGAGATAACTTTTACTCTATATGGAAATTTCCTTTTTTCCTTCTTCTCCTTTGTCTTTTTTCTTTCTATCTCTATCTCTCACTTAGGTAGTGAAACCCCAACAATCATGGTGGTTCAATTTTTGAACCACAACGACTTTGCTAAAGTTCAATTGAACCCTAGAAATTAACAATACTAATGCTGGACAATGATCCTTTTATTTTTCTTTTGAATCAAAAGAAAAAAGAGAGAAAAATGAATGATAAAATGGTTATTATTTTGAAATATTAAGAAATGCCACTAACTATTTTTTTTTATAAAATATTAAAGATATTTTTGCAAATAAAGACAAACTTAAAAGGCATTTATTGTAATTTTCTCTAATTTTTCAAGTTACAAAACATAATAGGATACTTCATTTTATTAGAATGGTCCCTTCAGGGAGAGACAGAGAGATTCATTTCATGCTATCAATACAAAATCTTTATCTCCAAAAACAGCATTACAACAGCCACAGAGAGAGAGATTCAATTGCCTTCAAATAGGCCACCCCTCACTTCTTTCTGGGCCTTGCAGCCGCATAACTTTCCAACTTCTTCCTAGTTGCTTGGGCGTTGCATTATTAGTTGATAAATGGAATAGAAGTTTATGAAACAGTAAACAAAAATCGTCCCATATTATTACCAAAAAAAATGAAAAACAAATTTTCAAAGTCCTAATATACAATATGTTTTTCTATAAAACCAAAAAAGAAAAAAGAAACGGAAGCGACACCTGATGCTTCTCAAACGTCACTCATTGGCAACTATAGCATATTCTCGTCTCGTTTTACCCATTAGCATTGCCACATTAGCCAAAACTATTCTTCCGTTTCTGGCACCACCGCCCAAGTCGTCGTTCTACCTGATTTACAATCCTATCTAAGTCCGCTGCAATGTCATTCCATAGAACGCAATTCCACTGCCTGGATTGGAAATTTTTTTTTAAAAAAAAAAAAAAACAAGAAAAGAAACCATGTGAATTCCATATCCTAGCAATAGCATTGCATTTTTAGCAACATCTTATACTTTTTTATTTACAGCTGAAGAGCCCCAAACCCAACTACTGATACTAGATCACATGTATGGAGAAATAAGAGTCAAATACACGAAGCCAGGCCAACCATGACACAAGCCAAACCTTACACAGTACAAACTTCCACATACAAAACACGTTTACATCACGGTACACTTCTCTTTTGATGATTTTGCATCCTGCTTCGAAGATAGTGATGGCATCTTCCCATTGTTCCTTGGCACCTGCATGATTCTTTTCGTTTGTTATTAATTCATACAATAAATCCTTTACATGCCATGCTGCACAAAAGCCTTTCCAATTCACATTGGTTTAATGTGCATACTACTTGCACTCATCTTCGCACCAACAATCACAAGCCTCGACCCCGCTAGATGAGATCAGCCACATGAATTCTAAACCTCTGTCCATATCAATCTGAGATTGTGATAATTATATCCTAAGTCATATCTACGGGTTTCTCACTGTGTTATATTTAATCTTCTTCTCTTTTGTAAGTTTTCTCCATTTTCATCCACTCACCTAACAAATGTTTCTTTCTCCCCTATTAATTAAACTCGTATCTTATCTTCAATAGACACCACTTCGTCCTTAAAACACATATAGCATTTCATATTTTCTCTTATTGTATGGCCACGCATCCACCCTAACATTATCATCTTAACCATACCTCATATTTTATACATGTTGACGCTTAATTACCCAACAGTAAAAAGCCATACAACAAAGATTATCTTATAATTGTCTGTCTGATAAAACTTCCTTTTTAATTTTAATGGGATTTTACAATCACATAAAATGTTGGATACACTTCCAGTCTTACAATTACAAAATCTACACTTCTATGTTTTTTTTTTTTTTTTTCTTTACCGAATTTACATTCCAAATACTAAGTGTTTGACCTACATAATTTAAAACCTTTGCATCTTAATTGATTCCCAAGCTAAGAATACGCATCTACAAAATTAGTATCAATTACCTGAGGTCCTGTTACCAGCCTTGAACTGCTGGTGCTAACAGTTGGTTGCTGCACATTACGTTGTGGCTGCTGTTCAAACTCCTGTTGCTGAAGAGCTATTGCCAATTGCAGGTCAGAACTATCACAAAACAAAGAAAATGGAACACAATAATTAATCACAACTATGAGAGACCAACATGTTGAACAATTTAACAGTTTAAGAAATATACAAATAACTTGACCTGATAACAAGTTTAAGGGATGGATTATCCAACAAATAGTACTAGTATATTCAAGGACTAGGAGTTCAAAGTTCAGCTTGAAAGTTTAAAAGACCAAGGTTCAGTATCTTATTCAAATAATAAGCAAATAACTGCTTCCGAATTAGGATATCAAAAATTACATTTCTTTCATATAAGGCCTCCATAAATTGATCAAACCAAATAACATCCCCCAGGATATTCAGGCAGTGGAATAGACTAACAAAAAGACATCCCAAGTGCAAGAGACTCCCTGTTTTGCGACAGTCATGTGAGTGAGTGTCATTTTTTATATGCAGTTTTGTCCTTGTTTTACAAAAGGATTGTTCCACAACTCTAACCATGATCTTTTAGTCATAAAGAAGCAACTTCACCATTAACTACCAAGATTTTCCCTTAGTTCAATACACAAACAAACACAAAAGAAAAACAACAATAGAGAAATAAACCATTTTGCTCCATAACACCAACAGAATGGATGGATGCAACAACACAAACAAAAGGTATCATCCACCATCAATATGTCTGCTGCTACTACAGTTATATACAAACCACAAATCACGAAATCAATGCATAAGAAAGCACAAGCAATATGCAGTTACGATAATTACTTGAAACTTGAATTCACATTTGCTGAGTTGTCAATATTGGCAAGATAGTCCTGAAGCAAAGAACTTGAGTTAGCTCCACAAAAGTAATTACTGACTAATTCTTAAAAATTAGGAAGAAAGAAAAGCTACGCACAGCAGTACTGGCCATTGCATTTTGTTCATCCCATGTGTTGCTGGTTTGATTCTCTACCTTAAATTGCTTAAAGCTTCCAGTCATGAAAACGGTATTTCCATTGACCTGAAAAAGAATAGAGACCAAAATTGGCATCAAGCTGGCAGAATGATAAGTCTATAGCAACCATGTTATCATTTATCACAAGCCATCTGAACTGAAGTTGAACTTACATAGAATGGACAGTTTACAGGTACAAAACCAAATCATTATTATCACAAACATTTACAGAGCTAAATTGGTAATATTATTTTTTCCTTTGTGTGTGTGTGTGCACTGCCGCCCCCGGGGGGAAGACCATATCAGTCCGCCAGGAGATCCTGAGTATATTAGTCTGGGTTAGGCATCAACCTTTGAAAGTGATTGCCTAGGCTGTGACAGTATAGTATCAAAGCTCGCCAGCTGGTCTGACGGTGGTGGGAGCCATGCAGTGGGGACACTGCACATCCCGGGAAGGGGATGGAATGTGTGTTACTATAGCGTGCCGAATCCAACATCGGTCTGCTAGGGGGGAGATCCTAGGTATATTAGTCTAGACTAGGCATCAACCTTTGAAGGAGGTTGCCTAGGCTGTGACAGTATAGTATCAGAGCTGGCCAGCTGGTCTGGCAGTGGTGGGGGCCGTGTAGTAGGGACACTGCACATCCCAGGAAGGGGATGGAGCGTGTGTTACTATAGCATGCCGAATCCAACATCGGTCTGCTAGGGGGGAGATCCTAGGTATATTAGTCTGGACTAGGCATCAACCTTTAAAGGTGGTTGCCTAGGCTGTGACAGTATGATGTAAGGGTAAAGGAGGATGGGAGAAAAAAAATCCTAGTATTTTATTCCAATCTCATTTATGACAAATGATTTATCATATTTGATAATGTTCACCATACAAGCTCTATGGGCTCTTGCAAAAGACTCAAAAAAGAATCATACCTCGTTTAGCTTTTCCCACACCAAATCAGGTTGATTTATGTAACCCTGGTCTGTAGCCAAAATATACAATTCACCATCATACTGCAAAATAATTGAAAAAAAAAAAAAAAAGAGTGGCATGAGGGAATATCCCACAAATTGATATTAAGTGACACGAGAAGTGATATTTCATGTTTCTATATTTTTGTTCTCAAAAATTTCTAAAGAAAATGTCAGTGCATGTCTTTAGTTATAATTTTGAAGGTTTTTTCAAGAACACACAACATTATGACCAAACAGAGGGAACTCATCTAGTTCTCTTGGGATGGAAACAAAAAACATATTTCCAGGTCTGTTAAAAAAGGAGGGTAGATCAGGAAATATCATTCACAAGCAAACAACCCCTTAGCATTACCCCCAAGTTACAACAACAAGAAAAAACACATGCCAATGACTGACCTTAAACATGGTGTTGAAGTGATTATTACGGAAAAAGACACAAAGTTCACGCTCTTTTAGTCCATCTTGTAAGCAAAATAAGCTGCAAGAAAAACAAAAGTAATAACATGAAAAGATCTTTGAAACCTAGAAGACTAAAATACATATGCAAAGAAACACATGAGAAAGTATACAGTCAAAAATAATAAATAAATAAGTAAAAATAAAAGAGGAATACCCATATATTGTCAGCTGACTAGCATTGTTCTTCAAAAAACTCCTGATCAGTTCCCCTAAAGAGATTTGGGCATACAGTAAGTGAAGAATTCTTATAAATTCCAGATCCCAAAATAAAAATTAAGGAGCTAAAGAAAATAAGTATAATACATCTAGTCATTCAAGTCTGAATATTTAAGCCTGTTAGAAACCCATTTTGTTTTCAACATTCATGAACAGAATCGAAAAACTAGCAAAAGCTTCTGACACAGGGCTGCCGTTTCCAATTTTTTGGAAATGGGATGAAAAGTTCGGAAATTATTGAACACAAATAAAACTTGTATTCATTTCCAATCCATTCCACATTTCAAAGAAAGAAAATGGAACCCACGCACATGAAAGCAAACACCTCAAGCGCTCTCACTGGAAACGCTTCTCACACTCACCTGACATCATCATTGGAAAAGGGACAACACCATCCAACAGGCTCTCCCACACCAGTGACCCTTCTCGAACTGGCCAAACATCTCTTCTGTGTGTGTGTGTGTGTGTATAACAGTGAAAAAGAAGAAAGTTGATCTTTTTGAAATTTTTTCTCAATTTTTGTAGGTAAAAAGATATTAACAAAGTGTTAAATTAAATTCTATTATGTTTTTAGAAAAAAAATTAACCGCAGATTAGGAAATTAGACATCGTTTTCAGTTTTTATTTTCATGTTTTTGACAATTGACAGCAAAATCAAACAGGTTCAGTTTTCATTTTTTCTAATTGAAAATGAACACAACATAAAATTTTGAAAATCAAAACTGAAAGCGAACACAAAAAAACTCAGCATTTTCAAACATCCCCTTACCCTGTCTTGGAGAAACTTCATCCTTGGCATTTGCATCATAGGTATCTCCAGTACATCCATCCACTTTTCCAGCAAGAACCACCTCGCCCTCATACATCGGTTCTCGATCTTCATAAACTTTTACTCCTGATTCCAATATGCATTCTTCTCCTTCATAAATGGGTTCACTGCCATTGGCACTTGAAGTAAAAGCATCTGGAACATCAGGAATATCTGTATGTTGCTTTCTGCTGCTGTGTGAATCAGAATCAGCATGCAATGGAGATAAATTCGACAATTCCGCAGGGTCATAACTGCATTTATTATCTTCTAGGCCATGAATGTCAGATGTGGAAGTGGATTGCTTCTGAAATTCATTACCACTAGATTCATGCATATGGACAGAGGTAGAATCTAGCTTGGAACTATCAGAGGGTGCATTCTCATTTTGGACTGATACATCAACACTGCTTTCCTCATCTACACCTTTGGACTCAATGCATTTTCCAGTTTCTTCATAAGAACATTGATTGTTATGGTTTATTTGATCAGTTTTTGAAAAGACAGGTTCCATTGGGACCACTTCACGAATTATCACCTCATCCTCATTACTGGGATTGCTTCGGGCATCAGAATGGTGGGTTAAGGATGATTCCAGCAGATATGACTTCTGACTTTCACCATCACGACACCCTTCTAATGTTTCTACAAGGACTAGAGCTTCAGATTTCATAAGATGTGCACCTTCTTCTGAATTGGGATATGTATTTTTCCCAAGGGTTTCAGCTGCAGGTGGATCATTTTCTGAAGTAAGCAAATCAGCCTTTGACAGGTTCAAAACTCTCAACAGCTCTGCTTCTTCCTCCGCATCTCCTTTTCTTAGTTTATTGTCACCAGAAATAGCATTCAGAGAATCATCAAAAGATCTACGGCAAGGCGAAGGAACTCCAAGAGCAGCAGTTGTTGCTGCAGCAAAATCAATGGAATTGTCTTCAGAATTCTTTTGTTCATTCTCCATATTTCTTGTTTCAAGGGCAACAAGCTCCCCCATGAGAGTATTATAGGACTTCGATCCAATTGCATTCATGGTGTCATAATCCTGATATGCAACAATGGTGATCATCAAATTGAAGTTAGCATAACTTGTATAAACTTAAAGAGATTAAAAAAAATAAAATACAGCCTCAATGTCTCTAAAAAAGGGATTTCCCAGGGGTTGGGCAAGGGTTGTATTTTTACACAAACTTCACCTTGCTTTTTTGCAAAGAGGCTATTCCTATAACTCAAATCAGTGACCTTCCGGTCACAAAAGAGCAACCCTACCGTTGCTACCAAGGCTCGCTTAATCCAACAGCGGACATTCAGTCTTCAAGGAGTGAAACATGTCTAACAGCTTTCAAAGGCAAAAAAAAATAGATAGCATACAGTAACAGAGAATATAATAATGCAACTAAATAAGAAATAAATCCTTTTTTCCTCACCCTATTTCTATCAGGGAAAAAGAAAGAAGTGCTGATGCACTGAAGAGGCCAATCAAGCATCCAAACCAATAATAGGCCTCATGGCCCTCATCTTAACCAAATTGCATAAGTGTCCCACAACCACTTTGAGGGGCCAAGCGAAATGCAGAATCCAGAACACCTTTGCTAAATTAACTTCATTGACATTATCAAGTACAGGTATTATTTCTAAAAATCAAGTTCACCTAATTCTTATACCTACATATGCAACAGCTAGATTCAATACTTCTACATTGCTTCTGTTCTTCAAGGCTAAAATAGAGTTTATAAACAAAATAGAGCATGTTATGCCATAGGAGAAGTCTTACCTAACCATGTAGGAAACTCAACTATTTCCAAATCATTGTTGAATATCCAACAAGAGTCATTCTTCTCATATTTGCTTGTGAACCCTGTGTTGCATTAGCTATTATGACCTTTTTTTTTTTTTTTCAACTTTGTTGAAATATTTGCCTAAAGATTAGACACGGGAGAGCAATGACGATTAGAAGGTATTAGATTAAGTCTTCTAGAAGTCTGTTAGTTAGGGATATATTTGTAACTGCAGGCGGTTAAATAAAGTCCTTGTAAATCTCGCCCTCTATAGTCTATAAATATAAGGGTTCGGGAGTCTATCTCTCTTATTCTGTTTTGCGATCTATTTTGTGGAAAGAGAATGTACTGGGTATGTGAGTGAGAGTAAAGGGTATCACTTTGTAATCTCCGGGTAAGTATAGCTTGGTAATAGGGCTGGGAGAGAAATTAGTGCATGTAATCTTTGTTTCTAGTTTCAAGATAGTGAGAAGCAAAGTCATATCAGTCTGGATGTAGGTTCTCCTTCTAGGAGTTCCGAACCAGGATAAATCCTTTGTCTTGTGTGTGAGTGCTTTGATTATGTGTTAATTTCTTGTATTCTTTTTTATGTTCAAATGGTGAGTGAGAGATTGTATTTGTCTTGAGAGAGAATTGAGTGTGTGTTGGCGAGAAGTATTACAACAAACTTCCTTTGTTTTTTCTTTATAAATCATATAGGTAGCATGCATAATATTATATGATTACAAATTTAGGGTTTGACAATAACTTTTTAGTTATAAATAATTTGTAAATCAAGAGTTATACAAAATCATGAATATTTTGCAACAAAAGTCACCAGCAATAATTCAACAAGGTGGGATAGGGCCAATAGGCTACATTCTAGGTCTCCAACCATCTCATGGCTATATCCTCTATAAGACCATTATATCTTATGTCATAGCTAAGAGTTTTCCACCAAGTTTTTATTGGTCCTCTCCCTCTTTTGCTATAAATTTCCTCCATTGCACTCACTTCATAGGTGTTTCTATCATTCTTCTTCTTACATGTCTAAACCATTTTAATCATAATTCTCTCATTTTATATGCACCACTTTAATCTTCTTACATATGATCTGGTTTCTCCTTTGATCTTTTCATGTACGAATGCACATTCACCAAACCTTTCTTATCGTAGCTACACTCATATTCTGCAGATATTGGCACTTAAACAGTCCAACATTTTAATCCATAGAACAAAGATAATCTTATAGCGGGTCTAATATAACTTCCCTTTTACTGTTCAAGGAATTAAAATCATGACCAGTTTGCAGTTTAAAAAAATTTAAATTATGCTCTACTTGAATTCTTTCCCCTCAAGGATTGCTCTCAATAATACTTTAGTTACATGAGCTGCTCATGTTACATGCTCAAAAAGTTCTACACTAATCAGTTCTGGCATCCGTTTCATATTATTTTCATGTGTTAAACCTCAATAGCTAGTAGATAAAAATACAAGAAATGCTCCAAATTGTACAAACTAAAGAAGCATGAAGCTTGTAAGTCAAATGTGAAGTACAGGAAAGGCTGGTAGAGGATGGAGCTTGTAAATCAAGCCTTAATCCCACTTGGGGTTATCTCAACAGATTCTAGGTTGCTAATTATCTCTATTAGTCATATTTTCTATAAAGCTATTATAGAGCATATCACATCTAAGTGTTTCCCACCACGTCTTTCTTAGCCTTCCTATACCTCTTTGTTGATAGTTCCAACATTCCTCTCAGTCCTCTCACAACATCTATCAGTCTTCTTCTCATATAACCAAATCATCTTAATCAATGTTATTAAAGGCGCATCTAGGCACACCTTTGGCACCTGGAATGCTCCCAGGTGGGCGCATACCATCTAGGCGCACCTAGGCCCACCAGGCCCTCAAGCGCAGCCTTGGTCTTAGGCACGCCTGGTTTTTTTTAACTGTCACAAATTAGCAGGCATGAGAGATAAATGTGGTTCCTTGAAGATTGATTACCCATTAAAACAAATTTTTATGTGAAAGATTCTCTATAGTAGTGTATATCATACTAAGGAGTCAACAAAAGGGGCCGTGGATACTGCTGTACAAACATCATATACTAGATATCTCATGTGCAGGCAGGCTCTTTGAAGTAGTTCAATTCATTCTTGTACATCACACACATTGTCTGAGGTATTTCTATGAGTTCTTAAAATAGGTTCTTACGGGAACAAATATCATTAGCCAAGCATCAGCTGTGTATGTATTGAAAGATGATATATATATAATTATTGGCACATTCTGTACATGCTGTTTTTTTTTTTTTTTTTTTTTGTTTTTGTTTGGGGGTTCATGAGGTTCATTGGGGGGAAACAGTATTCTAAAACACACTAGGCGCTAGTCGGGCGCTGGACTGGGGCCTAGCGCCTAGGCAGGGTCTAGAAAAACTATGTTTTTTTAAGAACTGAGGTGGTCTCGGACAATGATCCCGCACTTCTAGTCCCATCCGACATCATTAATTTATATATATACACCTGAAATTGAATAAGCCTGCAATAGATACCTATATATATATATATATATATAAAAACAGATCAGAGATCGGACTGGTTACAGGTGTGTATATATACATATACAATTTATAAATATATATACACGATTGATTGCAAAACATATATACCTGCAAACAGAATAGCAACAACGGGTTGGGTTCGGAGAAGAGAACGACGACAAGAACAATTCGGAGAAGAAAATGACAACGGGTTGCAGACTTACTTGCAGTGGTGGCGGGGGAAAGAGACGATGATTGTAGGTTGTAATGGCAGTGGCGAAGGGGGAAGAGTGAGGAGAATTAGGAATTTCTTTGAGGAAAAGGTTGAGATATCACGCAAAGTAAGGAAGGGAGAGGGGGGGGGGGGGGGGGGGGGATTTCTTTGGGGATCAATGTTGTTTTGTGCTTTGGCCAAAACGACATCCCAAAAAAATTAGGTGACCTAGGCAATTAGGTGCTGCCTGGGCCCAATTAATCGAGCCAGGTGCCTAGGATACCGACTTGCATGTATTCACGGCAGCAAGGGGCTACCTAACGCCTAGGCGGCCACCTAGGCCGCGTTTTAGAACACTTGGGGGAAATTAATTGATAACTATCATGTCCTTTTGCAAACCCTATGAAATACACCATATCCACCAATTATCAACTAAAAACTTTGAGATATAACTAAATTTTGTCTGTTCATCATGTAAATTGATTCAATCATATAAAAGGATCTCAATCAATTTCAAATATTGTTAAGGCTTTATTAAGTGTACCTGATGTGTAAACATTATTCACTATTTAATTGAATGTGGTGGAAGTGCTCAAATTTGATGCCCAGGAGGTTTAGATACGTCTTTTAGCTACCTGTACTAGGTTTTCTGTTATGTATAATGAACTAGTGTCACAGTTGTGCTGTGACGACTGTCGTCCTTCTTACTCGGTATGAATTAGAAGGGACTAGAAGGAAAGGGGAGAGAGAGAAGGAGAGCGAGAGAGAAAGAGAGAGAGATAGAATCTGAAATCGGTTAATTGATTGATACTTTTGCAACAGGCTAGCACAATTTATATAGGAATCCATAGGTGCTGCCACAGTAGACCTTCTCTCCTCTAACAGATTCTTTTGTCCTATTCTAGCCCACCAAAACACCTGGCTTACCCTTTACACCTGGCATAACAGCCTAACAAACTACCAGCTGGAAATGATAAGACTATAGTTAATAGTGAAAAGAAAATAGCTAATCTCCACTTAATATCCGTAGCAAAATTTATCAAACTTCCGGCCTTCCTCTTGTTTCATGACAATACGCCTCCCTTCAACAATTTCTTGTACTCAAGAAATATTCAAGAGGCTAGCTGCCCTCAAAAACTTTTGTAGTAACTGAGGGAGGTATTCCCAAGTAGCCCCTTCCGCAAACTCTCCTTGCCACCTTACCAGCACTTGGATGAGAGGAGCTCCTTGGTGGTAGATCACTTTCCAGTATAGCCTCAGGTTCCTTTGTTCCTTCTTTCTCTTTTGGTACTAGTAGCTCAAGGTTAACCCTCTCCTTGCCGGTGATCCGTTTTAATAAGGACACATGAAAGACCAGATGAATACTGGATCCTTCCGGCAGCTGCAATTGGTAAGCTATTGTGCCAATTTTAGCTGTTATGGGGAACGGCCCGAAGTACTTAGGGCTGAGTTTAGAGACTGGCACTTGGGAGATGGACTTTAGGTGCGGATGCCTGAGTCTGAGATAGACACTTTCCCCAATCTTGAACTCACGATCACTTCTCCACCTATTGGCATATTGTTTCATTCGATTTTGGGCTGATGCCAGCTCTTGTTTGAGCTGCTGCAGCACCTCCCTTCGCTGTTGCAAGTACTCTTCCACAGCTGGAGCAGTGGTGTGCCCTCCAATAGCCAGTAGGGTCGGTGGACTATACCCGAACACTGCTTCAAATGGTGTTCTCCTTATAGAAGCATGGTGACTGGAATTATACCACCACTGTGCCAACGCCAGCCACCTATGCCAACTCTTAGACTGTAACAAACACACGCATCGAAGATATGTTTCTAGGCTTTGATTGACCCTTTTTGTTTGCCCATCGGACTGAGGATGATAGGCGGTTGAAAGGTTGAGTTCTATGCCCATGTTCTTCATCAGCTCCCTCCAAAAATGGCTTGTAAACACCTTGTCTCGGTCAAATATAATGGATTTAGGAACCCCATGCATAGCTACCACTCTATCCATGAATGCCCTGACTACCTCTTGGGTGGTGTAGGGGTGAGCCAGCCCCATAAAATGTGCATACTTAGTAAGCCGGTCCACCACCACCATTATACAATCCTTTCCCTCTGATTTTTCGGCAAACCCTCAATGAAGCCATGGACACACTAGTCCACGACTGTTCTGGTATTGGCAAGGGTTGCAGCAGCCCTGGATATGCTACGTTTTCCTATTTGCACCTCTTACATGTATCACAGCCCATCACGAAATCCTTGACTGCCCTTCGAAGTTGCGGCCAATGAAACAACTGCCTCACCCTTAGATAAGTGTTTTGGATACCCGAGTGCCCTCCTAGGGGGGAGTCATGCAGAGTTTGTAGGATTTTTTTCTTGAGTTTCTCATTGTGGCCCACTACAATTCTTCCCTTATACCTCAGCAGCCCATCCACCATGGTGTAACCTTCTGCCTCCTCACTTCCCAGTGCTAATTTCTCTTGCAGGCTCTGGACGTGTTCATCTCCCTCATAGCTATCCACCACTTCCTTGCACCATTCAGGGATCACCACGGTTATGGAGGAGGCTGCCCTACCTTCCTCCTGACACCTTGACAAAGCATCAGCGGCCAAGTTTTCCTTGCCCTTCTTATATTGTATAGAATAATCTAGCCCCATTAACTTTGCCATTCCTTTCTTCTGCAATTGAGTGTGAAGCTTTTGTTGTAGCAAAAACCTCAAAGACTCGTGATCAGTTTTGATCACAAACCTCCCTACCTCTAAGTAGTGCCGCCACTTCTCAACAGCCATGAGGACAGCCAAAAACTCCTTCTCATATATACTCAAGCCTAAATGTCTTGGACTGAGGGCTTGGCTTAAGAAAGCCAATGGCTTGCCATCCTGCATCAAAACAGCCCCAATCCCAACTCCACATGCATCCGTCTCTAGCACAAAAGGCTTGCTGAAATCCGGCAGATCCAATATGGGGACCTTGCTCATTGCCACTTTCAATTTCTCAAAAGCATCTTCTGCTTCCTACCCCCACTGGAAGTTTCCTTTCTTTAACAAGTTGGTGAGGGGTTTGCTAATAACTCCATATCCCTTCACAAATCTTCAATAATACCCGGTGAGCCCTAGGAAGCCTCTAAGGGCCCTTATGGTAGTGGATCTCGACCAGTTGAGCATAGCCTCCACCTTCCTTGGGTCGGTGCTGACCCCCTTGCCTGAGATTAGGTGCCCCAAGTACTCCACTTGGTTCTGACCAAATGCACACTTGGACTTTTTGATGAATAGCTGGTTGTTTCTAAGAACCTCGAAAGTGGTTCTTAGGTGGCTAAGATGTTGGTCCAAAGTTGGGCTATAGACAAGAATGTCATAAAAAAATACAAGTATGAATTTCCTTAGATAGGGTTCAAAGACTTGGTTCATTAAAGATTGAAAGGTGGCTAGGGCATTGGTGAGCCCAAAAGGCATCACCAAGAACTCAAGATGGCCATGGTGAGTTCGGAAGGCAGTCTTGTGGACATCCTCGGGCCTCATCCTGATTTGGTGGTAGCCCGAGCGCAAGTCTAGTTTGGAAAAGAATTTGGCCAGGTGAAGCTCATCCATTAGGTCTTCAATAAGGGATATGGAAAACTTATCTTTGATGATTAGAGAGTTAAGTTGGCGATAATCTACACAAAAACGCCAAGAACCATCTTTTTTCTTAACTAACAGAACTGGGGAGGCAAAGGGACTCTGGCTCGATCAAATGAAAGTTTGGCTCATCATTTCCTTCACCATTCTCTCAATTTCGGTCTTCTGGATAGGGGTGTAGCGGTAGGATCTGATATTAATAGGCTCAATATTCGGTTCTAGGTTAGTTCTCCCTTGATGATGCCTGACAATGAGCTGTAGCTCCCCCAGTTCCTCTCCTTCAGGACTCCCTTCCACTTCCACAATGGAAAATAGCTGTGTGAGTTGACTCCACTTACCCTTGAGGACCCTATGCAGCCTCCTCCCTGTAATCATCTTGCAGGTAGCAGTCTCTCTCCCACCGGCAAGTGTCATTCTTCTTCTTTCCTTTTCAAAGGTCACCTCCATACGGTTGAAATCAAAGCATATGGGACTAACTCCCTTCATCCAGTCCACCCCCAAAACGACACCACACCCTCCCAACTGCAGCAGCCTGAGGTCTGCCTCGAACTTCTCCGCCTGCATTTCCCATATGAATCCTAGGCAGGCCGTGTTACTCACTACTTAGTTTCCATTAGCCACCGTGACACGCAAGGGCATTGTATTAGTGAGCTGACACTTTAGTTTCTTGGCAATGCCATCGTCAAGGAAGTTGTGTGTGCTTCCGCTATCAATTAAGATTGACAGCCTGCCCCCCTTCACCTTGCCTTCAACTTTAATTATCTTGTTATTGGTGATGCCCTTGAGTGCATGGAGGGATATCTCTCCATTATCCTCTACTCCTTCATTGATTCCTTCCACCTCCACTCCTTCTTCTTCTTCCCCTTGGCCTTCCACCTCCACTCCTGGTTGCCTAATAGGATCATTGGGTCTCCGACCAAAGTTGGAACCACCAATATTCCTTCCCCCGATGTTACCTCTCACTAGCTCCTTGTTGACCACCTTACTTTCCTCCTTGCTGCCAATTTCCCATGTGTACCGCTCTTTGTTGCTGTACCTTCTGCTTTTTTAACGCTGCCTCAACTACCATCTCTTGTAACTTGGCACTCTCAATTGCTTGCTCCAATGTCCGTGGCTTGATCATCTTTACCATAGGCCTCAATTCCTCGCTCAGGCCACTGAGGAAACTAGAGACAAAATATGCCTCTGTTAGATGAGGATCATGACTACTCATCAAAGACCTCAGCTCTTCAAATCTCCTTAAGTATGATCCTACATCACCTGCCTGCTTTAGCTTATTGAACTTCTCAATGATATCCGACATGCTCCTTTCTCCAAACCTCTCACATAGCACGTCAGTGAACGCTCTCCAAGTATAGTTCCCCCTTACTCGCTTCCACCCTTGAAACCATGCGTCCACCCCATCATCGAAGTAGGCAGTAGCCAAGGCTACTCTTCTTTCAATTGGCACATTGTACCACTCGAACAATCGCTCGCATTTTCTAATCCACCATCTGGGATTAGTTCCTTCGAACACGGGTATTTCCATCCGAGGCATGGGGAACCCCTGTTGTGGTGGAATTGCCCGATCCTCACGACCCCCTCCTATCAACGTCTCGGTGTCTTCTCCCTGTTCGACCACAATTTCATGGGCTCTATTTTCTTGGTTCACCCGTTCATCTCGTAAAATGGGATCATCCCTATCTCTATGAGGAAAGTTGGGAGACAACCTTACCTGATTCTGCTGGGTGAACATCAACATAAATTGTTGAAGTTGATTGCTCATCTCTTCCCTCATCTGGTTGAGGTCGTCTCTCATTCGATTGAGTCCTCCTTCCATCTTGCGATCAGCTGTCATAATTGCCTCGTGGTTTTTCTAGTTGCTAACTTCTAGTCAATCCACCTGATCCTGGAATTCTCCCACCGCCGAACTGAGCTGCTGGAGCTAAGACTCCATGTTCTTCATGCACGTCCCTTCGGCCATCTGTTACGCCTCACACACTCTTTGCCAGCATCAGAGCTCTGATACCAATTGTCATAATTGTGCTGTGACGACTATCGTCCTTCTTACTCGGTATGAATTAGAAGGGACTAGAAGGAAAGGGGAGAGAGAGAGATAGAATCTGAAATCGATTAATTGATTGATACTTTTGCAGCAGGTTGGCACAATTTATATGGATTCTGCACAATTTATATAGGAATCCATAGGTGCTGCCACAACAGACCTTCTCTCCTCTAACAGATTCTTTTGTCCCATTCTAGCCCACCATAACACCTAGCTTACCCTTTACACCTGGCATAACAGCCTAACAAACTACCAACTGGAAATGATAAGACTATAGTTAACAGTGAAAAGAAAATAGCTAATCTCTACTTAATATCCGCAACAAAATTTATCAGACTTCCGGCCTTCCTCTTGTTTCATCATGACAATTAGTTATTAGCTAAATGAGTTAGGACCTATTTTATACCTTATTCTTCAACTATGACATATATATATATATATATTATTTTAGTCAGTGTGCGCCTAGTATCCACTAGGCACATGCCTCGCCTTACACCTGAGGCTCCAACACCATTTGCGCCTTAGTGCACCTTGGGCCTTTAACAACACTGATCTTAATCATGACTCACATATATTGTTTAAAATAGAAGTTGCTTCAACCTTATAACATATGACCACATTTTTAGTCTCATTTGCTGTATGGCCTCACATCTACTATAATACCGTTATCTTTGTCACATATGTTTTAGGATCTATGGTTCCATATGTGGAACCATAGATCCTAAAACATAATTAAGACTGCAAATTTAGAGACACGCCTAGATATTCTCAGTTTTCTAATGATATTCAGTTTGCATTGCAGCTCCATCATTTCTAGTTTCACAGTTCCCTCTTGTTTGTAATAAAAATAATGGCACTTCACACAATTGATGCACACACCCATGAATACACCATGAGAAGATAAAATTTTGACATTGGATATAACCATGGACAGCAAACTGGCCAAATATCCATGTCTCACTGCAATACACTGCAATAGAAAAAAGTTTTCTTTTCTACCATAACAAACAAAGATCATGTAGAACATAGATTGCTTTCAATAAAGAGACGTGAGGCCTGAAAAGAACATACCTGGGGATCAACTATCCAACCATGATATAGAGGAATGTCCAGAAGATCAAATATTGCACACTCAGGAGTAAACTCAAAATCATCAAATCTGCAAAAATTGCATTGGGGTAACATTACCACAAGTGCACAATGCTACTCACACCTCTTAAGAGTACTGCCAAACATCCAAGTGAATGATAATAAACGACCTCTGTAGATAAGAGTGTTAGAAACTTTACCTCCTAAATTTTGTATTTACATCAATTCCAGTTGCAAGTCGGGGAAGCAAATCAATTGCATCGGCGATGTTCTGCTGTTGATTTTCAACATACCCTGCATCTTTGTTCTGTACCCAATTAAGAAAATGTCAAATTTAGTTCCAAAAAACTAAGGAAAAGATTGTCCTGTGGGGTTCTTATTGGACATGAGAGAACAGCCAAGACTTCATAGTAAGCCTGTAGTCGATTGTAGCATTTTCTTTTCAGTACTCTATTCTAATAATCAAACAGTGCTTACTAAACAAACAGATGAATTACATTGACATTACTGTTTGAATCAATTAACCGCTCCGCTACAAGTGAGAGCAATTTCTCCTGCGAGACTTCTGGAATGTCTGGACCTAAATTCAAGTTGTTCTTTAACAAAAGCACATTACCTATCAAAAAAGCATATATTAATAACCAAAGCATACTGTAACCCTAGTTTTGAAACAAAATTGGAAAAAAGAAAAACAAAAGAGAAAAAACCTCAACCATAAAAAATCAACTCTTAAGAGATAACTCATGGAAATGGGCATCCATTCTCATATTGAGGTTTGAATCAAAGAAATCATTATAAGAAAGATATTTCAGCAGTAAAGCATAACTCTTAATTCCTATTTCCCAACAAATCACAAACAATTAAGAAATCAGAGCATAGCTCTAAATATAATTCCAGATACACAGTCGCTAGCAGGGCTTAACTAATAAAGATTACAATCAAAGAAACTGGCAGATAGTCACGCATAATCCATTTTGAGGGGCATGCATACCCTTGCATATTCAGATTTGAATCGGGAAAGCAAGATAACTGAGATACCTAAACCCTTTCCAAGCCACAACAAAACTCTTGTAGCTCTTACTTTAGAATATAAGAACACTTGAGACCAAGAAGCCCCAATTTTCACATAATTCACAATTGGCAGCACGATCCTTGGCAAAATTGAATTCGAATCGCACAAAAATCAAATATAAACTTCCTAATGATCATTTCTCGAATAGAAGAAGCCAAAAAAGAAAGAAAACCCTAGGATTAGGAAAGAAACAGAAAGGGAATTACAGATAGCGAGGAGAGGGCAGGGTCCATTGTCGTTCTGAAGGATGATGGGAGTGGAGCGGCCCAAGAACTGTATCAGCTTCGTCTTGTAGATCATTTCCTTCGCTGGCTCATCCCTTCGCTCTTCGGAGGAAGCCATATCTCGACCTTGTTCTTCAACCAACTCGGATATAGCCGACGAAGGAAGATATATATATATATATTTCTGTAGATGATGCGACGAGAGAGATACAAAGAGGGAAAGAGAGAGGACGCAAACACCATACACGGATGAGAGGCGTTGTTGTGAGTATGAGAGAGAAAAGGAAGGAAGGAAGGAAGGAAAGATAGGAAAGAAAGATGGGGGAGAACGAGATTTATATTTATATTTAAATTTAAATTTATATTTATATTTATATTTATATTTAATATAAATAAATTAAATTAATGAATAATACTCACGCCAGTCCAGGCCGTGGGAGAGACGGATTACATTTACATATATACAATACGCCTTGCCTTCAATGCAATTATCTAATACCAGAAATTCAATTTTGATATTTTCCCTTGTTTGTATTACATTTTTATAATAACTTCATGGTTATAAGGCTGTTGTATGCACTTCTTTTAAATAAATATATATAACCAAAATTACACTTATAAAAAAATATTATTGCTTAGAAAAATAACTAAGTGAAAAGCTTATAGATTTTTATTCCCAAAAATATTTAGTTTTGATAAGTTTGATTTTGAGTATTTTTTCTTGATGGAAGTAAATGGACAATTCAGAACCTAATGACTTATAAATACATAAAAAATTTATAAATATTTAGTTTTAATAGTTTACATCATTTTTCTTCAACTCAAAATTTAAAAGTTTCACTATAAAATAATAACAACCTTATATTTTGTCTAAAAGTTAAAATTTCAATACAATTTTTATTTTTTGTTTAGGAACGAAAATCTCAATATAGTCCCTATTTAACAATATCACTTTGTATTAAATCAAATCTCTCACAAATTATGTGAGATTTCCTCACACACAAGTTAAATACAACCATAATGCATAACTTATAACCCTTTAAAGATCAAAGATGAAAATTGAAAGAACAAATGTACAACTCAAGTGAATGTTTGAATCCCTAAAACACATTTTCTTTGAATGTTCATTAAACTCACTTTTGTAGTAAGTGATAAGTTTAATGAACGTCCAATATCTCATTTTATACTTCATCAAATGTCTCCTTGTTGTAAAAGCCTTTAACATATAGGAGATTTCAAATTTAAATTCAGCTATTATCATTGTCAACCTAAGAAAAAAAAGGGGGTGGGGGAGGGAGGTTGCACTGCAAAGCATTAATACTCAAATCAACACGATTGGTATGGTTAAGAAATGAATTTTTAAACATTGACTTTTAATAATAAAAAAGTCAAAATCTCAAAGACCTTGTATATTATTAAAAGCTTAATTGCTAGTCAATGGCACTGACAAGATTTTGTTACAATGAAGAATGGTGATCGACAATACATCAATGATGTTTACTATGTGCTAGGCATAGGGCAGTGGCTTAAAAAAAGGCTCTGACATCTAGATGAGATACTCAACTCTCTGCATGCGTGACAAAAAAAATGTCTTAGTAGACTTTGTGAAAATGACCAAGACTTAGATGTTTTCACTCCAATCTCAGTGCGTACTAATCAAAATGCTTCAAGATTATAGTTGAAGATGAATCTACACTCTTTAACATTTGAGGATGAATGCTTGAACTATGAAACGTTAAGATTTTTGAAAGAGAAAAATATTGCCCTAGAAAGGTGTGTGAAGTATTTATCATGGAAAAATTATGTTGAGTTGGCTTAAGTGTGTCACCACACACTCAAATAGGGGTTGAAATGGGTGTTTTAAAAATTGAGATGATATACAAATTTTTGCTTCAAATGAGATTTTAGTGCAATAGAACAGTAAATATAAAATGATGTTTATAAATATTTAAAAAATTTAAAGTAAAAGTAAAATCAACATAAGAGATTTATAGTGGTTTGATTCAACCAATTTACTTTATTACTTTATCTCCTCACTAAGAATTTTTAAATTCACTAAAACCTCATATCAAAACCCGATAAGCCCTCTAGCACACAGGATAAAAATTACAATGATAAATACAAACGAAAAAATTTGAGAGTTAATACTCTCAGTTACAATATCTCTCAAATATATAAATGAAGGATAAGAACAATATAATAATACAAATGATATCTATTAGTTTTCTGAAAGAAAAATGAAAGCACAAGCACTAATGAGAAGATGAATAATTCTTATAAGTTCAAATCAATTTATTTCTATCCATTTGTCTTCTCTAGTGAATCCTTAAACTGGTATTTATAGACTTCCACGAGCATTAAAGAAAACAAGTCGTTAATAACTGTTGAAACTTGCAAAAACTAGCTGTTAAAACAAATCAGTGAATGATCGACAATTTTATTAAATCAATCGACAATTATTAAAACAAACCTGCAATAACTGTTGAAACATGCAATGAATTTGGGCAAATGATCGACTCTTTTATAAAAGAGGTCAACTTTTTTGACAAATAGTTGACAATTTGAAATAACAAGTTGATAGTTTTGAGAGAAAGTCGATACTATACTGCCAATATTGACATTTTTTAAACTTACATAAAAAGAACAAAGAGTGCAAAATTGTCTCGTAGACAATTTATAAGAATGATCGACAGTTTTTACATATCCAGGCTAAAATGGTTGACTCTTTTTTGATATAGTTGACTTTTTTCTAAAACAATCGACTTTTTTTAGCTTTTCATATATCTAAGGCTTAAAACAATTGATTTTTTCTTAAAAATGGTCGATTTTTTTTTTAAACTGTTAATACTTTTTAAAAAATTCTTGACTCTTTTAAATAGCTCAAACAATTAAGATATAAAATGATCGATAGATGAACTTGAAAATGTCAGAAAGTTTAGCCTTGATTTTTAAAAAGAGGTAAGACAAATGTTAATACAATTTTTTAACAAATGTCATATATTCATTTATTTGATTAACATATATTGAATGGAAAAAATATATTTTCCTAGAGATTGCCACTAAAGAGTTTATGTGATTTGACAAAATGATTGAAACAACATTTTAGGCAATAAATAATTTTTTTATTTTTTATTTTCAAGAATATATACTTTATTTTTACTTTAAAAATGAAGATGATTTGAAATTATTTTTCATCATAAAAATGAAGATTCATTACCAAAATATTTTTCTTCATATTCAACATGATGATTTTCATCAATAAGAAAACATGAAGTTTTTTTTTATCATCAAAATAATATCGAAAGTAATATAATTTTGACATATTTTATACAACAATTCATTTGATCTCAAAATAACTTTTCTTTGATACCGTAATATTGTCTTTCAAGTTAAAATATTTCTCACAAAGAATTTTATATTGAAAGGATATTTAGGATTTTTATGCTAAAGATATTTAGGATTTTTATCCTTTGGCATCATTAGAATATACAAAGGTTTTGAACAACAATATCATCTAAACCATTTTAGATATTTTACAAATTAATCTCACTAATCATTTTGAAATTTTGAAAAAAAAAATTATCATCAAAATATATTAGCAAAAGCAAAATAATAAACCACAATGAAAGTCCTTCACAAACAAAGGTTTACATCCTAACCTTTACTAGTAATTTCAGTGGTAAAACTTGGGTTTATTTGTTAAATGAGAAAAGAGAAGCTTTTGCCAAATTTAAAAAGTTTGAGAACTTGACAAATACTTGATGATTGATAATTGAGAGGAATACACCTCACACAAGTTTGAGACATTTTGCGAAGAGAAAGAGAATGACATAATCCATCAATTCGTTATGTCCTATATTTTTCAAGAAAATGAAGTCTCAAAAAGAAAAAGCAAAACTATCCTCAACATGGTGTGTTACGTGCCAAAAGAAAGTAATATGCCAAAGGAATTTTGGGGTAATGTAGTAACTCCTATGACATACCTGCTAAACAGATTTCTCACAAAAAAAATTGTTATACTTAAGGAAGCATGGCGACCAAGAGTTAATCATCTTAGGGTCTTTGGTAACATTGCCTATGCCAAATTATCCAAAGAAAAAATGACAAAGAGAGAAAAAGAAAAAGAAAAAGAAAGGTCTTCGTCCCAAGTTCAAGTCCATTATGAAGTTGGTGAATTAAGAAGCCGAACCACAAGAAGAATGAGGTGCATCTAAGATATCTATAATAACATTCAAAGAATTAAGTTTGATGATGAGCTTGGATGTTTAGCCTATTCAAATGTTATAATCGGTTGACTTTTAAAGAAACTTCTAGAGAAATGAAATGAAGGAAAGCCATGGAAGAAGAGATACATGCAATCAACAAAAATAATATTTAGGAGCTTATTACCCACCCTAATGGTCATAAGACCATTGATGTAAAGTAGGTGTTTAAAACTAAGAGAAGTGTGAAATCAAAGTGGAGAAACACAATGCGAGATTGGTAATGAAAGGTTACGAGCAAAAATATGGAGTTGACTATGAAAAAGGTTACGAACATAGTTAAATTGATGATTTTAGTAGCAACCCCAAAAAAGTGAATTTTTTTTTTCAGAGTTTGTTGGATACAGTAACAACGATTAGGCTAGAAGCCATGATCAAAAGAGTACTGCAGGTTAAGAGTTCTACTATGGTGGAATGACTTTCACAGGTTAAAAGTAGTCAATTGTTTCTTTATCAACCTATGAAGTTGAGTATATTGCAACAGTGTCGTGTGCATGTCATGTAATTTGGCTATGTAAACTACTAAATGAGTAAAGTTGGAGTAAGAAAGTCCAACCAAGATTTATGTTGATAACAAATCAACATTGCTTTAACAAAGAATTTAGTTCATCGTAAAATGTTCGAACACATTGATACTTGATTTCATTTTATCTGAGAACACATCAAAGATAAGGAAATTGAGTTGCTACATATGAAAGAAACTAAGCAAGCTGTGGATATATTTACCAAACCATTGAAAATTGAAATATTTTGACATTTATGAGAGTTAAAGAAATATTGGATATTAAATTTGTACTTAAGATATGAAAGAATTTAGAATGAGCAAGAAGATATAAAAACATTGAAGAAAGGAATCAACTCATTGGAAGACAATATCAAGAAAGCCCTTGGAGTCTCAACGTGACATTTACAATTTTTACATAGATTTTTGTAATCTTGAAGTTAAAGATCATATCAATTTAATGATATTGTATTTACTTTCCAATAATATCTTTACCTATAAAAGCCTTTGTATTTAGTCTATGTTTTAGACCATCATCAAGAAGAAGGAATAAAAGGTAAAGTTCTTTTTATCCATTCGCTCCTACACCACCATCACACACAAGTGATTGAGAATGGGATTGAGTGAAAGAGTCGATACGATGCTCCAACATTACAAATATATCACTATTATATTACGCGTACCAATTCTTAATATAAATATGACATTTCTTGAATGAGTTTTATATGATGTAGTCTTATATGACAGTGGAGTTTGCTCATACTATAACCCTACATTTTTTTAGCATGTTATCAACCTTAGGAATTTGAGATTTTTTAAAATTACACTTATATAAACATTTTTAAGAATTGCCATTTTAGTCCCTTAACAATAATTAAAGTAACTAATCAAATTTCTACACAAAATGTAGTCTATATCAAATAGGGTAAATTACACCAAATGTCACTAAACTTTTGACATTTTTCTAAATTGGTCACTAAACTTCAAATGATAGAGACCTCATCGGAGTTGATGATGTGGTGTTGAGGTGGCAATCAATAATCCTAATCACAAGTCTAGAAGTGACCTATATGTTGATCATGCAATGAAAATGAATAAAAGTTCACCATGTGACAGTACGAACCACTTTTTCAACATCACCCATCTCTCTCTCTCTTCTCATTTTCCCTTCTGCCATCGGTTTCCTTTCTTCTCATTCTATTTTATCCTTCTCTTCATCCAAGATTACCGCTGCCATTACTGTTGCCACCACTGCCATCAACACCTCTACCTTTTTTGCTCATTCGTCATTCCAACTGTTTGCCTCTAGTCACCGCCCCTATTTCTTCGACCGTTCGTTTTTGGTCATCACTACTTCGTCTGCCACCTCTAGCTATCGTTGTTTCGCTTATCATCCCCAACTACCTTTTACTTTGCCCATTGCCTCTTGCAAATAAATATAACCCTTGTTCTTTTCCTCCAAATGTAGCCAGATGAAGCGCGCGAAATAGCGGTAGCTAGGGGTGTCGGGTGAAGCAGTGGTGACTGAAGACAAACGACTGAATAAACAAGAGTGGTGGCTAGAGGTGAACAGGCGAAGAAAATGGGCGGTGACAGGAGGTGAACGGTTGGAACGACAAATGAACAGAAAAAATGAAGGTGTTGATGGCGACGACAAGAGTAGTGGCAACTGGGATTTTGGTGGAAAAGAGGGAAAGAAAAGAATGAGGTAAGAGAAAGTCGATGGTAGAAGGGAAAAAGATGATATATATATATATAACAAGGGAAAAGAGAGAGACATGTGACGTGAAAAAAGTAGTCTACTGCCATGTGGCGATGTTTTATTCATTTTTATTGCATGATCAGTATGTGGGCTACTTCTAGGGTTGTGATTAGGATTATTGATTGCCACCTTAGTGCCACGTCATCAACTTTAGCGAGGTCTTTGTCGAAAAATTTTAAATGTAATCATATTACAAAGAAAATTAAACATTAGTAACTACATTGCAAAGAATTGAAATTTAATGACCAATTTAATTAGAAAAAGGTCAAAAGTTTAATGATCTTTAGCGTGATTTACCCATACAAACATAATCAAGATGTAATTACAAAAAATAAAGCATCCAACCAAGAAATAGACTCGAATTTGTTATATGCCATCTATTATAGTTGAAACAATATAAGGAAACTAAACAAACAGAATAAAAAATAATTCTAAATATGAATCACAATTGAAATTGATCTTCTATTCGATCATATTCTCCTTTCCCTTCAAGGTGCTTGGATCACCTAATATGTTTCAATATACTAAATGTAAGTGATCAACCACCTAATGACACTCTAAAAATGGTTTTCATGCATAGCATGGTCAAGCATATTAATATGATAAATTACTTACACCTTTAGGACAAAATAAGGTAATACTCATTGTTATTGTTTATCAATTGAACTCACACCATTTATGTGTATAATAACCAATAATGGAATAAAAATAAAGAGGAAAAAGGAAAATAAACAAAAGAATTGAAAACAAAGCCAAGAAAACTTGGTAGAGTCTCCTGGAGCCCTTCTGCATCGGTCTTCCAAGAAAGCTCCCCAGTAAGTCTCTTGGAAAAGTTCCAAACATCTCCCTCAATTGAGTTTCTCAGGTGACTAGTTGCAAAGACATTCCACGAAGAAATGTGTAAACTACCTCCAAAATCCACTTTGAGAATCTCTCAACGCGTAAGGCTTATTTGTTAGCAATATTTATCCAACAACAATAAGAAAATTCTACATCTTTCAAGAAATTATTTCCATAAATAAAGAAAGACCCATACCCCATAGTAAGTCATTTTCATTGATATTAAGTGTTCTGTGACTTCTTTAGCAATTGGTGATCTACTAACTTAAGTATTAAAGTGTGTGCACAATGATTACCTTCCATCTTTTCTGACGATGTTCTTTTTTATAGGATTTTATAAAGTCAAAAATGAATTTTTCAAAATTCAAAATATTATTGTTGTATTGAAGAAATAATAGGTTCTAGGTGAAACACTAATTACCTATTAATAACATAGCCTTTCATTTTAGCCGTTAAGTCATAAAGGTAATGATTTGATCATAAATGCATGAATGCCATTAAAATAGAGTTTTAATGTAATAATACTAAACTTTTACATCATTCTTCAAAATGCAAAAATTTCAAGGATCTAAGTACAATTTATGCAAATCTAATAGTTGTGTGCATAATAACATGTAAATCACATGGCACATGTGCAATTTGAATGAATTTGGAGTGCATATTCATAATAAATGCAACATGCAAGGGTCAAAGTTCAATAACCCAATTTTTAGGGGTAGAAATGTCACCAATTACAAGGCACATGTAATTTGCTTTATGACTTAATGGAAATCTGCTTTTACCATTTTCAACCATAATGTTAGGGCATGACTTACAAATTCATCTTTGCCTAAGATCTTACATGTGCCTTGTAAATCCACGCCTTGTTGAATCTGTTAGTTTAATAACAAAACAAACACTGTACAGTATTGAAAGAAACAAGAAATCAAAAATAGAATAGTAAACGCCAACTCCCGTACACAAAAAGAGCCAACAACACATACGTGTTCAAACCTGTAAATAAGTTCTACTCACGATAGAAGTACTCAACCCCTAGTCAATCCACTAAATCAAATAACACGAGACTTATAGAAACCAATTACAAAGAATATATCAAAAGAAAAATCACAAACTTACAGTATCGATTCTGATGATTTAAACCAGAGTATATGCTTAATAGATCGAGCAATCCCACTCATAACAACCATCAGGAACTCTCCACACAACCTAGAATGGAACCAAAAAGAACGATACAAGTATAGGGTTTCTCAACTTCTCTAAGGTTTATGTTCTCAAAAAAAGATTGAATGCACCTTGCCCTTTTACCTTTGCTTTATATATTGGAAGATTACACGGCAAACAGATCGAAGGCCAAAATTAAAAAAAAAAAAAATAGCCCAATCTGATCCTACACGTGTCAATTATCAAGGCAGTGATTGTAACAAAAGAATAAAACATAACATATATACAAAATGTAATATTAAATCAACTAATTGAATCAAAATGTAAAAAATTTCCACCTTGAATCAAGTTGGTTGATTTTTTTTTCTTTTCGAATTTGACCAGAGACTCATGTGAACTCTCCCAACTACATTGGGAGCACATTAAGCAAGGATAAAACTTGCTCAAACTTAGACACTAGAATAGGTTTTGTCAACATATCAGCTAAGTTGATTTCTGTTTTAATTTTTTCAACCTTAACCTTACCTTTTGCTATTATATCCCTTACAAATTGCATTTGCACATCTATGTGCTTGGTTCTCTTATGGAAAGCACTATTCTTAGTTAAGTGTATTGCACTTTGTGAGTCACAATAAACTTAAGTTATAGGCTTAACAATTCCTAACTCTTGGGAAATTCTTTGAAGTCATATTGCTTCTTTAATGGCTTCAGTCAATGCCACATACTCTATTTCTGTAGAGGAGAGTGCTATAATGTGTTGGAGATTTGATTTCCAGCTCACTAAATTCCCTCGCTCTCTAAATTCCCTCTAGAGTGAATGCATAACCTATTAAGATCTCATTTTGTCAAGGTCAACAGCATAATCACTATTACAGTATCTTAGTATGCTATTTCCACCTCCTTTGGATAACCTATACACTAATCTAATATTTACCGAGTCTTTCAAGTACCTTAGCAGCCACTTAGCTACATTTCAATGTTCTTTGGAAGGCTTACTCATAAATCTACTAACTTGATTGCATTTTATATTAATTTTTCCATACAATTAAAAGATTGAGTCAGTTTAATATTTGAAATTTTAAAAAATGAGTTAATTTCATAAACACCGTGAATCACTCGTTGATTTAACTAACAACTATTAATGGTGGATTGGTAACTGTTATTAACTTATAATAATTTTGAAAGTTAAGTACTTAACTAACCCAGAAATAATCTAAATACTAAATTAGATATTGACATATAATACATAAAGCGAATTGACCTACAGCCTAAAGATATTTTGAAAGAAAAAACAAACTATTAAATCCTAATTGTCTTTAATTACCTTTTCAAAATAATGAGAATCAACATGAGAAAATGAGTTCTAAATTTTTTGTTATTTGCGTGAATTTACAGAGGCAAGAGATAACAGTGTGTAATGGTTGATTTGATAATTTAAAAAGTATGTTTCAAACTAAACCTCAATGGTGGTTTGGTTATCTTTTATATCATAATCAATATATTATACATTTGAAACCATCCAAATTATACTTTAGTAATTTATGTGTCCAGCTCTTCCCTCGCTTCCACCCGTTTCTAACGAGACAACCATCATGCCAATTCCTGAAAGGGTGCTCAATTGTCGTGTTATCACAAAAGGGAAGTACTGACCCCGAACCGAAATCTTGGTTAAGTGGGCAGGGGCTCCTACGGAAGATGCCACATGGGAGAACTTGTGGCGATTCTCGCGGACCTACCTTGACTTCATTGTTGAGGACAGGGGAGGAATGATAAAGGTAATTTGTGTGGTTGGGTTGTTGCATGGTTTGCGTGTATATAGGAGTGTTGCAGGTGAACGTGCACATAACTAAAGTATGAGTCTTTTGTTTCTGTTGTTTCTGTTACAGGAGAATAAGCGTAGCCTATAATGTAGGATTGGCTAGTTATAGGCTGCATAGAAATAGCTTGCATTTCCCATTTTCCCAATTATTTGCTGTTAGTTGATGTCGTGGGTGTTATCCCTTTTTAATTCCTGTAATTTGGTGGCTGATAAATAGCCATGACAATTTGAGAAGAAAGCAGGTTGAATTCTGCTAAACTACTATATCCCGTCTTCTTCTATTCTCCTTTCCACCTTCCCTTAATTCTGAAAATTCACCTATAAGTGGTATCAGAGCCGGCCCCATAGTTCCCAGTACAAACAAACGGCAACGGAGGTGACATTGGCATTGCAGTGTTTGCCCGAGACTAATAGTGGCTAGTGCACAACCTGTCATCGTGGGCGCCAGGCTGCAGAACGTGGTGGTATGTTATGATCCATTATAAGGTATGAGACTTGTCTTATATTGGAAGTTCAGGCTTCTGGTGTGGGTTTATAACCTCTTGGGCACGATCCCCTTAACAGCTAGCTTTTGAGGATGAGTTATACCCGAGGGTTGTAACAGTGGTATCAAAGCCAGCCCCATAGCTCCCAGTGCAAACGAGCAGCGACGGAGGTGACGTCGGCATTGTAGTGTTTGCCTGTGACTAGTAGAGGCTAGTGCATAGCCTGTCGTTGTGGGCGCCGGGTTGTGGAGCGTGGTGGTATGTTATGGTCTATTGCAAGGTATGAGACTTGTCCCACATTGAAAGTTCAGGCTTCTGGTGTGGGGTTTATAATATCTTGGGCACCCTTCCCTTAATAGCTAACTTTTGAGGGTGAGTTCTACTCGAGGGTTGTAAGGCATCAGCCCCTTTGTTATCTTGACCACGCCTATACTCAATTTTGTAGTCGTATCCGAGTAACTTGGGGAGCCAACGTGCCTGAGCTGGGGTGGTAATGCACTGTTCTAGGAGAAACTTCAAACTTTTTTGATCAGTTTTCACAGTGAAAGGCCTTCCCAGCAAATATAGTCGCCATTTACGAATTGCCTTCACTATTGCGAGCATTTCTTTTTCATATGTTGATAAAGCCAAAGCTGTCCCTTTCAATGCCTCGCTAAAGAACGAAATGGGCTGCCCCCGTTGTGACAAAATGGCTCCGATCCCCAACCCACATGCGTCGCATTCTACCACGAATTACTGGGAGAAATCAGGTAGTTTTAAAACTGGTGGGGAGAATAAAGCCTCCTTCAACTTGTTGAAAGCTTTTTCGGCCTCAGTCGTCCATGTGAACCCTTCCTTGGTCAAAAGGCGGTTTAGGGGTGTTGCGATACTTCCGAACCCACTAATGAACTTACGGTAGTAGCCTGCCAATCCCAGAAATCCACGGACCCCTTCAACTATAGTTGGCACGAGCCATTCCATGACAACCTGAATTTTGGTTGGATCCACTGCTACACCTTTTTCTGAAATAATGTGACCCAAGTAGTCTACTTGTACTACTCCAAACTGACAGTTGGATTCCTTGGCGAACAACTCTTGGTCTCTTAAAATTTCCAATACCGTTTGTAAATGAAGTAGGTGGTCCTGTTAAGATTGACTATTGTAAGCACCCCTGCCCGGATATCCCAACTACTTGGACTACCTGAACGGGAGCGTATATGGAAAGAGAAAGAATGAAACACAAGATAAAAACTACCCTGGCACGCATACACAAGAATTAAAAATAACGGAAGCTAAGCTATACACATGCATGCACTATAGGTATTCCACTAGCACAGCGATCACATGATAAGCAAATACGTACAGACACCTATGCCGACATACATGAGACACGAGGAATGACCAGGCACAACAAAAAATAATAGAGAAAATCCCTTTCAAACATTAGAGTTGACGGGGACTGACGAAACTGCCTATACACCATATTGACTCTACCACTAGATGCTATCTCCCTTGCCCTTGTAAGATATGATAACAGAAAATGAGAGAAAAGAATGACAAGAATGCCTCAATCTTATATTGACTTCATTACAATATGAACCAGCTGATATATATATACTCAGCTGACAGAGAAGGCACTGAGCCTTAACAGCTAAATAAACTAACAAAAAGTTAACTAACTACAACTGAAACAATAGCTAAACAGAAACAGAAATGTAAAACATTATCTGTTATCACTTTCTTTAACATTGACCCACGCTGCCACTACCTGGAATGATGGAAAGTAAGGTGAGTTAAGAAACTCAGCAAGCATAAAGAAAGAAAGGTAGTAGGGTGAACATATTTAGTAAACTCTCCCCAGAACACTAACTCCCAAGCACACATAAGCCATGAGACGCCCAACACAGTATAAAAGCATAAATAAAAGCACGTGTAAGTCCTTGGGGCCCACACAAGACACACGGCACCCAAGTTCAATACCAACCTGTCGCTGCCCTAAAAGGCAACAATGTCTCCAACAAACCTGGGCATGATGTCCCGGGTCGGTGCTCTCGTCACTTGAATGCTCGCATCGGTCCTCCTAACACCCGAGTTGTAGAATAGCCGAGCCATAGGCTCCCTTGGAACGGTCCTCTTGTCCAAGACCTGTGAACTGCTTGTAACCATGCAATGCACATAAAAATGCAATGGCGTAGTGAGTATCAACGTGATACACTGGCGCCCATACATCCAGGCATCAGGCCATGCTCCACCCACATAGTAAACCACACGCGATGCATATGTTCGTGCTGGATGCAATCTAACCATGCTAGAATGTCCGTGTCCAAGCATACTCAATAAATGAATACCCCAATATGCATCTCGTACCCATGTGCATATCAAATCATGAACGATAATACAACATAACGAGTCATGCAGTAAATCACACAATAGTAGGGCTAATCAGCAGTGTCTGGCACAGGTCAACGGTCAGTGACTAGGAGTGTCCACCTGACGGTCCATTTCAGGGCTGTACAATAGTCTACTCCAACATCACCAAACAGCCGACCCTTGCCCTACTGCTCGATAGCCCTTACCTACTCATACCCAAAAAATCCATAATCAAACCAGCACATCTAGAAACCTAGTCCCCAAATTGGGTTCAACATCATTCCGAAAGGATTGGGGGCGGTACAAACCCCCGTAGGCTTTCAACCACTAAAATTCTAAAAGTCCCAAATTTAATTTAAAACATACCAAATGAATAACAACTCAATAAGTAATGACAGATGCCGAATTAGCATAAGGAATGAGATAAAATACGAGAAACCATGGAGACTCTCATGGGAATTGAAGAACATGAGGAGAGAGTTAGAAACTTGCCTTTTAATAGCAGATTTTCAACTCCCTACTCTGCCGCTGCACAAATTAGCAATTTTTACTAATTACACTAAGCTCTGATACAAGGCCTATACGCTAATCTCCAATAATCTGATTAAATCGATATAAAATTGAGGCTATTACTGGTATAAGAGGTCACTAAAAATTACAAAGTAAAGAGGGCTTGCCTTATTTCGTAGATTTTGGCCCTAAATGCCTACGCACTGTAAAATAATAATAGCACTAAAATAAGTCAAAATACAGCCTAAAAATAAGATTTAATCCGTAAAAAATGTTTAATATTAGCTAATTAACCTACCTCTGTAATACCCTTAGTTATCGTGAATTATAAATCGAAATTCTGTGTTTTTAAGACCCTAAAGAAATTATAGAATTTTAAGATAAATATAAATTATTCTAGTTAGTGGTTAAATAGGATTTTTGTGTGTGTTTAGTATGTATATATGTATATAGCTTGCTGTATATATAATTTAGTATGTATGTATGTACGTATATAGCTATGTAAATTAGTATGTATGTATGTAAATAATTTAGTATGTATATATGATATATATATATCTGTAAAATAAAAAAAAAAAAGAAGAAGAAAATCGTCGAAAATCTGGAGCAAGCGCACGGCCAAGCATGGTCACGCCTGCAATCGGCCGAAAAGGAGGTAAAAGGAGCTTTAAATGCTCCCACAGTCGTCAATATGGCTTCTAGGGCACGTGGGTGTCTTGATGGGACGTCCCGTGGTGAAGTTTTGGCTATAAATAGCCAAGGTCGAATGAAACTTCTCATCCGAAAATTTCGAGGCTTAGATCGGTCGATTGGGAGAGTGTTTGAGAGATTTGAGAGCGGGGTCTTGGTCTTTGAGTCGTGGACAACATTTCTGGTAACTTTGGTGGCCAACGGAGCTGTGAAGAAGGAGGAATCGAGCACGCCGGAGTTTTGAAGCTTCGCCGGAGCTGAGGGGTATTTCGACCGATTCAAGGTAAGTTTGACCTCTTTTTTTGTGGATTTTTGCACCATTGTGTTCGTAATATCAAGATATAGAGGATAGGAGGAGAAAAATCGAATTTTGAGGTCGGATCGCCGGCCAGAGGCGAGGATGCTCGCCGGAGAAGAAGCCCCCAGTCAGGCGCGTGTAGCCACGCGCCCGCGAGTAAGAAGAAGGCGTGTGGCCTTCACGCGCCCGACAGAAAATAAAATAAGAAAAGAAAAGAAAAGAAATAAAAAAAATAAAAAATAAATAAAAGAAATAAAATTTTTCAGTCTGGAATATTGTTTATGTCTTATTTTGTGAAAAAATTTCTGGAAAATGCTAATTTTATTGATTATTTAAGTGATTTTTCTATTATGGAAATAAAGAAAAAATAGGATTTTTAATTTGGAAAATTCCAAGAAAATTTCAGAATGTTAGAAGTATTATTTAAGAAATATTAGTGAAGGGAAATTGAATAATATGAAATTTTAGATAATTATTATGTAATAGTTATTTATTTAGGGAATTTGGTTATTATGGAAATAAGGGAAAAATAGGAATTTAAGTTGAAAAATTTCAAGAAAATTCCAGAATTTTAGAAATATTATTTAAGGAATTATAGTAGAGAGAAATTGGACTTTATGAAAGTTTAGATAATTTTTATGCAATTTTTGGACAAATAAGGCTTAGAAATAAAGAAAATTTTTAGAAATTATGAAAAAATAGTGAAATAATATTCTAAAAATAAATTAATGTTTTAGGAACCTTGAGGGCAAGAAGATTGAGAAATAGCTGCTCGGCACGATTTTCGAGGCCGACACGTCTTTCGAGACAACTTAGCTATAAGTGTACTGTTTCGAACTTAGTATGGTTATAAATGTTTACCTTCGAGAATGCTTACATCATATTGACATGCTATGATATGTACCCAACACGTAGACTGCATCTATGACATGATTATGAAATGCATAAAAATACGTCGATGTCATTGATTACCCGCATATGAGGCCGTAGGGAGTACGAACTGGCATTGCTGCCTTACCAAGGGTGCACCCATACACCCCGGCTTCAATAGAGGTGGCCGCTAAAATGGTAGGTAGCCTGAAGGTACAGTTAACACCTACGAGGTAAGACATTGCATACACACATGACATAGCATTATGTACCCTTACGTAGATGGTTTATCATCTAACTTGGGTTCGCCCCTGAAACATTCAACGTTCTGGTCGGGACTTGCAGTGATGATACCGAGGTTGGAGATGTGTAGGGATGCGAGATGAGGAAATGAGCCATGTTGTGATGTAATATGAATGAGTTTAAGAATTATGTACAATTGTTTTATTTTCAGAAGCTCATGTAATGACTTTGTAATAAATATTATGTCCAGATATTCATGTATGTATTACCATGAGCAGGTTCGATTCAGCTTCCGCTTTGTATTTATCTTCTAGTGTAAACATCTCGTCTAACACTAGATAAGGTCTTAGGAAAAAAAAAAAAAAAAAAGAGACCAAATTTCCTAAGGCATAACACGCCCTGAAGAGGTGGGCTGTTACAACCTCGCCCTTCAGATCTTCAATTACACGGAATAATATCAATTTTATGCATTTTTTCCTCCAATTTCTCCTTTGTTGCATGCTGTTTCTTCTCCCATTTTTTCCTTTGTTTATGCTGGCTCAGATATGCCCGAATTAGGCTTAAAATTATGCAAAAATGAGTGGCTGGGGAGGGGCCACGTGGTGGCTGCTGGGGGAGGCCACCGCCTAATTGAAACGATGCCGTTTCGACATCCATAGGCTAGAAAAATTCCAGCAAAACCTCCACTGCACGCGCGCACGGCCGTGGGTCGATCCCCCGACCTCACCCAACATATGCGCACGCATGACTAGCTGGGCTGACAGCCTCCTTACCTTATATACGCGCGTGACTATATTTAAGGGAAGCCTCACGTCTCTTTCAAAATTTGCACCAGCGCTCCAACACTTCTAAAAACCTCATTTGCACCCTACATTTAATTACGCAAACAGCCCGAAACTTCTGGGAAGCTCACCTACACCCAAATTTTTAGAAACTCACCCAAATCACTTTGTTTTAATTCTTTCATATTTTCATAAATATTCCCAAATAGAATAATTAATTACCTAAATTTTCTATTTTCCTCAAAACAACATATACTATTATTTTTCCTTAAACTCACAAATAATCGATAGTCACCATAAATACAATAATTATTAATTACCAACCACTCTCAATTTAAATTAATAATTACTAATTATTCCTAAATTACCGGGATATTACAATTATACACCAATATATCATAAAAAAAAACTAGAATGAACTTACGAAGGAAAGGCCTGAAGATGTCATTTATGAGGCTTTGGAAGGTGGCAAGTGTATTGGTGAGTCCGAATGGCATAACCACAAATTCGTAGTGTCCCTTACGTGTACGGAATGCGGTCTTTGGAATGTCACTTTCCTACACTCGAATTTGGTGATATCCAGATTGCAAATCCAACTTCGAATAATATCTGGACCCATGAAGTTCATCAAGTAGTTCATCAATCACAGGAAATGGATACTTATCTTTTACCGTAATTTCATTCAAGGCTCTGTAGTCCACACAAAAATGCCAACTTCCATATGATTTCTTTACCAATAGAACTGGGATGAAAAAGAGCTACGGCTTGGACAGATTAGCCCTGAACACAGAAGCTCTTGAACCATTCTCTCAATCTCTGATTTTTGGTAGTAGAGGTATCGGGTAGAACTCACCCTCAAAAGCTAACTGTTAAGGGGAGGGTGCCTAAGAGTTTATAAACCCCACTCCAGAAGCCTGAACTTCTAATGTGAGACAAGTCCCATACCTTACAGTGGGCCATAACATACTATCACGCTCGACAGCTCAGCGCCCAAGACGGCAAGCTGTGCACTAGTCTCTGCTAGTCTTGGGCAAACATTACAATGTCGACATCACCTCTGTCGCCACTCGCTTGCACTGGGAGCCATGAACCTGGCTCTGATACCACTGTTACAACTCTCGGGTAGAACTCACCCTCAAAAGCTAGCTGTTAAGGATAGAATGTCCAAGAGTTTATAAACCTCACTCCAGAAGGCTGAACTTATAATGTGGGACAAGTCTCATACCTTGCAATGAACTATAAAATTATGATTTAATAAAAAATGTATAATTATAATAATAATTAATATATTTATATATCATAGACATAAAGATTCATCACAATTAATTATCAATATACATTAAAGAAAGAACACTTTACATACTTCAAAAAATTAAATTTTATCAATAATACTTAGTATTATTAGTAAACTATCATCTACATTAATAATTCTATATTGTGAATTAATTAGTTACTTCACTTCATATAACTGCATTAGGGGTTAAAATTATAAGTCATGCCATTGATGGAGTGCCTTTTTTTTTTTTCTCTAAACTACGTGGGTCATTGTCAAATAGTTGATAAAGATTCTTCTTTTAATGTGAAAATGTGATCTATTATAAAATAAAAAACAATGCATAGGAGTTGAATGTGAGAAAGAGAAACCATTCCTTATTTAGACAAAGTAAAAAGCAGAAAACTTTAATCTTCTCCATGGTCTCAAGATCCATATAGTTTCAAGATTTAGTTAGTATTTATAAAATTTTATCTATTTGTCGTTTGTTATTTTTGACACTATTCATTTCATATACACTAAAAATTAGACACATGGTTATGTATATACAACTCATATATTAATATATATCTAAAATTCTTGGTGTCAAGATATAATAGATTTATAACTACAAGAAAGTGGTTTTCAAGTCTTCAGGAGATTGAAAGAAAGAAAATAGTCAGGGGGCGCAAAGTGTCTCTCGCGTAAATTCTTTAATATTTAAGTCAGTTTCAATCAAAAAATAAAAAAAAAAATATTTAAATAATTCGTGTAAGAATTCGTGTGTACTTGAAGAATGGGGTCACCCCTTATTTATAGATACTAAAATTGATAGAAGAAAAAGTATTTATATCTTTTGAGATTATTTGTTTTGTCTTTGAAGACATTTGTTTTGGAGGTTATTTAGCATGATTCAATCAAGACCGCATCTAGAAAGTGACCAATGATATCTGTAGGAGATCTGAACGAGAGAATTTCTAGGAGATCCTAACCCTTTGTGATTTTCTCTTTTTTCTTCTTTGAATTTATTTATTCATGAACCTAATCTTGTTAGAAGTGAACCATGAGAGCCAAGACACATAAAAAAATAATATCCATTTGGCATTTGTCAATTCGGTTGCCAAATGGTGTTTGGCTTACCGTTTTGACTGTGTTTTAAGTTGTTGGTATAGCTTATAAGCTATGTAACTTTTTTATTTAAGCATTTGGCAAACTCTAATAACTTAAAAGTTACTTAACTTAAAAACTAATATATTAGCGTTTGGAAAAAGCTCCCCTCCCCCAGCTTTTCCAAAAACACTGGTAGGAGTTTTTTTCATTGATTGATCAAATCACTTATTTACCCTCGTACATTCCACATATTTACAAGTCTTATCTCCTATTATAACGTTACTCTTCTCTTATCTTTTTTTTCCACCGTTGCTCTCCTCTTCTCCCATCTTCTTCTCTGCCATTATTGACGTTACAGTAGATCGGCTGTCACCTCCAATAGATTGTGGTCGTCTTCGTCAAATCTCCAATTGTCTTGTCAATCATCGCCTCCTGCTAGCAAATTGTCCGCCGCAAGCTACCCAATGTCATCGTCGTCGAGTAGGTCTCCTCATCGGTCACGTCTCTTGTCGCCTCTTGCTCCAGACCAGTCATCGTTGTCGCGTGGATCTCCTCTTCGATCACTTCTCCTATCACCTCCTGCTCCAGATCGACCATCATCATCGCATGGGTCTTCTCCTCGGTCTTGTCTCCTACCGCCTCCTATTCCAAATCGGTCGTCGTCGTCACGTGGGTCTTCTCCACAGTCGCATCTTTTGTCATCTCTTGGTCCAAATCGATCATCGTCGTTGCGTGGGTCTTCTCCTTGGTAGTGTCTCCAGCCACTTCTTGTTCCAGATTGACTATCGTCATCGAGTGGGTCTTCCCCACGGTTGCGCATGCTGCTTCCTGCTCTAGATCGGCTGTCGTCCTCGCGTGGGTTTTCTCATTGGTTGCGCCTCTTGCTCCAGATCGACCATCGCTGTTGCGTGGGTCTTCTTCTTGGTCGCGTCTCCTGTCGCCTTCTGCTCCAGATCGACCTTCATCGTCGTGTGGGTCTTCTTCTTGGTTGCGTCTCCTATTGCCTTCTGCTCCAAATCGATCATCGTCGTCGCGTGGCTCTCTTCCTTAGTCCTGTCTCCTGCCGCCTCTTGCTTCAGATCAACTATCGTTGTCGCGTGGATCTCCTTCTTGGTCTCATCTTCTACTACCTCCTGTTCCAGATCGACCGTCATCGTCGCATGGGTCTCCTCCTCGGTCTCCTCTCCTACTGCCTTTTTCTCTAGATCGGTCGATGCCGTCGCGTGGGTTTTATCCTCAGTCGCGTCTTCTGCCGCCTCCTGCTCCAGATCGATCGTCACCGTCACGTGGGTCTTCTTCTAAGCCTCGTCTCCTACCACCTCGTACTCCAGATCGATCGTCGTCGTCACGTGGGTCTTCTCCTTGGTCTTGTCTCCTATCGCTTCCTGCTCCAAATCAGTTGTTGCGTGGGTCTCCTCCTCAATCTCATCTCTTGTCGCCTCCTACTCCAGATCGATCGTCGTCATCGCGTGGGTCTTCTTCTCGGTTGCATCTTTTGCCGCCTATTGCTCCAGATAGGTAATCGTCATCTCATAGGTCTTCTCCTTGGTCATGTTTCCAGCTGCCTCTTGTTTTAGATCGATCGTCGTTATCGCGTGGGTCTTTTCCTTGGTCACGTCTCCTGCTACCTTCTGCTCTAGATCTATCATCGTCATTGCGTGGGTCTTCTCCTCAGTCGCATTTTTTGCTGCCTCCTGCTCCAGATCGACCGTCACCGTCGTGTGGGTCTCCTCCTCGGTCTTATCTCTGCCGCTTCTTACTCCAGATCGTCTGTCGCCATCGTGTCGGTCTCTTCCTCGGTTTTGTCTCCTGCCACCTCCTACTCCAGATCGGTCGTCACTTGGGTCTCTTCCTTAGTCTCATCTCCTACCGCCTCCTACTCCAGATCAATAGTCGTCATCACGTAGGTCTTCTCCTCGGTCGTGTCTCCAGCTGCCTCATGTTTCAGATCGACCGTCATCGTGTGGGTCTTCTCCTCGGTCACGTCTCCTGCCGCCTCCTGCTCTAGATAGGATGTCACCATAGCGTGGGTCTTCTCCTCAGTTGCGTCTCTTGCTGTCTGTTGCTCCAGATCAACCTTCGTCGTTGTGTGGGTCTTCTTCTCGGTCGCGTCTCCATTAGCCTTTTACTTTAGATCGGTCGTAGTTGTAGCGTGGGTCTTCTCTTTAATCGCGTCTCCTATAGCCTCATGCTCCAGATCGTCCATTACCGTCACATGGGTCTTCTACTCGATCGCGTCTCCTGCCGCCTCCTACTTCAGATCGACCGTTGCCATTACGTGGGTCTTCTCCTCGGTCTCGTCTCCTATCGCCTTCTGCTCCAGATCGACCATCGTCATCGCGTGGATCTTCTCCTCGGTCGCATCTTCTGCCTTCTTTTGCTCCAAATCGGTCGTCGCCGTCGCGTGGGTCTTCTCCTCGGTTGCGTCTTTAGCCGCCTCCTATTCCAGATCGATTATCGTCGTTGCATGGGTCTTCTCCTAGGTGGCATCTCCTACTGCCTCTTGTTCCAAATTGGTCGTCGTAGTCACCTGGGTCTTCTTCTCGATCGCGTCTCCTATTCCAAATCAGTCATCGTCGTCGCGTGGGTCTTCTTCTTGGTCGCTTCTCCTACCGCCTCCTGCTTTAGATCTATCGTCGTCATCGCATGGGTCTTTTCCTCGGTCGGGTCTTCTGTCGCCTCTTGTTCCAGATCGATTGTCATTATCGCGTTGGTCTTCTCCTTGGTCGCTTTTCCTGCTACTTGTTATTTCAGATCGACCATCGTCGTCGCGTGGGTCTTCTCATTGGTTGTGTTTCCTGCCGTCCCCTGCTCCAGATCGACCGTCGCCATCGCGTGGGTCTCCTCATTGGTAGTGTTTCACTACAAGAAAAATCGATTTTAGTGATGGAAAAATCCGTCACTAAAAATAAAAAATCCGTCACTAAATTTTTAGTGACGGAGTCAAAATCAAAATCCGTCACAAAAAATGGCGTCACTGAATTTTAGTGACGGGTTTGGACAATCCCGTCGCAGATCTGTGGCGGGCAAACTTTCCCGTAACAGATTTGTGACGGGTGATCCGTCACAGATTTGCGACGGGGTACACTACCCGTCACAGATCTGTGACGGGACATTTTTCCCGTCATAGATCTGTGACGGAGTTCTGTACCCCATCACAGATCTGCGATGGGAATACCTGTCATGGATCGTTTTAAATAATAAAAAAAATAATTTTAAAATTAATTTTAAAATAAAATAAAATAAATATTTATCTAATTTATAATATTAATTCTAAATATTTGAATTGAAATTTTATTTCTTTGTTTTATTTTAGATAAAAATGTTAAAATCTATTAATGTGCTCTACATATTTTATAAAAACAAAATAATATTTTTTCTTAAATACTATTTTAATTTTTAGTATTTAATTACCTACATATTTGAATTAAAATAATTATCTAATTTATTTCATGTTAGTTTTAAATATTTGAATTGAAATTTTATTTATTATTTTTAATGTTTTATGTCACATAGAAATTTTTGTATTTTTTAATGTGTATATTTTATTTATAACAATAAAAGTAAATTGTATTACATTTAAAAGTAAACTATTAAAAATTACAGTATTACATCAACATTTCCTATGTATTTTATTTAAAATTATAGTACTATGTTTTAATTAAAAGCAAATTATTTTCAATTAAAAATAAAAAAACACAAATAACCATTAAACTAAACTAATACAAAATAACTATAACTAAACTAACACAAAATAACCATTAAACTAAACTAACAAAAAATAACTAAAACTAAACAATACAAAATAATTACCTCAGTGACTGAAATAATGGTGGCAATGGCACCGGAGCAATAACAATACCGATGAGAAATAGGAGCTGCAGAAAAATCAAGAGAACTAAGGGGGGAATAGAGAAATGGTGTGAGAACAAAGGGAGAGGGGCGAGAATGCGTGAGAACCAGAAAGGGGAAGGGGGAGAATGGCTGTTCAAGAGGGGGTTTTAAACTTAAATCAGTGACGGACGTGCCATGCCCGTCGCTGATCAGTGACGGTCATGGCAGTCCCGTCACTAATCAGTGACGGGTATGGCACGCTCTTCACTAATTAGTGACGGGCATGGCAGTCCCGTCGCTGATTAGTGACGGGACTGCCATGCCCGTCACTGATCAGCGACGGGCATGGCGGTCGCGTCACTGATCAGCGACCGGCGCACATGCCCATCACCGATCAATGACGGGCTTGGCAGTCCCGTCATTGATCTGTGACGGGACTGGGTGACCCGTCACTAATTAGTGACAGATATGGCAGTCTCGTCACTGATCTGTGATGAGACTGGGTGACCCGTCACTAATTAGTTACGGATATAGCAGTCTCGTCATCGATCTGTGACGAGACTGGGTGACCCGTCACTAATTAGTGACGGAAATTCCGTTACTGAGATTCTGTGACGGGCTGTTCTGTCATTGATTCCGTCACTGAATTTTGTGACAGGTAAGCCGCCACTAAAATATTTTTGTGACGGATTTTCGTCACTAAACCTGTCACAAATTAGTGACGGGTGGGTCCCCGTTACAAATCCCGTCACTAAATTGTGATTTTCTTGTAGTGTTTCCTGTAGCTTCCTGCTCTAGATTTGTCATCTCCATCGTGTGGGTCTTCTCCTTGGGCGTGTCTCTTGTTGTCTGCTGCTCCAAATCGGCCGATGCCATCATGTGGGTCTTCTCCTCAATCGCACCTCCTGCAGCCTCTTGCTTCAGATCAATCATCGCTGTCGAGTGGGTCTTCTCCTCAATCGCGTCTCCTACAGCCTCTTTCTCCAGATCGACCCTTGTCGTTTTATGGGTCTTCTCCTCGATCGCGTCTCATGCCGCCTCCTACTCTAGATCGACCGTCACTGTAGCGTGGGTCTTCTTCTCGGTCGCGTCTCCTGCTGCTTGCTATTCCAAATCGATCGTTGTCGTCAGGTGGATCTTCTACTTGGTTGCGTCTCCTGCCGCCTCCGGCTCTGGATCGGTCGTTGCCGTTGCATGGGTCTTCTCCTCGATTGCGTCTCCTATCACCTCCTGCTTCAGATCTATCGTTGTCGTCGCTGTCTCGTGGGTCTCCTCATTGGTTGCGTCTTTTGTCGCCTCATTCTCTAGATAGACCATTGCAGTCGTGTGGGTCTCCTCCTCGGTCATGTCTCCTGCCATCTCCTGCTTTAGATCGACCATTACGGTCTCCCGTCGCCTTCTATTTCCAACCATTGCCGTCGCCTTCATTGTTGATCAAGTATCTCTCTATAATGCTATTGGATTTTTTTGGGTTCCTTTCTATGTAGAGAAGCCCAAAATTTATTTGGCCCATGAGCAAGAAGCCCAAGGCCCTTAGGAGTTTCTAAAGTCTCAGTATTAAAGAAGAAGGATGTGTGCATGCAACAGTCTTTAACAAAGAGATGAGAGTTGGAGAAGAGGTTTGTAAAGTGTATAGGTTTGGTCAATGATTGATTAAGGCATCATCTGTGGTTTGATGTTTCTATTTTTTGGTTAATTTGTAGAAGACATCTGGCTTTTCATTCTGAATGGTCGAATTAACGTTTTGAGGTTTGCAGCTCCAGTTATTGGTCTCTAAACAAAGGATTTGTTGTTTGAAATTTTTTGGGTTGATGAGTAGCGGACAATTTTTTATCATCTATAGATTAGAGGGTCATCTGTGATCAGATTGGGCTGATTTTTGGTCAGCAAACAAAGGACATCTAAAACTTTAACCTGAATCGTTGGATCATTTATTTGAGCTCTACAACCATAGTTCTATACTCTGTAACAACAACCTAATTTCGATTATATCTCTCTAGTATCTCTTTGGTGTTATGTTTTGAAGTTATTCATGATAGTTAGCTAATTTGAGGTTGTGTACTTGTTGTTGCAGAACTATCACTTGCAGTTGCTTATTATTCATAGTAGAGTTTTTTGGGGTGGACCATTGGGTCTTGTGGTTTTTTCCTTTCACATTGAAAGGGGTTTTCCACGTTAAAAATTGTTTATCTCGCTCATTGATTGTTTTGTTTTTTCTTAACTTATTTGTGAGCTCTATATATTGTGGTGTTTGTTGTGCCATTGTGTTCACTCCTCATAGGTTCAATTAAACAGGGAGAGCTAGTGAATCTTTAGTTACTCTCTTTCTCATGTCAAATGCTGATTGCCTTCATTTTAGTTGCATATTTACGTAGCTTACCTGTAATTTTTTGTATGTATACCTGTTATATGTATTTCTCGCATCACCCCGCATGGGCCAGACTCGGTCCGATAGACCAGCCCAATCACCCAAGGCCAAGAAGGCCCAGACGACCTCGTCAAGGAAAGTCCAGCCTCCACCAAAGATCCGAAACTCGTAAAGCGAGCATATGGCGAGCTCCCGGTAATCTCCCAATGAGCTCCAAGCAATCGACTAACGAGCTCTTGAAATATCCTCCAGATCGCTGGCCCATCCAGGTCGCTGGCCTAAAACCTCCAGCTCGCATGAGTGGTAAAGCTGCTGAGAAGTCAGAGGTAGGGTCCGATCACTTTATCTGTAACAGCCCATGCCCCTCGTAATGAGAATCCCACTGAAGGCGATAAGAACTGTTTGTCCCCCATTACACAATTACTGTATTTTTATATATTATCTAAATTGTAAAAGCCCCTCAATATAAATGGGAATCAAAGAGACCATGAGGGGCAAGGACGAAAAAGAATAATCAGATACCGCCGTTCTGAGAGAATAATCAGACGGCGGCCGTGGACTAGGCATCGTTCTGGCTGAACCACGTAAAAGATTCTGGTGTACATGCTTGGAATTTTGGGAGGGGGGGAGAGAGGTTTTCCTTCCTTCTCGGTATTTTTGGATTGACTCACCGCGGCCCAAAACGAATCACGGTCGGTCGAAATCGAACGTCGACATTTTGGCGCTAGAGGAAGGGGCTGCTCTGATCAATAGTCATGGCTAGAGGAAGGAATACTAGAAGTTCCGAGGCGGCGGTCGATCCACCTGAAAATCACCACGACCGACCACGAGACTTACCACCAAATGGAGGACCCGTTGCCCCGACAGCCGATACTCCTTTGCCGCCGCCCGCCGGAGACGCTCCCCGCATACCACCACGGGTCCCTGTCTAGCCTACTGTCCAAATCACTGGGACAGGGACGATCCGGGACTGGCAGCAGCGCCAGGAAGCATTGGAGAATACGGTAATGCAACTCGCTGACGCGGTCAGAATTCTGGCCCAAGCTCAAGCACGGGCTGTCCACGACCCACCGGCGTCGTCTCACAGGGTCCGCCAACCGCGGGAGGAGAGACACCCACCTGCGGAAGAGGATATCGGGGATAACTATCCGTCCCCAATTCACCGCTCCCCAGTTCGAGAAAGAAGCAGGCGATCGCAAGCCCAGCAATCAGTAGGACCGGACTCAACTGTGGAAGAGCTGTATCAAAGGGTGCGACAGCTGGAAGAACGACAAGGAGTTCGCAGCCAGAATAATGGCCGTGGGGATAGGACGCCGTTCACCAGAGAGATTGAGCTCGAACCCCTGCCCCGGAGGTTTAAGGTCCCGAGCATGCCACAATATAATGGGGACATCGACCCCTATGATTACCTGGATGCGTACAACGTGCAAATGGATCTACAGACAACCAGCTCGCTGGCTAAATGTCGCGCCTTCCCAGCAATCTTAGGAGACATCCCCCGAGCTTGGTTCAGGAGCCTTCCGCCTCGTAGCATCAACGGCTGGGAAGAGTGCCAACAGAGATTCCTTAACCAATACAGGGCTCTAAGGAGGCAGCTCGCGCCACCTTGCCACCTCGCCACCGTATTCCAGAAAGCAAACGAGCCACTAAGGGATTACATCGCCAGGTTCAGGCGCGAGGTGAGCAACGTCGAGGATCCCTCGAATGAAAGTATCCTAACGGCGATCTCCGCCGGCCTCCGAAAAGACGGAAAGCTCTACGAGAGCATCTACCGAACCCCGGTCAAAGACCTGGGAGAATTTTATGAACGAGTTTCCAAGGAAATCCGATGGGAAGACGCCTTCGGGACGAAGAAACCCGTCGGGTCGAAAGAAGAAGCTGGGGGCTCCAGCCAGAATAAGAGAAGGCACAACGGAGACGCCGGAAGAGAAGCTCGGGGGGAGCGCTCGAGCAATGAAGTGTTCAAGCGAGCTCGGAAGGCAGAGGGAGATGAGCGACCTCGTAGATCACAGCGCTTTGACAGCTACTGTGCCCTGTCAGACCCTCAAGAAAGGATCTTCGCCATCGAAAGGAACAAAGAGGAATTCGGGAAGCCCAACCCGTTAAGAACCCCAAACAAATTCCGAAACAAAGAAAAATTTTACGCATACCACAACGAGGCGGGTCACAACACCTCGGAATGCTGGGCCCTAAGGGACACCATCGAAGATCTGATAAGAAGAGGTCGCTTGAAAGATTACGTGGTGCGGCCGACTAATCAACCAAGCCAGCCGCCGGTACAGCAGCAACCTCCCATCGATGATGACCAATCACCGGCTGTACGAACCATCTACACGATCCATGGCGGGCCCCACCTCGCTGGATCCTCCCACAAATCCCGCGACAAATACATACGAGATGCCAACCATGTCTTGCTAGCAAGATCGGGCGAACAGCCGGTTCCCGTGAAGCGGCCTAGGGGTAACCCAATCCCAGAGAAGATGTTTTTTCTCGGAAGAAGACGCCAGAGACGTCCATTGGCCGCACAACGACGCACTCGTTATACGAGCCCAGGTCGGCAACTCCGAAGTGCGAAGGATAATGGTGGACACGGGCAGCGCGGTAAATGTAATGTACAGAGCATGCTTCGATCAGATGGGTTTGGGATCGGAACAGTTGAGCTCGTCCCCAGAGCCACTCTATGGGTTCACGGGAGACGCAGTGATTCCCGTCGGTCGGATCAGCCTTCCTCTCACCATCGGGGATGCGAACCGCCGGGCCACTACTTTGGCAGAATTCCTAATAATTGACTGCCCCTCAGCATACAACGTCGTACTCGGAAGGCCGGTGATGAACGACCTGGATCTAGTCACTTCAACCAGGTCGCTTACGGTGAAATTCCCGACCCCCGACGGTGTAGGGTGTGTACGAGGCGAGCAGCACCTCGCAAGACGTTGCTATGAGGACGCCCTGAAAATGGGAGCAAAGGGAAAGAAAGTAAATATCATCGCAAAAGTCGGCCCGCGATCAATCGGCCGATGGGAGGACCTGGATCCACGCGAGGTCGATTGCGAAAAGCCCACCGGTCCCATGGAAGAGCTCGAAGATATCTCAGTCGGCGAGGCAGACGAGGAAAGGCACCTCAAGCTAGGCAAGAGTCTAGCCCCCGAGGTAAAATCCCAACTTACAGATTTCCTTAAAGCTAACCTTGATGTATTCGCATGGAACCACGAAGATATGGTGGGAATCGCCCCAGAAGTCATGTCACACAGGCTCAACGTAGATCCAAGCTACAGGCCAGTGCGCCAGAAGAGGAGGCCAATGACTCCGGAGCGTTATACCGCTCTTAAAGAAGAAGTGGACAAACTCTTGGCAAATAATTTCATCAAAGAAGCCCACTATCTGGTCTGGGTGGCCAACCCGGTCCTAGTAAAAAAGAAAAACGGGAAGTGGAGGACCTGCATCGACTTCACTGACCTGAACAAGGCCTGTCCTAAAGACAGCTTTCCTCTCCCCAGAATCGATCAGCTCGTGGATGCAACGGCTGGTCACCGCCTCCTCAGTTTCATGGATGCCTATTCAGGCTACAACCAGATCCCCATGAACCCCACGGACCAAGAGCACACCTCGTTCATAACCGACCGGGGGCTCTATTGTTACAAGGTCATGCCCTTTGGATTAAAGAATGCTGGCGCGACCTACCAGAGGCTGGTCAATACGATGTTCGAAACACTGATCAAAAAAACCATGGAAGTATACGTTGACGACATGCTGGTAAAATCCGAGCAAGTGACGGACCACGTTTCCAATCTAAGAGAAACGTTTGGAGTCCTCAGGAAATATCAGATGAAGCTCAACCCGCTCAAGTGCGCCTTCGGTGTAGCCTCTGGAAAATTTCTTGGGTTTATGGTAAACAACAGAGGCATTGAAGCCAACCCAGACAAAATTAAGGCTCTACTCGACATGAGGTCGCCCATAAGAAAGAAGGAGGTGCAAAGCCTCAATGGTCAGGTCGCGGCTCTGAGCCTTTTCATTTCAAAGGCAACTGACAAGTGTGCCCCGTTCTTCGAGCTTCTAAAAAAGGAGAAAGACTTCAGATGGACAGAAGAATGCGAGTTCGCATTCCAACAACTAAAGGAGTACATGGGACGGGCCCCACTGCTCGCCAAACCTAAGGAGGGAGAGAGGTTGACCTTGTACTTAGGAGTATCCCAACAGGCTCTCAGCGCGGCCCTCGTTCGGGGGGAAGAAGGGGTGCAGCACCCCATTTATTACGTCTCCAAAAGCCTAATCGATGCAGAAACAAGATACGCACCAATTGAAAAATTGGCTTACTGTCTAATAGTGGCATCAAGGAAGCTGCGACCCTATTTTCAAGCTCATGAGATCCAAGTCCTGACCAAATACCCATTGAAACAAATCCTCCAAAAACCAGATACCTCAGGTCGCTTACTAAAATGGTCTATTGAGCTCGCTCAGTTCGACATAAAGTACAAACCAAGGACGACGATAAAGGGTCAAGCGTTGGCAGACTTCATTGCCGAGTTTACTGGGCCAATTGACGAGGAGCCGGAAAACCTGAAAGGACCGTCCTGGGAACTATACGTCAACGGATCATCGAACGAACAAGGAGCGGGAGCCGGGGTTATGCTAATAAGCCCCAAAGGTCACAAAATCCTCTGCGCCCTGAGATTCGGTTTTTTGGCCACCAATAATGAATCCGAGTATGAAGCCTTATTAGCAGGACTCCGCCTGGCAAAGGAAATACGAGCTGAATTCTTGGAAATCTTCAGCGACTCTCAGCTAGTTGTCAACCAGGTGCGGGGAGAATACCAGGCCAGAGACACGAAGATGGCAGCATACTTGCAGAAGGTTCGCGAACTTTTAGCCACTTTCAAAAAATATGAAATGCATCAAATCCCCCGTTCCTAGAACTCTCATGCGGACGCTCTGGCTCGCCTAACAACTGCCCGGGACGCAGAATTCTTGGGGAACATACCTGTCGATTTTTTGGCCACCCCGAGCACGGAACAACGAGATGAAACGCTACTGATCACGGCACCACAAAACTCATGGATGACCCCCATCTTGGAGTATCTGCAAGACGGGAAACTACCGGAAGATAAGCTGGAAGCACGTCGCCTGCGAGCTCAAGCCGCCCGATATTGCATCTACGATGAAAGACTGTACAAGAGGGGGTTCTCAGCCCCGCTCCTGAGGTGCATTGACGGCACCGATTGCCAGGCTGTGCTAGAAGAAATTCATGCAGGCCACTGCGGTAATCATGCAGGGGCACTCTCTCTGGCGCAAAAGGCCCTCCGACAAGGGTTTTATTGGCCCACCGTGAAGCAAGATGCCATAGAGACGGTCAAGAAATGCGAGAAGTGCCAAAAGTTCACCAAGGTTCCGCGAGCTCCGCCGGCTTACCTGCAGCAGATGAGCAGCCCTTGGCCCTTTGCTATTTGGGGCATGGATCTAATCGGGCCGCTGCCCACGGCTCGCGGAGGATGCAAACATGCGATAGTGGCAGTTGACTATTTCACCAAATGGGCGGAGGCCAAAGAGCTCGCACAGATCACCAGTGCGAAGACACAAGCTTTTACATGGGATAACATAATCTGCAGATTCGGAGTGCCACAGCAAATAGTAACGGACAACGGAACCCAATTCACCAGCGAGCATTTCATCCAATTCTGCGAGTCAATGGGGATTCAAAAGAGTTTCACCGCCGTCATCACCCCCAGGCCAATGGGCAGGTCGAAGCAGTCAACAAAATAATCAAGCAGACCCTGAAGACAAAGCTTGAGGCTAGAAAGGGGGCCTGGGTGGATGAACTGCAAACAGTGCTATGGACCTATCGGACGACAGCCCGAAGCAGCACTGGAGAAACCCCATTCTCAATGGCGTATGGGTCGGAGGCTATGATCCCCGCTGAGAATAAAGTGGCCAGCCACCGAAGGGCCACCTTCAGCTTAGATCGCAATAACGAGCTACTGGCGGCTAATCTGGACCTGCTCGAGGAATCAAGAGATGTAGCTCGCGTGAGGATCGCCATTTATCAACAAAGGGTGGCACGATACTATAACAGGAAGGTCCGAATTCGACGTTACAATGTCGGAGATCCGGTACTACGCCTAGTACTGCCAGGAGTACGGGCGGCAAGCGATGACACCTTAGGTCTTAACTGGGAAGGTCCATTTATCATCAAAGAAAACTTGAATAACGGAGCATATCATCTGGCAAACATGGACGGTCTCCCTCTCCCACGAGCTTGGAACGCAGAACACCTTCGTCCTTACTTCAGATAAATGTAATCGTTCTTGCCTATGCTCCGTCTTTTTCATTACGAATGACTTTCATGATTCTGGTAAGAATTTATGAACTTTCATTGCACTTTATTCTTATTGGTATTCGATTGAATGCCCCCGTAACGAGGGGTCGAGAAGCCATGGTTTGCGAGCTGAGGCCTAAATAACCTAGCCGCGGCGCTACGGTCAACGGCTTAACCGAGCATTCACCTTGGTCCCTCCCTCAGGTCGTGGTTTGCGAGCTGAGAACCAATCATCTTGACTTTATGTCATGGTTTGGAACCTACTGAGCAACCGCTTCCACAAGTAACCCCGAGCTTGGGTTCGCTAGCCAAGGTCCTTTTATCTTGGCTTAAAGCCATGGTCTGCAACCTACCTGGGTGTTCCCTCTCAGTTCAAATAAAACTTGTAGAAGCCACTGGGTGTTAGCTGAGGCCGTAACGTGACCTACCTGGACACATATCCTGGCCGTACAAGTCAAACGAGATAACGAGCCATGGTGTGTTAGCTGGGGTCACTCTATGACCCGCCTGAACATATAACTTGGTGGTACAGGCTGCGCTTTCACTAGCTGGGGTCCTCCTATCTTGGCTTAAAGCCATGGTCTGCGACCTACCTGAGTGTTCGCTCCCAATTTATTGAAAACTTATTAAAGCCTCAACATGCCGGTCGAGGCCATGGCATAATCTCATATCCTAGCAAATTTTGCGTATTGGATCCTATCAGCTGAGGTCCGTCTTAACTTGGCTAAATAAGACCATTCGCGACCTACCAGGCACACGCCCTATAACGAGCTTCTCAGCCACTATATGTTAGACGAGATCACAAGGCCATCCGACTTTAATATCTCGGGAAGGCTCTTGTTATTTCGTCAAAATATGTTGAACGGGGTTTCTTGAAAATTGCCTAAGTATGAGTGTTCACGCTGATTATTACAACTATCATCAACGAGCTGGTTAAAGAGCGTTAGTCTACGAGCTGATAAAACTCCGGATCTACCTGGACCTATGTTCGAACAGTTCGTTATCAAATTACATACTCAAAAGTTTCTTATCAGTGAATCTTTCAAAAATACGGGAGCTTTGTTGAAATGGTTTTCAAGTTATACTATGAAGAAGTTACTTTCAAGTCACCTCATCAAAATTGATTCAAGAATCGTCATGCCAAAACCTCGTCAGAGTTAACTTGAGTTCGTGAAGAAATCTGAGGCAACGTGCACAAAATGCCAATTTTTATTATTAGATGAAGCTCACGTTACACAAAAAAAAAAAAAAAAAAAAAAAATACAAGTGGGAATCCTAGCTAAGAGGGGCGTTTGGTTCTACAGGATCAACCTCGATAGGGCGAGCTTCAGTAGATAGGGTCGGCTGGAGATCGACCTCGACAGCCCCGGCTGGACAAACCTCGGCAACCCCCACAGGAGGCTCTTTGGCAGTCTCACCAGACTGAGCCGCGGCGACCCCGAATGGCTCGGCCCCGACCTGAGGAGCTTGCGTTGCGACCAAAAACGAGTCGAGGGGACTGGCATCATCAGCATCCTCCGCGGCCTCGGCAGCGTACCGAGCCACCTCCTCGACAGCCTGCGCACCAAAGAAGGAGAAATCCATCTCAGGATGGTTCACCCAAAGGGTGTACAGAAATGCCGAGCAGGTGTCGGATCTGGTCTCCCTACGCGCCGCGTCCATCCGCTCTCCGACCTCCGCCCTTATATCGTCAATGGTCCTCTTGGCAAGCTCCTCACATCGGACAGCACGATCATCCGCCCGTGTCCGCTCCTCCTTTGCCACCCTAAGCTCCGCCTCGGTTGATCTGAGTCGCTCCTCAGCCCTCCGTAACTCCGCCTTCGCTCCATTTAGCTCACTGGTGAGCCCAGAGTTGGCTTGCTCCCACATGTTCTTCGACCTGCGAAGCTTCTCGTCGAGATCTTTATTCTTCTGGACCTCCATCCTCAGACGCGTCAAGCAACCCTCCACCTCCTTTTGAGTGGCAAGGAGCTCGACCTGGAGATCTTTCTTCTCGTCCGAGAGCTTCGTTATTTCGGCCTTTTGGGCGTTCTTCTCATCCTCAAGCTTCGCTATTTCGGCCTGACGGGACATGCTCACCGACTGAAGCTGCTCCTCAAAATCTTTATACTGAGCTCGGAGCTTCACGGCAGCAAGAGAAGTCTGCAAAAGAAGAAATGTTAGCTCATTAAAAAAGCAGGCTAAGAAACCAAGGTACGAAGAATTCCCACTTACCACCAGGCTGTGACGGGCCACAAAATCACAAAGGGGGATTCCCTTTAACTTCGGGTCGTCGAGGGGCTTCGAGTTCGGACCCAGGAAGTCGGGCACGGAATCCAGGAGGGGACCAACAAAGACCCCTCCTGGCAGGGCCTCCACGGCCAGCTCCTTCTCACGGACCCTGACCCGTTTGGCTCTGATATCCTCCCCCTGTTGCAGCTGGTCCGATCTTCGTTTCGAGCTGGCTGCAGGAGCGTCTCGAACCTCCACTGCGACCTCCTTTACACGGGCTCCAATCGAGCCATGGTCTCGGGAGGCAGGGGGTCGATGCCCCAGCTGCAGATGAGCTTGCTTTGGCTGTTGGGGTTGACGGGGCAGTGTTCTTTGCCGCTGCTCCTGCTGCCCCCCACGCGACTGTTGGGTTTGCTGCTGCTGAGGGCGTGATTGCGGTTGTGGCTGCTCCGACCTGCCATCCCGCGAGCTATAGCTCAGGGTCATGGAGGACGTAGTGCTCGACCTCGCCCTATGACGCTTCGGTTGGAGGACCTCGAGATCAACCATATTATCGTCTTGGTCGGCTTCCCCTCTTGAACTGTTCGTCTCAGCGAGCTGCAAGCCGGAATAGAGAATCTCCGCACCCAAGTCCCTGAAATGATCTCCCTCGATAGTCTCGGTGCCAAGAGGAGGGGCGAGCTCGTATTCGCGAAGTAGCTCGTCCGAAAGTTCAAGAATTTCCGAGCTCGACTCCGCAGCCACAAGTTTGCCAAGGATATCAGTCTCCTCGGCCGATAAAATCGGTTTCTTCCCCCCAAAATCTGCATCAAAGCATGAGCAAGTTAAAACAAGCACTCTCGAAACAAAGGAAAGATTTATGAGAGCTCATATTCTCTTACCAGGGGTCAGTGCGAAGCTACAATTCCTAAGTAGAGAAAGGGAAGGGCAAGACACGAAGAACCAACTGGACTTGTAATCGCCCACGTTGGACTTCCCCTTTGCTTTACCCTGAGGAAGGGCGGCCTTGTACGGGGAAGGACGAGCTGCCAGGTAATACAGCCCGTCCTTGGTATTTTTGAAAGAAAATAAAAATATTATCAGTTTTGGCGAAGGGAGAGGAAGCTTGTTTATAAGGAATAAGACGGCCAAAGAAGTGAGTTGGGCATACGAATTCGGTGTTAGTTGGAAGGGGGCGAGCTTGACGTCGTTTAAGAGGGCAATAAGGTGCGCGGCTACTGGGAACCTAAAGCCAGACTCGAGGTGTTGGGGGCTAATGGCTATGAAATTGGCTGGCGGGTAGGCTGCATGGGAGCTCGAAGCAGGGATGTATATTCGGCAGGTCCTGGGGAGACGAAACTCCTGAGCACAAGTCATCACCTCGTGAGGCTTGGCCTTGGATGAGAATCTCTTGAAGACCGCAAGATCAGCACTCCCACCAGCGATCTGATCTTGAACCTTCAGCTCGGTTTCCCGAGAGGTCGGGACAGCGACCTCCCTGCACCCCGAGCTCGCACCCCCAAGATTTTGGCCCTCCATAATGAGACAATCTTCGGAGCTCGAAGTGTCGTTTTCTCCTACGATATAATTGCAGCGCTTTTGACCTGAATTTCCACGATGTTGGTCGGACATCTACAAAGGAAAAGAGAGAACAGTCAGGTCGCAAGTCGCGAACCAGACCTCAAGAAACTAGAAGAAAAACCCTAAAACATCCCCTAGGTCTTCCAGGCCGAGCGCTTCGCAAAAGGGGTACCGCCTAGGGCGGAGGGGCTGCAGCCGCAAGCCCGGTGTTCCATGAAAAGCTAATCCTAAGGTCATTGGACCCAAAGGCCCAGCAAACGCCAAACTGAATTGTGCCGTTTCTCCAGAAATGAGAACGACATCGATCGACGAAGCCAGAGAAACCACCGACGGCTAACCGACGGTGGACGGCCTCACAAGAAGAAAAAGAAAGTCACGACAAACTTACCTAAAAGCTGCGCCTGACGTCTGAATGGAGACTTGTACCAAGCACTGGACGAAAACGGCAGACGTCTGAAAGCACGAAGATAATGGAGGCCTCGAGAGAGAAAAGAGAAAGCAGGGAGGCAAAGGTTTGAGGGAGTTTTCAAAATAGCGTGAAAGAAGAAGCGGGTGGACACTCCCCACTATTTATACTGACGGCCTGGTCCATCCCAACCGTCGGATCAAATGACGACTTATCACATGCTCCGCATCCAGCGGCCGCACAACAACTCGTGGGTCCCACGGGCGTAATCATGCGCAGAAATGGGAAGGGGGCGCGCATTAAATGCGCTGCCGACAAAGCGTGCTGCGTGGAACGACGAGACTTAAAGTGATTGGGCAGAAGTCAGAGGGATGGAAGAACAGCTGGCACGCGTCAATTCCCAGCGCGAAGATCGCGCCGCGAACTGGGGGGCTTATGTTATATGTATTTCCCGCATCACCCCGCATGGGCTAGACTCGGTCCGATAGACCGGCCCAATCACCCAAGGCCAAGAAGGCCCGGACGACCTCGTCAAGGAAAGTCCAGCCTCCACCAAAGATCCGAAACTCGTAAAGCGAGCATATGGCGAGCTCCCGGTAATCCCCAAACGAGCTCCAAGCAATCGACTAACGAGCTCCTGAAATATCCTCCAGATCGCTGGCCCATCCAGATCGCTGGCCTAAAACCTCCAGCTCGCATGAGTGGCAAAGCTGCTGAGAAGTCAGAGGTAGGGTCCGATCACTTTATCTGTAACAGCCCATGCCCCTCGTAATGAGAATCCCACTGAAGGCGATAAGAACTGTTTGTCCCCCATTACACAATCACTGTATTTTTATATATTATCTAAATTGTAAAAGCCCCTCAATATAAATGGGAATCAAAAAGACCATGAGGGGCAAGGACGAAAAAGAATAATCAGATACCGCCATTCTGAGAGAATAATCAGACGGCGGCCGTGGACTAGGCATCGTTCTGGCCGAACCACGTAAAAGATTCTGGTGTACACGCTTGGAATTTTAGGAGGGGGGGAGAGGTTTTCCTTCCTTCTCGGTATTTTTGGATTGACTCACCGCGGCCCAAAACGAATCACGGTCGGCCGAAATCGAACGTCGACAATACCAATACTATTATGTTTCTGTAATATTATTTTCAATTTTGGATTTTGTGATTAGTTTTTGCAAATACTATGTTTCTGAATATTATTTTGTGATTAGTTTCTGAATCTCTTGTTCTGTAATATTATGTTCCATTTCTTAGGGATACAAATACTATATGTTCCACTTTCTGCATATGTCTCCCACGTTTATTGGTTAGGGATACAAGTATTATGTTCCCAAAGATAGATCCAAAGGCAGATGTGGGGAAGGGCTGGCCTCCCAGATCCGCAAGTCGTGCCAGCCCCCCTTCCCCCAAATGGGTCAGATCGGTAAGGCAAATCTAGGGGCAGATCTAAGGGAGGGCTGAGGTTGGCACGACTATAGCTCGTGCCTCCCCCAGATCCATTCCACTTTCTGCATATGTTTATTGGATTTCTATGTCTCCCACGTTGTTTATTGGTTATGATATAGATGGATAAAAGAAAAAAATAGATGATCAATGTTTCTAATATGAGGCGATCCCCTATTAAGTGGGATGACTGCACATATCTACACTTTATAAAGTTAATGGAAAAAGAAATTCAGAAAAGAAATATGCCATGATTATTTATAAATAAAGAGGGATGAAAAGATTTGGTCAAGAATTTTAATCAATTAATAGGAAAATGTTATGCCAACAAGTAATTGAAAAATCACTTGGATTCTATGGAGAAGAAATAAATCCTTTCTATGTAAATATAGAAATAAAGAATTAAATTATTTAAATATAAAAATCACTAGAATTAATTTATAATATAAAAATAAAATTTTTATATAATATCTCAACATATATATATTTAATATTTTTATAAATTAAATCTAAATTTAAACATAAAATATTATTTTAATATTTATTTTAATAATTATATATAATTTATAAATTAATTTTGTAATTGTAAGTATTTTATCCGTTTAGTTTGTAAAAATTAAAAAAGTGTCAGAACTTGTCACGTCCACACATTCATTGCCAGGTGGTGTTATTAGTCTAACACGGACGACAAACGAGTCGTCATCGCCAAGAAGTTTGGTACTTGAAGGAAGCAACCTCACTACAAACCAACCTGCCCACCACATATCCCCCAATCATGTCTTTTTTTCTACGTCTCTCTCTCATCTCTCTACACCCCCCGTGTTTTCCGTTCGCTTCTATGCTTGCTTAATTGCTTTCGCTTTCTTTAATTCAAATTGAAGCCAATCTTCTTCAAAGCAAACTTCAACTTTGGTAAAGCAATCGACGCCATCCATACCCAGCCAGGAAAAAGCGCAAAAAATCTCAAACCTGAAAGAAAGAATAATCGAACTTGCATACTTCCCCACCTTCCTTCCTTCTTCTTCTTCTTTCTTCCACAAACCTCTTCTTTCTGGGCGTCCTCCCGGTCGAGAGGTTGAAGCTTGAAGATTCAAGAAGAAGAAGAAGAAGAAAAAGAGGCCTGAATAAGTTCCCCCTTCCTTGTCTATTGTCCAGAACAGAAACAATGGCTGCTTTGACCTCTTCTCTTTTGCTGGCATCAGAGCTGAAGCCTTCTTTGCTCTCCCAGCATCAGCCACTCCAAACTTCTCTTCTTTTACGCAGAACAAGAAGAATACCACCCATGAAGCACCAATCTACTGTTGTACCCGTAACTTCCGCTCTCTCACTCCTTTCACCTAAAAGTTTCGTTTGGTAATTGTAGGAATAGGAGATATATATGTACATATGAAGACATATACGCATATATAATTAGTTATGTTGCTGCCTGCTGATTCAAGGGGGTTTGGGTTTGATTGGGACTGCAGGTTGCAAGGTTATTTGGGCCAGCTATCTTTGAAGCTTCAAAGCTGAAGGTTCTGTTCCTGGGGGTCGACGAAAAGAAGCATCCGGAGAAGCTTCCCAGAACCTATACACTGACGCACAGTGATATAACCTCTAAGCTCACTCTGGCCATCTCCCAGTCAATAAACAACCCTCAGGTATAAGTATAACAATAAATGAAAACAGGGTTTTGTTGATGGAAACAGGAAACCCCATAAATAATGACATCCTCCGAAACATAAGGAGGGCTCCTTTCTATCTGGAGGATGTTTTGGTTGCTAATTGGATTTTTCTTCTTAGTAAATATGATATATGAGTTGTGATGTAAAATTGAGTAATGATGTTGAGGAAGAAGATTTGGGACTTGTGCTGTGGGTGCAGTTACAGGGGTGGTACAATAAGTTGCAGAGAGACGAAGTAGTGGCAGAGTGGAGGAAGGTGAAGGAGAAAAAGTCTCTCCATGTTCACTGCCACATCAGCGGCGGTCACCTGCTATTAGATTTGTGTGCCAGGCTCAGATACTGGATCTTCTGCAAGGAACTTCCCGTGGTACGTCTATCTCTCTCTTTTTTTTTTATTATATATTTTTTTTTGGGTAGAGGGATTGTGAGTGTGAAGACAATCAATCTTAACGTAATTGCTAGCGAAATCTTTTACCTTAAAAACTTTTTTTTGTTATTTTATATATGTGAGAGAAGTTAATCATGATACACAATAACACATCAAATAAGAGACACAATATATGATACTAAAAGGAGCCACCCGAATATACTACTCGTGAAAGTGGTTGGAGATCTGATGACAATTAATTAATTAATATTGAGCAATAACACGGGTGACAAAACAACAGGTTCTGAAGGCGTTCGTTCATGGAGATGGGAATCTGTTCAACAAGTACCCGGAATTGGAGTCGTCTCTGGTTTGGGTTTACTTCCACTCCAACATACCGGCATTCAACAAGGTGGAGTGCTGGGGCCCACTGAAGGAGGCCGCGGCACCTAATTCCACCGACAGCAGCCAGTGGGAGATGCCGCCACAACCAGAAGAGCCATGCCAGGACGACTGCGCTTGCTGCTTTCCTTCAATCAGCTCCAGCCCTTTCTCCTCGCCGCCCTCACCTCCTCCTCATAATCTTGCTGCTGCTGCCGCCGCCCCCCGGATGGGCCTACACCACTACCGCCACCAACAACAAACATAAAACAATCAATCAATTTGACTTCCTGTTTGATATAGTTTTCCGTTTCACATCACATGGTGTTGTAAGAATGAATTGGTTATCTAAATGTAAATAATGATAAGAAGTAACGTGCTATTCTTATTCTTTGACTTTAGCTGGGACTGTACGTGTATATAGGGGCGCTGGGATTTGATTTGAGGGGAATTTAAATATAAAAAATATAATTATTTTTAAAAATAATAATAATTATTAAAAAATATATATATTTTTACAATTGTTACTTACTACTTTTTATATTAAAAATTATAATTATTTAAGAAAGTTATCTTGATTATTTAAATCTTTAAACTTGTTATAACTATGAAATGTTAAGTCTGTAGAAGAAATCGATCACAATCAATCGATGTATTTAAACGAATTCGATAATCATATAGTGTTTGTTTTAAGTGCTTGAAAAATTATCTTAATATTTTGTTCTTGATTTATTAAGATTTTACAATTGTTTCAAGTTTAATTATGTGCATTATTGACATCTTTAACATTAAATTAAAGTCTTTATCTTTTTTTTTTAAATTACTAAATCATTCTTTTACAAAAGAATCACCATCTCACTGTTCTCCATTATTTGTTTTGTTTTAAAAAGATAACAATATAAACAAAATGCGACATCTTTACTTATACTATATTCCAACCAATTACTAAATTTATTGAGCCAAGCTGGAATGAATCATTTTGATTTCGAGACTGATATAGATCTCTTTGCAAATAAACTATTCTAATTTGATCTTGAAGATTAACATTGTAATCCATTATTATAATTCTTAACCCGGGATCTATAGGAAATTGTGCAACATCAATTTACTCAATACTTGCTTTGTTAACTTGTTTATTTTCTTTAATATAAATTTCATTCATTCTTGCTTTCTTCGCTTCACAATTTTCTTTCAATACTTATTTTTTTTGCATCATCATTATAAGAAAAATAAAATTATAAGCAAATTATAAAAAATGTTATGATGGTTACGACTAGACCATTATATACTTGCTTTCTTCACTACTTATCTTTTTTTATTTATAATAGTAAAGTATAATATAATTTTCTTTATTTTTAGTAATAAATCATTATAAAAAATAAAATTTAAAAAGAAAAATCTGGTTGAGTGGGGGCAGTTGCCCCTATTGGGCCTCAGATGGCTCCGCCCTCCATGTATATATATCTATTTGGATTGTGCTATTTGTACCGACAAAATGACAAACTCATGAGTGAATTAGACTTCATTTGATAATAAAACTCGATTTATCCAATACTGGAGTCTGAACTTTATTGCCCAAACTTCATCCAAAAACGACGACGACGACGAGACAGTGTAACAGCAGTAGGTGCGAAACGCTGTGGTGAGACAACAGCGGAATGCAGCGGCCATCGCGTGAGGCATTGCAGCTGCTGCAGGCTGGGAAAGAAAATAGAAAATGATGCTTTCAATTGGTTTCGGTCAAATTCAATTTGCTGGCAATGGCATGTATAGGTCACCTAAGACTGCATTTCTGCTTGAATGCGCTTAACATGGAATAAAATCGCCTTCACCCCCACGCTGTTATGGCAAATGCAATTGTAGGACATCCTAGTACTCAAGGGTCATGAGACAATTTTTGTAAGCTTCAAGATAGCATTAATTGTGCCCCGGGCATAAATTGGAAGACAAAAAGGCAAGTAATATGCCCATATAGTCCACTAAATCGCGAATTCAATTTTTTCTCTACGCAAGGGTTAAAAATCCAACCTACGATTTATCTCTCCGTATAATTGAAAGCATGAACGTTGGCGCCGCACAAGACAGTCCTCCCAAGATAACATTAATTGCATGTTCCATTGTGACCTTGGAATATATGCATAAATAATAGTAATAATCAATTCTGTGATTCAAGAGCTACAGTTAAACGTTTTCATGGGGCATCGGCTTTCACACGAAATCACTGTAATCTATTTACAGGAAACATGCCAATTGCATCTTGAATATCCAAATCTTATATTGCTTAGTTACACCTTGCAAGGACCTAGGAAGCAACCAGAAGTTAATAATAACCCCTTCACTGTACATACTTTTTTCAAAAAAAAAAAAAAAGATTGAAAATAAAAAGTTCCAGCAGGACATTTCACATTTTTTATCCTTCCCGCCCATATCTCCTAGCCTTCAGCGATTTCCTTGGGAGATTCGTGTCCCGGTTTAGGCAGATGAATTATGGAGCTTTCTTTCCATTACTCTTCTCCAATGGAAAAGTACCATGTTTTCTTATCTGTAGCAACACACAGACTAGCGACGCCCTGAGGGTCAGTAAACCAAAGGCCTCAATTAGTCACCTAATCTGAGTTCTCCCAAGAGAAGATGCTCCAATTTCGCTGTCAGTATTCTGCAACCACATTTCCATCCACCTATGAGTTGCTTCTTTTTTCAAAATGAGGAAATAAGTTTAGGTAGCCAAGACTCTAAAAGAAGAATACAAGCAAGAGGCTACTCATAAGTCTAATAGGGGCTTCTATATTGCCCAGGGTTATAGCGTAACCAATAAAAATCCCGTGACACAGAATTGAGGGGCCTGCCCCACAATAATCACTACAGAAGCAAAATAATTCCTAGTGAATTATCCAATAACTTCATGTTTTAGTAGGCAGTGGTTCTTTGAACAACACCTTAATTTTTTATATGTTGTCAAGTGGAAGATGAACGGCCAGACATGGTTTCAAATCCTAGTGATATGCCAAAGATCTATTTCCAGCAATAAGAAATCCAATCAGAGTGGGCCTCAGTGAAAAACAATCCAGCCTACAACAGCATGGACCTCCAATCAAATTTTTGTACTCATCCAACAACTTAGTTACCTGAGATTTAGGGGAAGGGAACACATTCCAAAACCTAAGTGTTTCATCACCTGCTCCTGTGACAATTGTCTGCAACCAATTTTTTCCTCAAGTGAGGGATTAGAGTAGAACAGGCAGAATAGAAAACAGAAACAGAATTATTGCATTATGCATGCTAAGGAAAATAACAAATAGGAAAACTTCACTAAAATTACCTGTCCGTCAGGTGAGATTGCAAGGTAAAGAACTCTAAATGAATGGCCCGTGAGAGTTGCCAACTGTATTAACATAAAATGTAAGAAACAAATAGTATCTTTTTTTTCTTCTGATAAGAAAAAACGATTGTCCTGCTCATGTACCTTTGACATAGTAGGATATCTCCATACAATTATTTGGTTCTGGGAATATCCATGGGTGCTGACAAGTTCATTGACATTTTTAGACCACACAAGATTGCACACCTGAAATGGACAATGGAAATTGTTATTAAATCTCTCTCTCTCTACCTCTCCCTAGAATATTAGTTCAATAGTGCCAGCTGCTACATTCATAGATAAGATGTGTGAAGAGCTAGCCAAAAATATCTATTTTCCATCTTGTTCTCTCAGTCATTAGAGTTTTCATTGCCTAGTTCCTGATGAAACTGAAGTATAGTATCTTAGGCCCCATTTGATAGCATGGAAATTCCATGGAAAATGTTACATCCAGTGAATTGAATTCCATCTTTGCTGTTTGACACACTACATTTTCCATGGAATTGAATTCCATGGTACAACCATTAAAGCATGTTTTGGCCTATTTTTCATGAAAAATTCCATTTAGGGGGAGGTGGTTTTTGTTTTCCATGCAAGTTGAAAAATGTTTTCTTTTCCAAGTAAATGCTATCAAACACACCCTTAACAGCCAAGGTGCTAACAAGTCATCACAACTTCCTGAACATGTAATTAATAATGAATAAGAGCATCTGAGTCTTCTGAACGGAGCTAAACAGCTTCCTGTCAAGGTGGTAGCAAGTCATTTGAAAGAAGAACTTATGTAGGTGGTGCCTGATCTATTAATGCTTTTATTGGGAGAAGACATATTCTGAACATGTAATTAATAATGAATAAGAGCTCGGATTCCAGGATATGTCCTCTGAAAATTGGTGTGTGTATATATATACTTATCTATATACACGCATATATACATATGTATATGTACATATATATATGTATGTATGTATCTATATGGTTCTTTCACCTCAAAATGGATGGCTAAGTAAGAGATACTAACACACAAGGAATGAGGCCAATAATGCACAAATAACATAAAGATCACCTGGCTGCCAGTGTCCATGCAGCTTAGATGCGTGTTAGTGGTCGTGTTCCAGAAACGAATGCATCGGTCTGCAGTACCACCCCCTGAAGCAAGAAGGCCATGAAGATGAGGGGACCATGCAATTGCCTTCACAGCAGCTGTATGCTCACAGTACTTTAGTGCAGGTTGAGTTGAATGTTGATTCCATACAAAAAGCTGCCGAAAGACAAAAAATAAATAAATAAGGAATATACCTTAAGAAAACTAAACAATAATGACCAATTATGGTAAAGCATTCAAACTGTGCCGAGCATCAAAATCAAGAAGATTTAAAAGGAAAAATAATTGTATACTCGATTATCGTTTCCTCCAGAAGCTAACTCTCGGTTATCATAGGACCACTTTAGTCCACAAACCTAAACCACAAACAGTTGATATTCAGGATGTGAAGACAGATACAAAACAAATTTTCAGCAGTAAGTAGATAATGAAAGAAGATATCATGATGTAGTTTTATTGACTGAGATGTTTAACAAGCTGAATCAAGAGTCTGACCTCTGACTTGTGTCCAGTAAGCTTACTGACAAAGTCTTCCTGAGCACGTATATCTCGTTGAAGAATACACTTGTCCCGACTACCTGAAGACAACACGGATGAACTCCAGGCTAGGGCTCCAACGCGCAACCGATGGCCCTCCATAGTTCTTACCCTCCTACAGTGAGAGGCATCCCAAATCTGTACAAAATGAGGTAGATGTACACTAATTAGTGTTTGATATGCAAACGCTAGCAAAAGTATACATTATGGCAAAAATATACAAAGGATCTCCTTCATTACAGAGAGTAGTTAAGTCTCCATGGTTTGTATGTGTCTAGGCAAATCACAAATGTTAAAGCTTAAATCTTATCACCAAATTCGTTTCCCAGTTTCAGTTAGGGATGCAATTTATTTGAGTTTGACAGACATCTCAACCAGCAGTCAAGCAGGCATACTTCATTACATGTGTAGGTATGCGTACCATGCCGACGTAGAAAGCATGAACTATGCCAAATCTCAGTAAGTCTACCTCTAAAATTCAAGTTCTCCAAATGGTCTGGGTGCTAGACAAGTGTTCAAAAAAGCGCGCTTTAAGCGCCAAGTGCAGCATGCTTGGGGCTTTTCTAGTGTGAAGCTCAGTGACTTTAGCTAAGTGTGATTAAAGCGCGCTTAGGTTGCACTTTTACTTGAGCTCCGAAGGGCAAAAAAGCGTGCTTCAAAAATACACTTGGGTGTTTTTTTATTAAACAATATGAATGATTGGATTTATTTAAATTTTTGCAATAGTGTGGCTGCTTGTATGGAATCCTTACCCCAAAAAAGGTATTATCAAATCTAAATAAAATTATATATACATTTTTTTAAACATATAATTAGATGTAAATTAGAGGTTGCTAATTTATTCCTCACAGCTATAAATTAGGGATTATTGATTGATTGCAAATTAGGAATTAATTGATTGGGGATTGCTGTAAATTAGGGATGTTTTTTTTCCCTTATTTCTTCTATCTCATCCTCTGTACAAATTGTGCTAATGCAATAGAATGCTTTTTTTTGCCAAACTTAAAAACAAAAAAAAAAGAAGACTCACCAATATAAAAAAATTAAAAAAAAAGCCTTAGCTATTCAGATCCTTTCAACAAAGAGTTCAGATTAGTTTGTCTTCCAAGTTCCATCAGGACCATCAATTGACCAGACTGTATCCTTTTTTATGTCCCTTATGTATTTTTGCTATGTTGAATGAACTTGTAAATTAACATAAAATATAAATGAAAAAAGGTATCTCAACTTTTGTTAAATTTTTAGCCTTCAATCTTATTTAGTTTTTTTTTTAATGATTGCTTTTTTAATAGTTTGTATTTTTTATGCTTATGAAAGTTTATACTCTTTATTTTATTTATATGCGCTTCATTTTGTTTAAGCGTGTGCTTCACTTTGTGCTTTGCACTTAAGCTTTGTAGCCCTTCTGCACCTAAAGTACACTTCGCAAATTTCAAAACATTGTGCTAGACTTGTGAAGTGGCAACTAAATCTCCATGAACTCTTCCTCCAAGGATTGAGGGTTGATTGAGAGAGAGAGAGAGCCCACATGGTACCCCATCCATAGGCCATTGTCCACGCCCCCCCCAACCCCCCCCCCCCCCCCCCCCCCCCCCCCCCCCCCCCCCAAAAAAAAAAAACACAAAACAGAAAAGAAAAAAAATGCTCTGGGCATCTCCTTGGCAACTAATTGAACTCTTCAATCAAGCCCCCTTGGATATTTGCAAAAATGCAACATCCTTCCTCAACTGATGGAACTCTTGACCAAATTGCTTGCATCTATGGCTCATTACAAAGAACTCGTAATGCATCTTGAGGGAAATCTTAAGGCACGAGTTCTATTTGCCATCATATACCCTCTCCACGAGGGCACTGTCCATAAGGAGGTTGACAGCACTTCCTCAGCTTGGCCAATATAACTATCTGCTTGGGCTCTTTGCTCCCCATGAATAGGGAACTTAACTCATGTTGAGCTGGAAACCAGAAGAATATTGTTGATCTCCAACGAGGAGGCAACTCTAACAACCAAGTCTAAGGCAGGACAAGGTCTCCCTTCACTTGAGACTTCAGCGACTCCAGGTTGCAAGGTGCTTCTATGGGTTCTCTCAAGGCCTTGTCCCTTTTCTCTGAAGGAGCTGACTAGTCACAAAGGAAAAGTCCAGCCATAACATGACTTATCCAGTGCCCATGTTTTCATGTTCGTAGATGGTGGTGGCACTTTTACCACTAACTCCACGTTTGACAATTCACCACACCATTGGAATCAAAAACCACATGACCTCTCCATTATACAAATAAGGACAATTGATAATCATTGTGCAAAGACACAATATAATAGCTTTTGAGGCCTCACTCTATTTCCTAAATAAATTAGAAGCACTCCCTCCATTGGCACTCTCTCTTTAGTGATTTCATAGCTCTCTTCTTTCTCAGATCAGACAATCTATGTGCTTGACACCTGTTGCAATACCATGTAGTCACCCTCACCTGTTCAGTACTCATGCTAACTCAAAATTCTAATAAATCCTCCCAGGGTTTCATTAGTCCACTCAGCAAAGAACTTCCAACATCTTTGGCAACAACATTGAGGAGATTGGTCCCTAAGCATGGCTTCAAGGGCGGGCAGAACTCTTTTGGCATTTGTGGTAACTCATAATTTACTACATCCTCCCATGGCTTTCATCTGGTAATTTGGCAATGAACTCTCAACAGCTTAAAGACCCTAAATGATCACAGACACAATTAAACTTTGGGAAACCATTATTCCAGTAATATTAGTGATTACATGTTTGCGGTGTATTAGCATGTATGCTTGTTAACTTGACCATGTGAAAAGTAAGGTCAATAGATGCAATGCACTATTTTTTGTTGTTATTGTTGACAGGCAAATTGGTGCAGTGCACTCCTTAAAACCATTTGCATAAAGAATATAGTTTTTGGAGATCTGGTTTGACTTTTTTCAGCTTTGCTCAACTAGGAAAGAAAACAATTCCATACAAGTATAATGTATTTACTTCAAATTCAAAAAGGGGCACGTGGAAATTTCAACCCAATGTAGTATGGGCCCACTTTAACCTTTTTTTGTCCCGCATTAAGAAGGAACAAAAGTATTGTGTTTCAGATTACAAGAAATCTCTAAGTAACATTTATCCATACTCACAAGGAAAATAAGTAACATTGTGTCATTCCCCCTATAATATGATGATAATCTCTCTTATTAAAGGGGCCTTACAAGGGTTGGGAAGTTAACTTAGAGAATCTTAATGAACTCGGCTTTGCATGGTCTAGGCTGAGATAGAGGGTGCCATGCATGGAAGAGGTCATGCCAAGTAGTCTTTTTAGATTGCTATTCTCATAGGAGTTTCAAAAAGGAGATGTTGACTTTCCTTGGAACCTGGATGAATGTCCAAAGACATCTGCAAAAGTGGCTTTCTTGGCTTAGAATTGGCTAAAATCTATTTTGGCAATTGATGATCCAAGAAAATGATGCAATGTTTTGTTGGACATCAGCAATTCGTAGATCGTGTTTCTGATGCATGCACTCTAGGTCAATAAGTAGCTTTCCTACAAAATAGATGAATGATCTCTATTTTATACATACGCTCTAACAGAGATTTTAGCTTTTAGGTGATGTTAATCTTTTATTTTATTTGGGAAGAATAAGATTTAGTTCATATTTGCTGTTCTAATTTCACAATATTTGCTTTTTTGGAGGCCACAAGATGGGGAACATGAAAGGAAACATTTTGGAAGATATTATTCCAGGAAGAAAATATAAAAATTAAAAGATATTATTTCTTTTTTGCTTGTTTCTTTCCTAAGTAGCTTTGAGAAGATTATATTTTCCTTATTTAGTATTTTGATTATGATGGGATTCTACCTAATTGTCATGACCCTATGAGCAATAAAAGGGTATTATTGTAATAGGATAAAATAGTTTGTTAGGGGATATTTTAGCAAGTGGTTAGAAGCACATGGGAGCATGTGCTAGGCTGTTAGAAGGAAAATATGCCTATAAAAGATTGCTATAATGGTTTGTTTTGTTATCCAAGAAATTAATGAATTGAATCTGTTTTTCTCCTCTTCCAAATTCTCTCCCTTTTCTTGATTTTCATCTCCCTCTTTTCTGTTCTTCTAATCCCCCTAACAGTTCTTCTAATCTCTCCCTCATTCTTCCAATTTCCTCCTTAATTTCCTTCTGTTATTGGCTTTAGCTGAATCGGATTCTTTCAATTCCCAAACTGATCTTAGGTTAAGCCCTAGGATCATGACAAATTGGTATCAGAGCATGTTCCTCGGCTGTGATTTCAATCTATTCTAGATGGAATTGAGGCAAATATAGTGATATCGGCGAACTGTCGTAGAGCTTCAACAGAACCGATCGGCCAACAATTTCGATCTGATTCATAAGGAACCAAGGAGAGATCGTCACCAAGTGAGGCGTCCCTCAGAACTGATTGAGGCTACTTTGGAGGACAGTTTCGAAGCCGGTCGAGTTACAGGAAGCGATTGGGTAAGCTGAGCTACAGGTGATCGCGGCTTGTGATCTGGAAGAGTTGTTTGATTTTATTGGAGGCGTCGATAGCAGCTTAGGAGGATTTGGAAGCCATTTGTTCGATCGACAGGCCAATTTCGACGACTCTGCCGAAGTGATGGAACTGTAGAAGCGTGGTGAACCCTGTAGAAGTAGCCGAACAGTGGATTTTCGCGTTCAAATCTAAATCGGAAAGAATCAAGGATTGACCGAAATCGATAGGGGTACAAGGGATCTCGGATTGAACTGTAGGCGGATTCCATTTTGGAGCGGCGGATTCCTCCGACTTCGTTCGTTCGTTGAGACACAACACCATGGGCTGCTAATTTCCGATCATCGTAAGTTCCGAATTGGATGGCATCACATAGCGAGGTTATCCTCAGCTGGAGTTTGGAAATTCTTAGCATTTGATCCACAGTCACTACGGGTGATCCTCGGAAATTGATTCCGAAGCTCGGGAGTGGGTGTAGCTATTGAACCAGCAGTGAGTTAGGGTGATTTTGGAAACAAATGATTGCAAATTGTGTAGGGAGACCTAGACAGTGATTGGGCAGTAGCTGTTCTTTGGCTGCGATTTTGATTTGAGTTGAAGGCAGGGAAACCAGTTTCCATGGTTAAGGTCCAGGTTGAGAAGGCTTGAAGGCGACTTGGCCTGGTTGGTCCAACTGTGTTTTCGGCAACTCTGGTGAATTGATTGAGCTTGGGCTGATAGTTGAGGCTAAACTTGGAAGTGCAAAGCAGATTTCAGTGAGCTCTGACAATTCCACAGATCCGAGTTGAAGGCAGGGGCAATCAATTTCAGCGATTAGAAGTTCAATGACTAATAGCAGCGAATCAGTGAAGAGCGGTATGTATACAATCCCTATCCCTTGGTCTTCCAAGTGTCATGTCCATGAGATGTCGACCATGGGAAGCAGGGCACACATGACACAAATGGGGTCTCAATTGCAGCCGAATGATGCTACATTTTCAATGGTTAATTTTCATGCAAGAGAGCAGCCTCAATTGCAGTCGAAGGATGCTGCATTTTCAATGGAATGTCCTACTCGTGAAGCCTTGGGAAGTGGCGCACGAAGGAGTCGAATGGAGTCTCAATTGCAGCAAGAGAAAGTTTCCTTTTCAGCTAGAATGGAGCCTTAATGGCAGCCAAAGGAGGCTGCATTTTCAGTTGGCAGCAACAAGGACAAAGGAACAAGCAAAGGGATTCATGAAGAGTGCAAGGAATTCGGTCGAATGTTCCGCGAGAAGTTGCAAGAATTTGCAATGATACTTATTAAGAAGTATCATTACAATTTTCCGATGGAATACTTCGATGATTATCATGGAAGTTTTAACAAAGAGGAGTTTCTTAAAATGGAGAAGTCGGAGGAGAAGACAAAAAGGTGGGAAACTGATTCATCGTTAACTTCCGAGTATGTGCTTGGGTATTTTGAATTAGGCAGCAATATCAAGAAGGATGTTGGCAGCATCAGAGAGGATATTGGTGATGGATTACATCCTTCAAAGGGAACCTGTAATGAACAAATTGATAGGGCAGCCAATGCAGAGGAATCATCTGATATTGCTGAAAAAGAAGTCCAAATAGAGGGGAATTGCAGCCAACAAAAGGGAAAAGAAGTTCTCGATGGTGATGTTTTTGGGATTCTGCAACAAGAGCAGTCCAACTTTAAGGAAGAAGGGGAAGAGGAAGCAAAGGAGGAGGAAGAAAAAAGTGAGGAAAATGAATTGGAGGAAGGCACTCAATCAATTGACAACCTCTCAAGCACTCTTACTAGTGCTGAGACACTTGGACAAGTGTCAATCATTGAGAAATCGTTGGCTGGAATTGAGATTGCAGTAGCTCCTAATGTTAATGCTCACAAATAGCCTCGGTATGAGCATTCAAGGCAAGTCTACAAGTCCCCATTGCTGCATTTCGAGGCTGTTGTTGATATTTTTGCAGCAAAGCATGGCTGTGGGTTGAATGGGGGTACAATAACAACAACTACGGTCGTAGATCTGCTCTCCTTACTTGTAGTGGAGGGTAATGAAGTTTTCCCTAATGAAATTCTATGCCAATTTATACTTGGAATTAATCTTGAAAACCTAAGAATGAAGAAGAAGAGACCTAGAAGTAGAAAGAAAGAAAGGAGGATGATTCGCATAGAGAAAGTTGGAATTGGATGAAGAGCAACGGCTACTCGCGGCAAGTTCTTGAGGACAAGAACTCTCTTAAAGAGGGGGGAATTATCATGACCCTATGAGCAATAAAAGAGTATTATTGTAATAGGATAAAATAGTTTGTTAGGGATATTTTAGCAAGTGGTTAGAAGCACATGGGAGCATGTGCTAGGCTGTTAGAAGGAAAATATGCCTATAAAAGATTGCTATAATGGTTTGTTTTGTTATCCAAGAAATTAATGAATTGAATCTGTTTTTCTCCTCTTCCAAATTCTCTCCCCTTTCTTGATTTTCATCTCCCTCTTTTCTGTTCTTCTAATCCCCCTAACAGTTCTTCTAATCTCTCCCTCATTCTTCCAATTTCCTCCTTAATTTCCTTTTGTTCTTGGGTTTAGCTGAATCGGATACTTCTGATTCCCAAACTGATCCTAGGTTAAGCCCTAGGATCATGACACTAATTACCTAGGATTTGTATCTAATAGACGCCTACATATAGTTGTTTAAGATGCAATTGAAAGAAGCCTTGATTATTGATATTGAATTTGAGAATTGGTTTGAATTAATTTTTAGTTGTTCTTGGTCTTGGTTCAACGTGATGATAAGATGGATGACTTCAAGAGAAATTGTGACCAGAAAACCGAGGTAGTAGAACAGGAGGAAATTGTTATAGCGGTTGAGGAAATTCTCAAGGATGATCAAGTAGAAGTTTGCCAGGAGATTAAAGAGTCCAATGAGGTCGTCCCTAAAGAACTCTCAAAAACCCCTTTTCCTCTTAGCCTGTTCTTCAACTTCCCTTTGATGTTTCACAAGTCAATAAGCTTGTTATTGACCCATTACTTGAACCTGCTCCCGAGTAAATTTGCCATGCCCACAGATTAAAATTTGACATTATTTTATGTGAGCAGAATGTTCTTGCCAGGGATGGACAGATTCAAGTTTTCTCATCCATTGAGGAAATCCTCCAGATTGAGCTGCAGATCCTGAAACTTGAGGACAAGTTTTCTCCTACTAGAGGAGAATGATGACAAGAAATATTTTGGAAGATATTATTCTAGGAAGAAAATATAAAACTAATATATTTTGTTATTTATTTTAGTATATTATCTTTCTTTCTTTGTTTATTGCTTTCCTAAGTAGTTTTGGAAAGATTAAATTTCCCATTATTTAGTATTGAGATTACGATAGTATTCTAATAATTGATTATGTTTCCTAATTAGTTAGGAATTATATCTATTAGATATCTATATATAGTTGTTTAGGATGCAAATAAAATGAGCCTTGATTACTGATATTGATTTGAGTTTATTGAATGGGTTTTTAGTTCCTTCTTGTGTTCTTCCTCTTGTTCATAACTCATGGCATGAGTCATTACCCATTGAATTTGAAGATTTTGAATATTCTGGCCTCAGACCATGTCTTGGGTAACTGTTTTAAAAAAATGTCACTAATTTTGGCACCAACACAACAAGATATGTGTTATTTCTTTGAAAAGGAAAAAATTGATACAGAAGCATGTTCTTTATTTATTAGTGTTTTTGTTTATTTTATTTGTTTAGCTATGGTTAGTATCTAAGTTTTTAGGTTTTAGAAAGTATTTTATACTATTAGCTTTAATAAGTAGTCATGTGACTAGCATGTGACTTTTAATATAGATGGACCACGGATGTATAAGATTGGAAGGATTCCACTGTGATCAATGTACAAAAAGCCTTTTAAGACATTTTGTGGACAATCGTTTTATTCTAATTCAATTTTTTAGGTTTTCTTAACCTTAAATTTCAGATCTTTGTTCCACATTTGATCCAACGCCGTTTTAGCACAAATTTTGCGCTTCTTTTCTTGTTGATTCTTCCTCTCACACTGCATCACAAACATTGCCATGCCAAGGTACAAATGCGTGAAGCACATGATCAAAGATAAAAAAATACATTAATTACCTACATGTCGAACATATGACATGTATTATTTGCTGAAAACTTCTTCATGAAGCTTACACCAAAACTTGTAATGGCGGACAGCAAGGTGAAATCGAGGAAAATCACTTGTCATAGACAAGCAGTTGGGAATAGTTTGAGGTGTTAATTTACCACTTATTCAAAAGTTTAAATTGTTTTAGAAGTGACTTAAAGATGTATACTAAGCCTTTTATCACTCCTCCTCACACCTAACCAAATGTGAGTGAGCACTTGAACAAGCTTCACTAAGGTGCATTAACACACATGGACCAGCAATGCATATCACACATTATAACAACAAGGGCACAGACATATGTAATAAGACTTGAACCCTTTCATATCATGTTAACCTATCACTTGTTCTGAAAAACTTGAACAGCTATGAAATGGGCCTAATTATGTACATCAAGGTTTCTAACAAGAATAAGTACTACAAGGGTGAGGAATTTAAGAATATCGACTTAGATTTTACCATCACACAGATTTTTCAATGCAATTGACGAGGCAAGTATTCTAGAGACATCATCATCAACTTTGTCAAAAAGAGAAAACTTTATCCATTAGTGGCCTCAGCTCCTATTTGGAAGGTTCAAGTTCAAAGTACTGTTTGGCACCAGGGGGGGATCTAGAAATTTATGTAGGGGGAAGCTGAATTTTTTTTGGGGGGAAGCTGAATTTTTTTTTTTTGAGGTGTAGAACTGTACATCACAGATTTTGGAGAGGACTGTAAATTTTTTTTTTTGACTAGGTTATTATTAAAAAATATTTTTTTACATTAAAAAATTAATTTTATATATTAAAAAAATATTTTTTTAATATACAAAATTAATTTTAATTGTGAGCTGCCTTGGACTTCACACGTGGATCCGCCACAGTTTGGCACCTTATGTTTGATTCATGTTTCTTGCAAGGAGATGAATATAAGATCCTCTGAAGGAACAAAATGCTCTGCTTACTTTAAGTAGCATTGGTCTTTATTTATTATTATTTTGTATTTTGGGAAGGTGGCTATCCATTTTATTTACCTTCTGTGGATTTTTTTTCCTATTTCTTGTGAGTGGGTGGCAAATTGATATGTTAGTGTACCTTCTATACATGTATTCCATATGTAATGTATTGCCCCCTTTATAGAGCACAGATGCTCCAAAACAGAAGAATACCCGATCAAATCAATATCTAACACACATTCTCATTCTTTTTTTTTCCCGGGTAAGTAACACACATTTTCATTCAAAATAAACATCGCTAACACCACGTGACATGTCTTTTAGCGATGACTTGTGATACATGTTAAGCACGTGGTAGATGGAGCACATGACATGTCCATTGGCAAATAATTCATTACCGTTAGGCCAATTTGAACTTTAGTAGTTGAATATCTAACACACATTCTCAATTTCTCATTGAACATGTCAAAACACACATTTCAAACACCACATGAAACGTCTTTTAGTAATGACTTGTGATAGAGGTTAAGGCACACCATAGATAGATCACATGGCACGTCTGTTGACAAATAGTTGATTAAAGTTGGGGCAATTTTAGAGTTAGGAGTTCGATCACAAGAAGTTATTGCCGTACAGATCAGAAAAAACAGAAACAAACTACATAGACAGCCATTGTTCATGAAAAGAAGATTAACAAATAAAATCGAACCTGAAGTTTCCCATTACTACTACCAACAGCAAGATGTGTGCCACGCTGAGCCCAACCAACTGAACATACACTATCATCAATTCCCAAATCACACAATTTTGTCACCTGCATAATGGATCCAAATAAAAGATCAGCAACTCAAAAGAGTAGAAATTCACAATCAAAAGCCATATTAGCAATTAGCGGTTTATAGTTTAAAGCAAACGATAAAAAGAACTGGTACTGAAAGAGACAACCAACCTTGCTACTACAAGCATTCCACAAATAAACACAATTACCCAACCCAACAGCCAACACATTGTGAGAAGACCAATCGACAAGATTCAGATAGAAATCATCCTGCAACGCTGGTGCATCCAATACCTATCAAAACGCACCAAACAAAATAGGTCAGATCGGATAAAAGACAAATATGAAACATAGAAACAAATCCAATCACCAAATCAGAGTAAAGAACCAGCGCAATTCATTTTTCACCTTGTAAGGCGACCTGGGGACCTTTCGTGGAGCCTTCACTGGGCTATGACTAACACCGGGCAGTTCAGCATCGAACCCAAAAGGCGAAAGCGAGTGCACAGACTGCCGAGTCTCTGTCTTGTAACGGAAGATGTTCCGGCTTGGCGGGGTCATCGGGGAATTCCGGCCGATCACCCCCACCCCCTTGTCGGGCGTTGCCGGAAGGATGGTCCCGGAGTCTGGGCCAAACAATGCGGAGCGCAACAGCGCGGTATATGCGCCGGAAGCGTCCTCGCGGCCGTCGGAGGGCGAATTGGAGGAAGGGGAGATGTCGAAAAGGGCAAAGTTGGAGCCGGAGCGGCTAGGGATGAAGCGATCGCTGTAGATGGTGCGGGAAGGCGAGGGTTGGTAGCCCATGCCCACCATTCTGTCGATGTGCCGAGAAGGCGGCAGAGAAAGAGCCGGTCGGGACATTGTCGGAGGAAGATTGAGCTCCGCAGAAGGCGAAGATGGGACTCTCATTGCTGATTGGTTCTCCAATGAAGCTGTCGTGGGGCTGTCCATGTCAGATTACACGGGAATTTGGGGCTTCCCGACCCAACGGAGAATGAATGCTTGCTTAATCTTAGAGAGAGAGAGAAACCCTAAGAGAAGGGGAGAGAGCGCTCCAGAAGGCCGGCAGGCGGAAGCTGGTTCGAGATTATTAGAAGGTAAAAGAATAATTTGCGACAGTCGGCGTATGGAGAATGAATCCGAAGTGAAGTTGGGCTGTTATTTTCTATGTGGAATTTCCCGGGAAAAGACGTCACCGAAGACGGAAAGGGCTTACTAAGAAGGGCGTTTGGTGGGAAAATTAATTAGGAGGGGAATAGTTTATGCTGTCTCACACTACATTGCCTAATTGGGTTTGGGGAACTGCCCATAATTTTTAGGTTTTAAGATTAAATTTTGTTATACCTAAATGTTGGTTATTTGTAATTTAATGATTTGTTTAATTGTATTATACTTAATTATTTATAATTTGTGATTTTTATTTTAGACTTGATTGATTTTATTTTATTGAATAATTTATATACTTATTGATTCCAATATACTTTCACAAAAAAAAAAAAAACATAAAAATGGCTTACTCTTATTCTTATTATTATAGCAGAATAAATGTAATTAATTATTAATATTTAAAATAATTTTAAAATTACAAGTTTTAAAAATAGTTATTTATAAAAATATTTATTATCATCTTAACTATTTTTATTCTTGGACTATAATGTCTTTCCAACATATATTCTACCACTAAAGTAAAAACATTTAAGATAATAATAATAATAATAATAATTTTTTTTTTGTAATAATCGTAGCACTCCTAAAATTAGGGATTTTATTTACATTATACTTGAATCTAAAATTATATTTATATTTTAAAAATTTCCTTTATTACCCTTAAATCAAGCCAGCTGTTCAACGCAAACCTAGATTAAAGCGGTAAATTCATAACCTAGTATAGAACTTAATATAGATTGAATGTAATTGAAATATAATATTAAAAATAAGGCATTCATTATAAAATAAAAATTCCAAATTATTACATCTACGCATTGAGTTCCAAATAATGTAAGGAAAGTAAATGATATAACAAAAAAATATATCCAAATACAAAAAAACATAAACGAAAAAAATCTTTTATTTAGTCATCTTCTTTTTGCTTTTTGAGATGCTTGAATATCTAACATATTAAAGATCCTAAACATAAATGATGACCCACTTAGTGGCAATACCAAAATGTTTTTGGTGCATGTGTATGACTAAACATATAAATACATAGAACTATTTACAGTTTTGTTCCAAACAATAATGTAGTTGTCATTTGTCATTTATCAATTGAATATATATTAATTGTTTGATTTGATTTGATGTGAAACACCAATTACTCATTGACAAATAATGTGTTTTTGTCATTTATCTATCTAGTCATAAAGATAAGAAAATAGCCAGCATGAATGAATGCCATTAAAAACGAGTTTTAATACAATAATCATAAATTTTAAACTCATACTTCAAAAGCCAAGCCATAAATTTCAGAGGTATAATACAATATATGTCAACTAAATAGTCATATGCATAATAAGATGTAAACTGCAAGATATTGGAGATGATTTCGTGGGTTAGAGAAAGGTTGAGATAGAATGCAAAATTGATTAAGAAGCGGGCGAGACTAAGGCTGCTAGGTCTAAATGGGTTTGGTTAACATTCAGATCACTTAATATGCGAATCTGACTAGTCTAGACCATATCAATCTGCTCTAGGTCTAATTTTGAATGGATCGAATCTAACAATTTGGTTTGGCTCGAATCTAACCTATCGACAGACCTAGAACTGAGCAACCTATAATTAGAATAGAGCAACAAAATCATTTTATTCAATGAATGACTTAGCTGTCTTTCAAGGCTTACAAATTATAAGGACTTTTTTTTTTCCCCCTCTTCTAGTTAGGTTCTGTATTATGCCTTTAAATTTAAGGTTAAAACTTTTCTCCAAGAACGAGAGTGCATAGGGTGCATTAATGGTGTGCCAATAGGTCTTCTAATATCTTATTTCAATAATAGAAAAAGAGAGAAGATATCTATAGAAAACGGATGCAATAGTGCTTAGGCTTTATTGAGAGAAAATTGAAAGGGAGTGAGGGAACAATGAAGACAATTGCAATGGTTAATGGCGATGTTGAAGGCATCAGGTGATTTGAGTACACAAAACATTGAGAAAGGTAGAGATCGAGCTAAATGAAACCTTTGTGGCTCACTCTATAACCAATCGTGGCAATGTTTAGGGACTCACTAAGAAGGAAAATAGGGAGGGAGATTGACGGTGGTTGATGACAAATGGTGGTGACAGAACAAAACTATCTATAGCGCATTTAAAAATATATCTCATTGAAAAGTTTAGAGTCCAATGTAGAGGCAAAAAAATCCACCCAATGCAGCAATCATTGCTTATTGACAGCTTTAGAATGGTTCCATCGAGCAATCACCTACTACTCTAAACAGAAAATCGGATGACTAGTCCAACCCTCGAAAATATGAGGGCCTTAGTCAGTCCATGCTCCGGGTAAGGAATGAATCCTGCAACTTAGCCTATGTATTAGTCAAACTAAGTGCAAGAGATGAAATCAATTGGGTTCAAAACAAAAGGATTCCAAATCCAATAGACTTTCTATTGAATTGACTTTGCTACACTAGCAACAATGAAATCAGAAGCAAATGGAAACAAGGGAAGAGAGGGTTTCTACGGCTTTGGAAATCAAGAAGAGAACTTAGGGAGCGTTTGGTATGGGAGAAGTTTTTAAATTCTTGGGATTCATGATTATTGGGAATGCTCTTGAAAATCTTTGATTCTCAGGATTTATGTAATTCTATGTTTGGATAGATTTAAACATTCTCAAGAATGTTGAGTATTCTTTTCTGAGAATCTTACATTCCTATGTTTGGTTTAAATGTAACATTTTTGGGAATTCATGTTCTTTTTTCAAAATTATTCTTATTTAATTTTTTATTTAAAAATAATAAATTTCTTGTACTATATAAAATATCAGGACCCACAATATCTTTAGAAAGTTAAAAAAATGTCATTTTTTTACACATTATGTATATATATGCATGTGTGTATATATATATAATATATACATAATATATATGTTTGTATGAATATCTACTTTAATATATATAATATTTTATAATAAATAATATATAAATATATATACATATATGTATATATAATATATTTAATATAAATATATTACACATATAATATCTATATAATAAGGGAGAACTGTTTTTGAATTGTCTCAACACAAATGTGAGGGAGACATTTTTTGAATGGTTGAGATGAGTTTTTAACAGGATCAGTGGCTGAGATCAGTTTTGAGAATATAATTTTGCCCCCCAAAACCATCGCATCTCCCGCTAACACGCACACAGAGCCACTTGCTGCCCAGCCCTCTTCTCCATCTCACACTCCATCTCTGCCCAACTGCTCTTTCTCTCCCTCTCTCTTTCACTCTCTAATAGTCACCCACCCACCCACGCCATCGCCGCCCCACCGACAGCTGCTCAATTGCCCTCGCCCCCCACCGCACAGCCTTCGCCGCTTGCTTCCGCCACAGCCATATTCGCCAACAGCTACTCCGCCATCATCGTCGTTCGTGCTTCCTCTGCCACCGCCGTGCTTGCCATCATCGCTGGTGGTGCTTCCAGATCTCATGGCCTGCGAAAGTCGCACCGTCGTGACTGTGCTCCGCCATCGCCGCCGCTTACTTCCAGCGCGACCATGTTCCATTGCCGATTGCCATTGATCTTCTTCTTCCTTCACCAGTCGCCGTCGCTTGCCTCTGTTCTGTTGATTTTTGGGTCTTCTACCTTCTCTCCTCCAGGCTTCCTTCTTATATAATTAGATATATACACTTTATTAAGGTTTAAATGTCCAAAAGTATAAGCATATTCATTGGGGTGCACTGATAAACGGCTAAGGAAAGAACTTGCTGCTATGAAGGAAACGAGTTTTGAAATTGAAGCTATGCAAAGTTACAGGGGAAGCACCAGTCTAAAATCCAAGATTTTCTCCAATGAGGTAGGTTGCTCCAATTTGGATGAACAAGAGCCAACTTCAAGAGCATTTTATGTGAAACAACGATTTTAATGTTCTGGATCAATTAATAACAGTTACAATAGGTCTACAACCCATTATTACTTCATTTTAGTTTTATTTTCCTGAATAGTCTGAACCTGAGCTAATGGTTTAGTGTATGCAACTATATATACAAGCATTTATTCTTAACACTTTCAGAACATTTAAGCACCCAATTTGTTACTCATTTATGCCACAAATTACAACAATAGTCCTACAATTATACTCTTTCTCTCTCTCTAGCTTTTAGATGTTTCTGTGAGTTTATATAATGTAATACAATATGAGAAAGGGGCAAGAGGTTGTGGCTCTAAATCTTAAATTTGTATTTGGTTACCTCTTATATCTGTTCAATGATTATTTATGCACCATTTTTAGTCTATTTCTATCTCTAAATGTCCAAGACAAATTGCATGTAGAGTTTGCAATAGAAAAGGTTAAAGCCTTACCGTGAACTATAATTGAGAAAAAATAATGGAAAATGAGAGCTATCCTTAATTTAATTCTATTGTTTAAGCAATTACAATGCTTGCAGAGTTTGGTTGTAACTTTAAAAGCAAATTTCATTTATGCAGCCTTACCTTTACTTTTTAAAGAGGCTTCTACAATTTGAATTGATGAACTTCTGAATGAAATTAAGGGGTAATGCATATATGTGGTTGTTTATGTGCACAACTGAAGAGCCATGAATGTTTTTTTGCATGTTAGATAGATGTGTAGGATTGATATATGTTAACATATGCACCAAGTATAGTGGCTGATAGAATGGTATAGTAGCATAGTGAATGAAATAGAGAGTAGAAGCATGGTGAATGAAGTGTTCTTTTTGTATGGATGTGATGCAAACTCAAAACCAAAACATAAGAGTAATCCCGATTACTCAACTAGTATTATTAATCAATCTCAATAATCAAAAGCTACCTTGAATTATAATAAAAAAGACTATTTATGGACAAATAATAGATAAAAATCTATTCTAACTTTGAATCCTAATCCACTTTAATTAGGATTGTACTAACTAAAGGAACAAAAAGATAATAAAAGAAATATGAAGAAATGAAGAAACGAACTAAAATAGGAAATAAACTAAAGAAATAAATAAAATAAACAATACTAATTCTTGAAATTTACTATTCTGTCCTACATCAAGATGTGCCACCTAATTTTCTGTAAATTGGTATTAGAGTATGCCATCCATCAGATGTCAATAGTGTTGTCAAGCTTGGTGGTGGATGGTGGTAAGTCACTAACATATGCGAATGGTTGGTTGGGAGTAGTCGTTAAAATTGTGTTAATTTGATCATTGGAGATTGCCTTATCAGAGTTAGAAAAGCAACGCGATTGTGGACAATGACATATAAGAGGCATGATCATACAAGTTGTATGTGATTTAAAGATGAATTGAAAGTCCACAAAAAAATGTATATTCTTGGTGATACATTGATCTTTTCCAATTTTAGAAGATTGAATATTATTACCAAGTTATGTCTTGAAGCATGTGATGCATGGGATGTTATAAAAGAATCATGCACTGGGTTGCCAAAAGAAGAGAAAAAAAAGAAGAGAATTTTCAATTTTGCAAAATGCTCTTCATATTAAAATTTGGAAGGAGATTGGAAGAAAGATATATAAGTTTTTGTTTGGGAGATGCTTGAACACATTGTCTCTAATTGTAGATATGAGGTTTTACCAGTTGAGTATTAGGAAAGATGGTTTGAGGAAAAGGAGTTTATGTTGAAAGAGAGTGACAAGTTTAAAAAGTTGAAGTAGACTAACATTGATGTCTTTTAAGGAAGATGGAAAGCAAGAACATCCACCTAATGAAGGTTAACAAATTGTTATCCCATATGAAGTAAAAACTGTTGAAATTAAAACAAAATGAAGGATCTTATATTTTGATTTGCAGTAATTATTATAAATTTTATATGTTTCTTTATTATTTAAGTTTTATAGAGCGTTTAATATAAGTAAAATTGTTATAACTTCTTCACAAATTTCAACATAATAAATATAAATTATAATTATATTTTAATCTTAATATTATTTACACCGTGCCTTCAGGCACGGGTATGCGCTAGTATATAATATGGGGTTATAAAAGGGTAAATGGTGTTTTAGTCTTTTTATTTGTTAAAAACATTCCCAAGTCTATGGGAAACTTAGATTCTTAACCCCCATGGAAATCTTTTTGTGAAAAAATTGCTTAAAAATCATTCCCGGGAATCCTATTTCCCAGTATTCTTTTTATAAAAAAGTTGTACCAAACATGAGAATACAGATTCCCAACCTAACATTCCTAGGAATCTTAAAATTTCTCCTATACCAAACACCCCCTTAATGATCGAGAGAAAGAATAGCAACAATTGCTAAAGCCAAAGCAATAAAAAGCTCTTTATGTTCTCTTTTTCCATACCTTTTATATCAAACCCCAAAAACCCTTAACGCCCCAAATCTAAAAAAATGACCATGAGAGAGAGAAGACAAGGTTGAGGGGGGAGAGGCGTGCCACTGGTACACTATCTTTGTTGTCCTCCTTGTCATCCACACATCCATCCAAATGGTTATATAAACGACAAAGAAATTATGTTGAATCGTGACCTTTAATGTTAGAAACAGTCGACTGTTTTCGAAGAAATGGTTGATTGGATTTCACCAACTCAGCAAGGTTTGGTTAACCGGTCATGGTTCGGTCAACCAAACCCAAGGCCGATCGATTAAATCTTTTCCTTTGTTCCCAATTTTCCTCAAATTATATCTAGGCCCGATATTAATTCTTAATGGCTCTTTCATTATCTCATAATGAAACCAAGACCCCTGTTAACTCTTAACGACATGCTTGTCAACTCTTGACAATTATTCCTATCAATTTAAATCCGTTTCATTAACTCTTAATGGTGTCATCATTAACTTTTAATGATCAGCATTCAATTAAAGCTATCATCACTAGTAAACCATTACACTCGAATATGTGAGTGATATTCTAGGTTCACTACTAAGTAGCAATTGGGACACGTCAAACACATTGACGTCAACTAAACACTTTGATTTATAAAGAGAATTTCTTAATCCCCTCGATGTACTTCAAAAGACCCTGAGTGACAACTAGTATTTTGTTAGGACGATCCTACTAGTAATGAAGTCATATTTTAAGAGAATCTATTTAACCTTTCGATTCTTGTATACTATAATCCCCTCATTGACTAACATCCTTATCGATTGAGAACCATGAACTGATAAAACTCACTAACTCAATAGCTATGCTAAGATCTAGTGTGGTGTGATCAAGATGACACATTAAAACTCCTTTAGACATTGGAAATACCTTTCCAATCAAGTGCACCATGACCAAGGGTTTATACAATCATAACCATCACTGATCGCATAGGATGTTTACCTCACGCTAGAGGTAAATGGATCCCATTAGCAATCACTTGTCTCCATACATTACTGTATTGAAACCACACAGTGCATCTCCCACTACGAAAACTGGGTGGTTCTTAGCAACGGTAAATCTCAAACACCAACATACAAGAAAACCTATGTTGCCTTTGATCTAAGGACTAGTAACACAATCGAAGCCAATGATAGATCATAGATCATCTCAGCTATGTGATCTATCACTTGCGTCACATTTAGTAAATATCCAACTAACATCCACTCATATGTCTACTATATGCATCTCATGGATTATGGTATGCGACTCATCATCCTTTATCATTAGTGTCTCATATTAATCAAAGATAGTAACTCATGTGTTAGTCCGTAATTGATTAATTATAACCATCTTCTAAGAAATCTAAGGACTGTGAATCACTTTAAGAAACCCTTGATCCAAATTTTTTTGTCACATATTCTTAACACTTAAGAATAACACTTTCATCAGGATATCTAAGGCTCATTCATATATATAAATTGGAGAGGTATGAATGAAGATATAACCTTAAAATATGAAAATATTTTATTATATTTGTAAGATTTATATCATTAGTCCCATAATACAACTGCTAGATGTCACTTAAATCCAACATTAAGGGCGTTAACACTAACGCTATTAACCTCATCGGATACTTACTGTCCATCAAAGTGTCCAATGGGGGTGGTCTTCTTGCTGTTCATAGATTGATGGTTGGTTGGAATTACCCTTGGACTAATGCATCATTCATCAACAAAATATGATGAAAAAAAAAATACTTCATTGAAATGAGGCAATAATACATGAGGAGTAGGATGGTTATCTTCTCCTCATTGATATAACTTTCTTAGATTCTATACATTCCATGCATGCTTGATAGGTCTTTCCTCCATATTTTTCAAGCAATAGGCTCTTGGACTTAGCGCTTTGCTTACTTTATAGGTCCCTTCCTAGTTTGAGGTTAGTTTGTTAGTGTCTCGAGGTTAATTGATGCTGGCCTAACATAAAACTAAATCTCTTGACCCGTTGGTTATAGGAAAATTGTTTCATGTGGGCCTGATCACACATTTTCTCTAATAGATCCATGTTGCCTCATAAATCTTATTTGTTTACTTTGGGGTCAAAGTGTTCCATCCAAAAACTAGCTACCCTAATTTTCACTAAGATAAGGGCCTTTAAGTTGTAGTTTAGAGCAAATAGAGTTTCCACAATAGTTGTTTGAGATGTGATTTGGAAAAACCAAAGGATACTTTGAAGCTCATTAACACACCGACCTTTAGCTTTTTCAACATGAACTTAGAATCCTTGAAGGATAGTCCTATTGGTTAGCATGGTCTACCCATTTTTTGAAAGATGAGCCATTGAGGTGAAATGTTGTTTAATACCTAGCTCTTGACATCATTTCTAGACTGAGTGATCTTCAAACTAAGTTATGATATTCATTACCACAACTCATGGGATTTCTATTTGGGAAACAATGCTCTTTTAGAGGAATTGATTTACCCTTCAATCTATTATAGTACTATCAATGCAACTTTTGCCTATTTTGTGAAGTAGTCTACTACCATTATCAAGAAACTGTCTTATTTAGCTACTAGGGGAAAGTTCCCAAGGATCTTTATACTCCATTGAGTGAAGGGGCGAGATAAAGCTAGATACATGAGCTTGGTCTGTGGGACATGAACAAGGTTTGAGGTTTTCTAACATCTTTCACATGTCTTAACTAGATGCTTAGTGTCACCAATCATTGTTGGCTAGTAGTATACTTGTTAGAGGGCTTTTTTTGAAAGGGCTTGAGTTGGATGTGGCTTTCACAAATACCTTTATGAACCTCTCTTAGGATACATTTTGCTTCGGTAGGCCTCACAAACTCTAGAAGGGCTTACATGAAGGACTTTTTGTAGAGGTTAGAGCTAAGTAGGATAAACTTAGTGGCTTGATGTTTGAGCTTCCATACCTTCTGCTTGTCTCCTAAGAGCTAACCATTAATAAGGTTGGGTCTATCCAACTCAACTTAGGGTTCAGATATAGGTGTTTGGCTTTTTTCACGATGCTTCTCTTGGGTAACGACTCCACGAGTATGGCCTTGGAATTGGTGAAAGAAGAAGCAGGTCTCTTTGAGAGTGCATTAACCATTGTATTTTGAGATCGGGGTACATGCTTAGCATTCACTAAATAGAAAAGGGGTCATGATGTCTTTATCCACTACAAGGTATTGAGCCATGCTTTCATCTCAAGCCTCATACTCACCTACTATTTGTTGAACAATAAGATTTGAATCAAAATATTCCTCTAGGTCTTTCACCCATATTTGCTAAGCCATATTTAGTCTGATGATAAGAGCCTCGATTCAATTATTAGAGGCTCGAAACTAGAAATAAACTGTGTAAGGCCAAGTTTGCCTATAAGGCCCTTATAATCATAGTCAAGCTCCATTACCTCCCAAGCTTGAGTTTTTATAGTCTAAGAGTGTCTATGTCTAGAGTGCCCCTTCAAGTACTTCCCTAGCTAAGGTACCTTTAACTATGAAGTTAGTTAAGGCCTAGGCTTTTATGGCAGGCTGCTGTCAATATTCAATGTTGAAGGCATTAAGCTTCTTCGATCATTTCAACATTCTTTTTAATAACTTTGGCCTTCCAAGCATATACTTTAGAGGTTGATTGGTCAAGAAGATAACCTAGTGTGCTTAAAAATAGGATTTTATCTTGTAGTTAGAGAATGTGTATCAAACTTTGATGTTGGTCAACCTTTTACTCGTGTAACTTACTAGTTTTTAGACCTTCTTCTCTTCCCAAACCATAATTGAATTTACAACTATTGTGCCACAGAGAAATGAGAGGAAAAAAATGAGTAATGAAAAAGTTTTTCGGCTCGCTGTAAAGTCGCTTCGTCACAAGCAGCAAGGTGGTTAGCCTCGTGGTTGCCTCATGGAAAAAGTTGGCCTCAAGGCCGAGTTGCCTCGCGGCAAACGCTGGCCACGAGGCCAAGCTACCTCCAGGCAGCCTTTGTCACGAGGCCCAAGCTATCTCGCGGCAGCCTTCCCCACGAGGTGCAGCCATTAGGCTACCTCACGGCAGGGCCTTACCGCAGCTAGCCGATAGTCGCTCCCCCGTGGCCTTGCGGCGGCTTCGTGTCAACCTCCCCCTTTTCGACTTTGATCCATTTAGTAGTCGACACGTGTCGGCACCAACCACCATTGAGAATCGTGCCCTATAAATACCTAGCTACAGGACATTAATGGGGACTTTTCAATTTCGATAAAATTTAGACACTTTGAATGCACCTTTACTGTTTTCATGGATAGTTATTGGAATCCGAGACTGACTTTGGCATCGGAGGGTCTTCACGGGGGAAGATTCCTACGAGCCTTCTAACCCATTTTTTGAGCATTAATAGGGCCAAAACCTTGCGGGGAAGGCAAAACCTTACAGCGAAGGCAAAACCTTGTGGCAAGAGCTAGTGGCGAAGCCTTGTGGCAAAACCTTGTGGCGAGAGCTAGTGGCGAAGTCTTGTGGCAAAACCTTGTGGCAAGAGCTAGTGGTAAGAGTTAGTGGCAAAGCCTTGTGACAAAAGAACTAGTGGCGAAATCCTTACGGCGAGCATCCTAACGGCGAACTCCCTTGAGGCAACTCCTCTTACGGCAACCCAACTTCACCCGACACCGAGCTCGAATGGACCCCACATCACAAATTTTAATTGTTGTATTTTGGCAACAACAATTTGGCGCTGTCTGTGGGAAATGCAACAAAAAGTCAATCTTAACACAAGATACCGAGAGGGACAAGATCAGCCAATTGGGTGAACCCTCCTGACCCCACCCGAAGGAGTGCTTGTACCAAGATGGGAGCCAAGAAAGGCCCCCATCAAGCGCACTCTACTGTACCAGAATTCTTAGTAGATCACAATAACAACGAAGTGTGTACAGGGAACTTTCCCGTGCTCAAATGCAACTAGACCACCAGACTGGGGGACATGGAGCGTTCAGAACAAGGAGAAGCACATGTAACAGGATTGAGGAGATATGTGATAGGGTGAGAGAAGCAAGTCCCACATGCAGCGCCTGCTAGTCAGGAACAACACTCATTTGGGCAGTCTTCAATTCAAAATGGAAACCCTATGGGGACTTCAAGGATAGCTCCACCCACAGTCTTACTCTTCAATTATGAACTATTGTGGAAGAATTTTGAGGAGTTGAAACAACAAAATGATGAACTTAGGATGAACAATGAGGAGAATATGAGAAGACTACAGGGAGTCATTGTTTTGTTACGTGAACTAATGCTGGACATTCACATTCCCCACATTAGACAAATCGATACGAGAGGATAACACCAGAGATCCCAAGACAACCCTCTAAGGTCCCCTCGGCAGAGGATAAGAATCAGAACTCCAGGGCTGAATAGCCAAGTCCCGGGAGTAACAGACTCAAGAAGGAAATATGGCAGGAGGGTAAGAAAAGCTCCCACATATAAAAATGAAGCAGAAAACACATACTTAAGAGTCCTTTATGACCCATCTCTTTGCCAAAATGAAGCGGAATAGGAAACACTTAGCGTGTCTGACATCAAACGGCTCATAAAAGAGGTGCTAGAGCAGAAGTAGGTAAAGATGGTGCCAAAGGTAACTCCCCCGAGAGGGTTCCCTCTATCTGAGGAACTCCAAAGGCAACCAAGGTTCGAATTGCCTCAACTTTCGGTATACTTAGGAAGGGAGGACCCCGAGAAGCACTTATAGCGTTTTGTCACAGTGGCCGTGTTACATGGATGGAATGAGGTCACTAGGTGCAAGGCTTTCTCACTCTTCCTGGCAGGACAAGCTCAATAGTGGTTCACTGAATTACCAACATGATATATACGATCATTCGAACAGTTGAAGAAAGAATTCCTAAATGCATTCTCTGTCTATCTCCCGAAGAAGAAGAGTGCAATATACCTAATGAACCTACAACAAAAGTCGAATGAATCCCTAAAGCAATACATCGAGCGATTCTGAGCCGCGACCCAGGAAGTAAAGGAACTCCCAATTGGATTAGCGACATCAACCCTATTAAACAGAACTACATACGCTCCACTTAGAAGATCCTTAGACTTTTTTAAGCTAAATTCTATGATTGAATTGTTCAATCGAGCAGAGCAGTTTATCATCCAAATGGAAATTTTAGATGTAGGGAAAGGTAATAGAAGACGAAGGGAAGCCCAGCCCGAAGTGAGAAGGACCTTACAAAATTCAGAAGATGTTAGGCCCCAACATGTACACACCACCGACACTACAAGGAGAGGCAATAGGAAAACTGGGAACACCGTGCACTGCGAGAGGTACGTCCCAGCTTTTACCCCAACAGAAGGGACGAAGCGCAAGACGTAGAGTCGAGCCTTTCACCAGAAGCGTTTTTCGACCCAGCTGGGGGCCGAGATTGTCTTTAATTTTCCATTGTAATAAAATCACCCAATAAATAAAAGAATGCACCCCCTGTATTCTTGTGGATCAATGTAATATCCGGTATTATATGGTATTAAAAATAAATAAATTTGGATTATTTTGTCAGGACCTTAGGTGGTCCGGGAAGCCCAAGGGTCAATCTCGAGAAATTAATTAATAAAATTGTCGAATTGGCGGCTGGGAGTGCCTCGGGACTTGGATGTCCAGAGAAGAGGGCAAGGGATTGGTGAGTGTCTCGAGATGAGAATAATGACGCTAGAAGTGGTCCGTCTGGGAATAATTTTCAGAATAAATTCGGTATAAGCCCGAGTGGGTGCCAATACCGAATGGTCGTAGGAGACCTCCTAGAAGCTGAGGGGACCCTAGGGGTGGTTTGATTTTCTGAGTAAGGCAACCCTTAAGTGTTTTCGGGTCAAATTAAGGTCCCGTGCAGGCGCAGGGACGAAATTGGCTTTATCAAGTAAAAGTCAATTATTAATTTTGAAAAATTAAGGTTTTGGTGGCTTTGGGGTAATTAATTAAAATCTTGGGAGGATCCAAGTATAATTATTAGAATCCCCAAGTGCAATTAATGTTTCCTTAAGTGAAATTATGGAAAAATTAGTGGGTTAAATATGTAATTAGTACATATATATATACATATATATAGGCGTGAGAAAGCTTCCTTGAAGCTTCGTGCCTTTGTAAATTTGAAATGGGAGAGATGGCCGAATGGAACAGAGAGCTGAGGAGAGTGAGAGATCGTGGGAGAGTGCTGGTCGAGGCATTGCGAGATCAAGAGAGAGAGAGATTTCGCGCGCGCGCGAGAGAGAGAGCTCGTGTGAGAGAGAGAGAGCATGATGGCCACTTGGCCATGGTAGCAGCCGCCATGGCCAGCGACGAAGAAGCAGCTGCGTGGGAGGCTTCGATGAGCGGTGGGTCGCAGCGAGCTGTAGCAGAGGCGATCGATGAGGTCGCTACTCACAATGGTGGTGGAAGGTGGCCGCGGCAGGGTGGCCAGGAGTTTCGATCGTCGGCTATGGCAGATGCGTGGGAGTTGCAGCAGCTGGTTGTGCACGGAAGGCCGTCTAGGATGTGGCTCGCGGTGGAGGCGCGACGGCCAAAGGCGCTGCACGTTGTGATGCTGAGGCGGCGTGGCGGCGTGGCCATGATCGGCGGTTGGTGGAGGCAGGCGGCGCGGTGGGTGCTAGTACGCGTGTAGGTGGCCGCGCGAGGAAGAAGATGCAACGAAGAAGGAGAAGGAAAAATAAAGAAAAAAAAGAAATAAAAAAAAAAAAATGAAAATTCTGGAAAATAAGGGAAAAATTGGGAAAAATAGCCAAAAAATCCAAAAAAATTGGAGAAGTTTCTAGAAATTATTTTGGGACTCAAGGAGCGTGCCGTAAGCTCAAAATGGAGATTTGGGCACAAGAGGGCAGTATAGAAAGCAGGGCCGGTATGGGCGTTTGGCTACTTTTCTCCCCAGATGAGTCGAGGTAAATTAATATTTTTCTTCCCAAGTTATTTGCATTAAGCGAGTTAATGTAAAATAGTTATTTATTGGATTAAACCCTGTGCCGGGGTTGCTTGGAAAATTATTGATGGCTGGTCTAAGCCGTGGTTGGTATTATGTTGTTGAGTTGTTGATGGATGGTTCTAATGGTGTGTGTGGCGAAGTTGAGGGCATTAGTTTAATGCCGGATGTTAATGGAGTTGGGTTTGCTGTATTTGCATCTAAGTTCAACCATGGAGGCGGTGACCCTAGAAGAGCTCGGAGCCCGGACAGGCGTTCTCGTCGAGGCAGAGATGAGGCTTCGAGCCAGGTAAGTGACGACCCCATGTGGAGGTGGCCTTACAAGTTGGTAAATGTGTTTGATAATGTATTTATGTTGCATTTGCATGTAGTGGTTAACACTTGCGTGATTCGAGATCTAGTGGACCTGTGGCCATATGGAGGACTAGTGTGTAGGGGCTGATAGGTTGATGCCTCAAACCTTGGAGGGTTGTGAGGATGATTGGGCCTAGCCTCATTTGCATGCATTGGCATACATAAACATGATTATATTCATATTTACGTGCATTGCACCCTTACTGAGTCTTTATGACTCATGAGGTTTTACCTCATGTGTAGATGTGGCAAGTCCAGATGCAAGCAGGGATGGCACTGGGAGGCTGTTGTGGCAACTACCTGTGTTGCCCGAGTTGTGTACTTTATTATCTCTTGTACGTAGTCATGTGGCGTTATGTATGTATACCCTTGTGAGTAAATGTATGTGTTGTTGAGCGTTAAATATATTTAATTGTTGTAATCATCAGTGTGATAGATGATTGTGAGTCTGCGTGATTTATATGTGGCTTGAGTTGTTGAAGCCATGTTCGAACCGAGTAAAGACCAGTGAGGTATGTTCTCATAAATCTCCAATACTCAGCGAAATATTTGTTATGTTAGCTTTGTGCCTGGGTCACCTCTGGCTTGCTATGGGGCGAGCTGAAGAGAGGTGAAATTCACTCGGGTTTCGGGTCTCGGTCAGCTGAGTTTTTCTTGTTTGAGTTGAGACCGATTCCTGAGTGGAGTGAAGGGAAGGATGAAGCCTGGTTCCCACCTAGGGCGTTTCCTGTTGAAACATAGTCCAACCCTTCAGTTGTGGTTCGTCGGGTGAGTAATCCGGTCAATTATTTACCGGTGGCGCCCGTAAGTGGGAGCGGGTCGTTACAGTTGGTATCAGAGCATGGCTAGCTATATGAGTTGGGAAGGCTAGCGTGCTGGAATGTTATGTATGGTCGATTAAGTGATTAAGATGAGTGATTGCCAGAGTTTTGAGTCAGGGATTATCTGGCATGATTTGAATGTAAGTTAGAATGTCTTAACTGCTGAGTTGGGGTCGAGAACAATTGATTTGAAATTTTGAGATTTCAATGTAAGGTTGGTCTGATAACCTTGAAAGTTGGACATGTGGACCGAGGACCCTAAAGGATTGGGTCAAGTCATTGAGGCGTGCAATGGTATGTTTGGATATTCCTGTTCTAGGGATGAGAAAATACCTTGGATTGAGATGATATACCTGTGAGAGGTATACGGGTTGAGCAAAGAAGAACCGGAAACCCAAGTGTGAGTGTCGGTGTCAAGAAACCCTGAATATTGGAATTCGGGTGTATGGTATAGAGTATTAAGGATGGGAACTTCTTGAGATTGAAGTGTTGAGGATCACGTGGGGACACGAAGTCGAGGCATGACTAGTCCGAGAAAGGATTAGTGGAGCGTCCCTATGTCAGGGATTTGCCGAGCATGTTCGAGGGAATAGAGTTATCCCTTGGAAGTGGTGTAGTAAGGCCTATGTGCTGAGATAAAGTGAGCTAAAGTGGAAGTTAGTTCGGGGCTCAAAAAAATGAGTCGTCAGTGGGCTATGGGGCGAGTCTTAGTAAAGGGGTAAGGTTAATTGCAGTGAGACTCTATGGGGAGCGTGCATGAAATGCATATGTATGTTATAGCCAGTGAAGGCATGACGTAAGTAGAATCCAGAAGGACTCTGAGAGGAGACATGATGCTAGATATTTGTGATGCGATGCGATCGTATTGTTATGATGATCCCGGAAGGGATGTGCCAAGGGTATGAGTGGACCCTAGTTGGTTTCATGATAAGCCGAGGTCTATCCTTGGGAATGATAGGCGTGTGGTAAGTGGACCTTAGTGGGTGTTTGTATGAGATGAAAATCCCAAGTAGGTCGAGCTGGAATCCAGGGGAATCCAGATTTGGGATAAAGGAATTGGTCATGGGTCGATATGCGTGCGGGAGCCATTGGGTTAGAAGTCCTAGTTGTGAAAGACCAAGTGACCGTTCGTGTGATTGATGGATGAGGGGCCAATCAAAACTCTTGTTATGACGCTTGGGGTCTGGTGGGACGCCTAAGGTCGGGAGACTAGAGGTGAATAGACCCTCATTGTGATGTTTGGGGTCGTGATGACGCCTAAGGTCACGAGACCCTTGATGGGAGACGAGGAGGTCACCCAATGAAGGGTATGAGCGGTGTGTGGGCTGAGGGTAGTGAATTGTGGCAATAGGATATCCATAGGCTATGCGCGCGATGGAAATGCCAACTTCAGATGCCAAGTGGGCAGGGGCATGGTGAGCAATGTGGAGGCCTCGAATTGTAAGTTCCAAGTCATGGGAGCCTGGGTGAGGCGTGTTGGAAGGCCAAGCTGGGCATTGTGACTGAGTGCACTGTGGGTGTGCAAGGAGAGACGGGAGGTCTCGATTTACCTAGAGGGTAATGGTAGGTGCTCTATGGTTATGGGTGCCGAAGCTTGAGGTAGGCTCAGCATGTCTGTTGTGGATTGAGAGATCATAGATAGTCAAGCTTTGGGATGTGCTAAGTGGTGAAATGAATCATGATGGATTTGGATCCACTGTCATGGAAAGTTGAAACTTTCAAATGTTGAGTGAGAGCAATGAGGTATGATCTTGTGAGGTAAGATCATGAGGTCTCAAGATGTGAAGTGGTTTGAGAGTCTCTTAAGCGGTAAGAGATGTAGAGTCTTGAGGAGCGAGGCTCATAATATGAGCTTGAGGTTATCAAGGCAAGGATAACCAAGTAAGATGGCTTTGGTAAGATGGTAGTGGAACCATCATAACTCGAGAGGCTTTAAGTAGCTTTATGCTAGGGCTGCAAGGCTCGATGTGACGGATCTGATGCTATGAACCGTGTGGTAAAGAACTAATGAATTGGCTCGCATTGAGGGCAAGTGGCCCATGGGCCTGAGCAATTTAGTGAACTGCAGGTGATGGTCAGATGCCGAAGAGTTGGAGCAACACCTTAAGAGATTTGGTCAGATGAGACCGATAATCTCCTGCAAGGGGTAGGACATCTAGAGTAGTCCTATGGAGAAATCGCGGAATGCGATAACGTTCCGATGAATTAGTAGCCGTGTAGTAAGCTTGGTGGGGTGATGCTACGGGTGTGAAGCAAGTCAATGTTGGACCTGAGCCATGCCGTTGGGAACTGTTGTTGGGCCAGTGTAAGGGAGCAACATGGTAATAAGGATTGGGTGTTGACTCTCCGAAGCACAGGGCAGCACGATGGGGAACCAGTGTTGGGCCAGTGTATGGGAGTGACACGATAAAGATGACCAGGTGTTGGCTCGCCTAAAGCACAGAGCAACACAGTGACTATGCAGATGGTTAGGGGCTGTAGATCTGTGAGACCCACGGTTGGGGTGGTGAAAGTTGTGGTCAATTCTGTAACTCAGTTGCGAGTAATAAGAGAGGTTAGGGCGTTGCACCCGAGTCAGGGGTTAAGCCCTTTATTTCGATAAGTAGTGTCGAAGGAGTTTGGTGAATGTTTGGGTGTTGTAGCTCTTCGAGATGTTTGAGAAAGAAACCCGTGGAAAATAAACGGGTCTAGCGTGGGAATAACGCTACAGTTGATGCCTATGGTTGACGAGTCTAATGCTAAGGACCACTGGATATAGACGATTAGTTCATAGGAGGAACTGCAGCCTTCTATGTGGAGTAACTCGTCTGCGGTGGAGACGATTAGACGCTGAAGACTTGGGGTATACTGTAGGTTATGTTTGGGCCAGACCTAAAATTCCGTAAGGGTTGAAAAATCATGGTAGTGCCTTTTGTTGTCTTGGCAGCAGGAAGATTTGTGAATTGAGTGGGTGATATCTTGTGGTGTGAAAACAAGACGTGTGGCGATGCTCCTTGCTAAAGGATGCTAATGCAGTTGTGGTTAAATTTAACTGAAATGATTATGGTAAATTGAGATGATGGACCCTGTGTGACCTTGTGGTGATGCAGGAAGATGGGTCGATTGGTGGAGTCGGTAAATGGCTTTAGAATGTTACGTAAGTGCCGGGGAGGGCGAGACTTATGAGTTGGAAGCCAACCATGAGATGGGAAGATTGAAGCGCGTGAAGGCTTTAAGTAAAGGGATCTCTAATCCTGTGATGTGAGGTGTGGTAAGCTGAACGCGTGGCTAAGGTACGGTTTGAAATCCATAAAGGCTCGCGATTGCATAGTCTAAAGTTAGTCTTGATGTGTCGATGTCAAATGAGGAAGTATCCTCATGTAGCACTGAATGGATTTCTGATGGGTGACACAAGATCAGTTGCCAGGTGGTAGCACTTGATGGAAATGGTGGGAGAGTGAGGCTCGAAAACTGTGATGTAAAGCCTTGTTGATTGACCGTGTATATAAAGGTTCAGCGGGTCCTGGTGGCTAGACCAAGCGAATTGTGAGAAAGAGATCCAAGGGGATAGAAGATGGTTGGACGGGGGGAAAAAATTGTGCCGCTTGAAGGAGTGTTACTCTGTAGGGGGAGTTATAGATGCTAGTGTTGAAATGTGGTCAGGGTAGAACTTGAGATGTTCTCCCAAGAGAAATTGATCATGTGGCAACAACACTAGGTGAACCTTCTAAGGCACTAAAACTCTAACAGGATGGATCACCTTGGGGAAGAGCCAGTGTGCTGGCAAGTGCCTAAGTAGGAATGTGAGTCCTACTGCATTGAGTAAAAGAGTGGGTTCCACATGAGTGACAGTGGGTGATTTCTAGTGGGTGGAGTTTAAATCGAAGTAATAGTCGATAATTGCAAGTGTAGTGCCTGGAGGAAGGTTGTGTTGATTGTGAGCCGGGCGATTCAGCTAAAGCTAATCAAGTTGATTAGATGGAAGATGAGGGCGAATTTAAAATGTTGCCAATGGGTAAAGAGAGCTCGAAGGAAGAGCTTATGGGACGAGATTGGTTCCTAGGAATGGTGTTTAGGTGACGAAATCACCTGATAGCTGTGAGTGCTATATCTAGGGTGATGCCTTGGTGTGGGCAATTAATGAGATTTAGCCTCGTGGTTAGAGGTTAATGGGTGTGAAGGAAAGCAACTAGTGGAGTCGATTGGTGATTGGCCGGGAGTAGCCAATGGTGACCGAAGACGTCGACCGATGATAGCGGCAGCAGCAATGCAGCAGCTGGCCAGGGTCGTGGGGGCGTCATGAGAATAGTCGGTCAGTGGTGTAGGTGGCTCCGGAGTTGCGGTTGCGGCTGGATGTGGCACTGAGCGATGACAAGAGGTTGTTTTTACTAATGATGATGACATTAGAGCCAATGTAGTCGCTCACTATGAGGTGTGAGCTGATTGAAGCAAAAGTTATAAGTCTGGGAGAAGCCAGAGTCTCTCAGGGAATTAGCTAGCTGCTAAAAGCATAGCAAAGTGATATGAGGAAAGCGGCCTAAGAGTGGGGTCATGCTGGTTGTGATGACCAGTAAGATTCAAGGAGCAGCGAGTCTTTTGAGAGGATATAGTGGTGTCATCGTTGCTGTCAGGGAAAAGATGTTATCATGAAGTTTATAGGTAACCATTGTGCATGGCAGGACCTCGAAGCCGAGTATGAATGGCCATAATGGCTGATGCCTGTGAAATTTGAGATGCAACGATTGTGGAGGGAAATTCGTTGTAGTCCTGGCGTTGTCCTGGTTGAGGAGGACAAGGAGAACCAATAGGCTAATTGAGTATGAACCTGATTTAAGTTGGCCGAGAAGTTTCGTGCCTCCAGAGTAAGAGGCCCTGTCTAGAATGATGGGATTTGAAAGTCCCAATGAAATTGAAGCTAGGTGAGTGAATTTGGCTAGAAAACCGCTACAAGAGTGGGGGTGTAACCATGTTAGCTTGTTGTGGTGCGGACCAAAGGCACGAGTCATCCTACAGGTGCAGTGCAATAAGTGATTGTGCAGACGATAATAAGCCAATCACTTGTGCCACGCACCGCGGGTGATGACGAGGGTCAATTAATGGTTCTGCGACCTTAAGCGCAATGGTAGGATCCTTGACTCACGGTAGAGTTTAATAGCCAAGGTAAGGCTGGGTGGGTGAGCCAAATGGTTACTTCCCATGTAGTGCTAGCATGGTTAGTTGATCTGTAATGAGAGGTTGCCATGAGGATCGACTCAAAGCTATATATGTTTGTAATAAATGGCGGAATGCCATGGTGGAATGGGTGTCAGATTGTCTTGTGGGCACTAGAAGAGACATTGCGACCGATGATCAGTGCTAAGACGTTACTGCTTGGACCAGTGTAAAATCGTGGCCATGTGTGATTGGCAGTGGGAAACGTTGCTGTGTGTGATCGGCGTAAAATTGTGGTAGACTGATCAATGATGCAATGTTAGCAAGAGTTCATTTCGATTGAGGGGAAAAATGGGAAGTAAACTACAAAGCGATGCTTCGAGGCAGAAGAAATCCATCAAGAGATGGATATCCTTGCAGTAAGCATGACCAGCGACCAGTGGTGTGATTTGGCTAGAGGCTAAGGCGGTATTCGGTTGGTGAATGTCCTCGAGAGGCAGGGGACCAAATGCCTAAGTGAAGCCTTGAGGTGGGAATAACTCGAGGTAAGGGCTGAGAAATGGTTCGGCTACAAGATTCTCGAGTAGGGGATTCGGAGAGTAGCCTGTGAATGTGATTGTCTTGGGTAAGAAAGTATGATAAAGTGAATTTTGAGGGTGAAATTCTTTAAGGGGGATGGAATGTAATATCCGGTATTATATGGTATTAAAAATAAATAAATTTGGATTATTTTGTCAGGACCTCAGGTGGTCTAGGAAGCTCATGGGTCAATCTCGAGAAATTAATTAATAAAATTGCCGAATTAGCGGCTGGGAGTGCCTCGGGACTTGGATGTCCAGAAAAGAGGGCAAGGGATTGGTGAGTGTTTCAAGATGAGAATAATGACGCTGGAAGCGGTTCGTCTGGGAATAATTTTTAGAATAAATTCGGTATAAGCCCAAGTGGGTGCCAATACCGAATGGTCGCAGGAGACCTCCTGGAAGCTGAGGGGACCCTAGGGGTGGTTCGATTTTCTAAGTAAGGCAACCCTTAAGTGTTTTCGGGTCAAATTAAGGTCCCGTGCAGGCGTAGAGACGAAATTGGCTTTATCGAGTAAAAGTCAATTATTAATTTTGGAGAATTAAGGTTTTGGTGGCTTTGGGGTAATTAATTAAAATATTGGGAGGGTCCAAGTATAATTATTAGAATCCCCAAGTGCAATTAATGTTTCCTTAAGTGAAATTATGAAAAAATTAGTGGGTTAAATATGTAATTAGTACATATATATATACATATATATAGGCGTGAGGAAGCTTCCTTGAAGCTTTGTGCCTCTATAAATTTGAAATGGGAGAGATGGTCGAATGGAACAGAGAGCTGAGGAGAGTGAGAGATCGTGGGAGAGTGCTGGCTGAGGCATCGCGAGATCGAAAGGGAGAGAGATTTCGCGCGCGCGCGAGAGAGAGAGCTCGTGTGAGAGAGAGAGAGCATGATGGCCACTCGGCCATGGTAGCAGCTGCCATGGCCAGCGACGAAGAAGCAGCTGCGTGGGAGGCTTCGATGAGCGGTGGGTCGGGGTGAGCTGTAGCAGAGGCGATCGATGAGGTCGCGACTCACAATGGTGGTGGAAGGTGGCCGCGGCAGGGTGGCCAGGAGTTTTGATCGTCGGCTATGGCAGATGCGTGGGAGTTGCAGCGGCTGGTTGCGCGTGGAAGGCTATCTGTGATGGTGGCTCGCGGTGGAGGCGCGACAGCCGGAGGCGCTGCGCGTTGTGATGCTGAAGCGGCGCGGCCATGATCGGCGGCTGGTGGAGGCAGGCGGCGCGGCAGGTGCTGACGCGCGTACTGGTGGCCGCGCGAGGAAGAAGATGCAACGAAGAAGGAGAAGGAAAAATAAAGAAAAAAAAGAAATAAAAGAAAATAATGAAAATTCTGGAAAATAAGGGAAAAATTGGGAAAAATAGCCAAAAAATCCAAAAAAAATGGAGAAGTTTCTAGAAATTATTTTGGGACTCAAGGAGCGTGCCGTAAGCTCGAAATGGAGATTTGGGAACAAGAGGGCGGTATAGAAAGCAAGGCCGGTATGGGCATTTGGCTGCTTTTCTCCCCGGATGAGTCGAGGTAAATTAATATTTTTCTTCCCAAGTTATTTGCATTAAGCGAGTTAATGTAAAATAGTTATTTATTGGATTAAACCTTGTGTCGGGGTTGCTTGGAAAATTATTGATGGCTGGTCTAGGCCGTGGTTGGTATTATGTTGTTGAGTTGTTGATGGATGGTTCTGATGGTGTGTGTGGCGAAGTTGAGGGCATTAGTTTAATGCCGGATGTTAATGGAGTTGGGTTTGCGTGTATTTGCATCTAGGTTTGACCATGGAGGCAGTGACCCTAGAAGAGCTCGGAGCTCGGGCAGGCGTTCTCGTTGAGGCAGAGATGAGGCTTCGAGCCAGGTAAGGGACGACCCCATGTGGAGGTGGCCTTGCAAGTTGGTAAATGTGTTTGATAATGTATTTATGTTGCATTTGCATGTAGTGGTTAACACTTGCGTGATTCGAGATCTAGTGGACCTGTGGCCCTATGGAGGACTAGTGTGTAGGGGCTGATAGGTTGATGCCTTAAACCTTGGAGGGTTGTGAGGATGATTGGGCCTAGCCTCATTTGCATGCATTGGCATACATAAACATGATTATATTCATATTTACGTGCATTGCACCCTTACTGAGTCTTTATGACTCATGAGGTTTTACCTCATGTGTAGATGTGGCAAGTCCAGATGCAAGCAGGGATGGCGCCGGGAGGCTGTTGTGGCAATTACCTGTGTTGCCCGAGTTGTGTACTTTATTATCTCTTGTACGTAGCCACGTGGCGTTATGTATGTATACCCTTGTGAGTAAATGTATGTGTTGTTGAGCGTTAAATATATTTAATTGTTGTAATCATCAGTGTGATAGATGATTGTAAGTCTGCGTGATTTATATGTGGCTTGAGTTGTTGAAGCCAAGTTCGAACCGAGTAAAGACTAGCGAGGTATGTTCTCATAAATCCCCAATACTTATCGAAATGTTTATTATGCTAGCTTTGTGCCTGGGTCACCTCTGGCTTGCTATGGGGCGAGCTGAAGAGAGGTGAAACTCACTCGGGTTTCGGGTCTCGATCAGCTGAGTTTTTCTTGTTTGAGTTGAGACTGATTCCTGAGTGGAGCGAAGGGAAGGATGAAGCCTTGTTCCCACCTAGGACGTTTCCTGTTGAAACATAGTCCAACCCTTCAGTTGTGGTTCGTCGGGTGAGTAATCCGGTTGATTATTTATCGGTGGCGCCTGTAAGTGGGAGCGGGTCGTTACAATTAAGTAGGCAAAACTATAAGCCGAACCATGTAAAAACTCCATGGGCCTAGATTATTTGTATGTGTTATAGAACATGTTGTAGGTACGGTAACTCAAGCACAACTCGTTCTCGAAGGTTGAGTCTCCTAGTGGCAATCTGGTGCCTATGACCAAGAGTTAGCCCGGGATCATCAGAACATCAGATGCCTATGCCCGTAGACTCACCTAGATCCCTCGTTTGAGTTCGGTGCTATGCCTTTTTGGCTAGATCTAACTCCTTAGTTGATCTGGCACCTAGGTCTCTCGGCAAACTCGGATGTTTGGCAGGAATCCCGCGTCGGACCACTGGCTAGACCTAGATTCCCTAAGGTAAACTCGCCCTAGAAAGGTAGAAAAGAAGTGAAGTGATCACATGATAGCTCTAGTATAAGCCCGCTCCTGAAGGTCAAGTTGCCTAGTGGACATCTAGTGCTGATGACCACAAGCTGGCCCGGGATCACTAGAGGATCTAATGCCTATGCCTGCAGACTCACCCGGATCTCTCGTTTGAATTCGGTGCTGTGACTTTTTGGCTAGACCCGACTCCTTGATTGATCTGGAGCCTAGGTCTCCCGACAAACTCGGATGTCTGGTAGGTATCCCATGCCGAACCATTGGCAAAACCCAGATCTCCTGAGGTAGACTAGCTCAAGGAAGGCGTGAAGAGAGATAGAGCAGCCATATGATAGTTCTGCCATGATCCCGCTTATTGGAGTTGGGTCACCCAGTTGCAATCTGGTGCTTATGACCACGGGTTGGCCCGGGATCACCAGAACATTCGATGCCTATGCTCGCAAACTCACCCAGATCCCTCACTTAAGTTAGGTGATATGCCTTTTTGGCTAGACCCAACTCCTTAATTGATCTGGCGCCTAGGTCTCCTGGCAAACTCGGATAACTGGTAGAAATCTCGCTCCAAGACCACTAGCCAAACCTAGATTGCCTGAGGTGAACTAACCCCGAAAGTCAAACATGGAGAATACAATAGCCAGCGCATTATGATCCATCTTGGGATCACCGGAAGCTCTGAAGCCTGTGCCCGTAGTCTCGCCAAGATCCCTTGACTGAGTCCAGTGCTACGCTCCCAAGCTAGACTCGACTCCTTGGCTGATCTGGCACTTAGGCCTCCCGGCAAGCTTGGACACCTGACAAGAATCCTACAGTGGAACCTATCTCTCGAGGGCCTGGTTGCCTAGAGATAATCTGGTACCTAAAGCCCCCGACTGACGTAAGATCTTTGGGAATCTTGGAACTATTAATTGAATTCAGGTGCTAGACCCTGCTCTTTGGTTGATATTCTATTCTTCAATTTTATTTAAAAAGACAAAACAGAAGAATTGGGGAAATTATTGTGCCATGGAGAAATGAGAGGAAAAAATGAGAAATGAAAAAGTTTTTTGGCTTGCCGTAAAGTCTCTTTGTCACGAGCAGCAAGGCGACTAGCCTCACGATAGCTAGCCAAGGGCTGGCCGCGAGGGCCAGCGGCTAGGCTGCCTCACGACAAAAGCTGGTAGCAAGGTCGAGTTGCCTCGTGATAAAATCTGGCTGCAAGGTCGAGTTGCCTCGTGGAAAATGCTCGCCGTGAGGCTGAGCTGCCTCACGGTAGCCTTTGCCACAATGCTGAGCTGCCTTGCGATAGCCTTTATCACGACGTCGAGCTGCCTCTCGGCAGCATGCTGCGAGGCCCAAGCTGCCTCGTGGCAGCCTTTGCCACGGGGCTTGAGTTGCCTCACGACAGCCTTTGTCGCGAGGCCCAATTGCCTCGCGGCAGCCTTCGCTGCGAGGTGCAACTGCTAAGCTACCTTGTGGTAGAGCCTCGCCGTGGCTAGTCTATAGCCGTTCCCTCGTGGCCTCGTGGCAGGCAGTCGTAAACGGTCTCACAGGGTTCGTGGCAACCTCCATCTTTTTGACTTTGATCCATTCTGTAGTCGACACATGTTAGCACCAGCAACCCTTGAGAATCGTGCCCTATAAATACTTAGTTACAAGACATTAATGGGGACTTTTCAATTTCGGTAAAATTTAGACACTTTAAATGCACCTTTACTGTTTTCATGGATAGTTATTGGAATTCGAGACTAACTTTGGCATCGAAAGGTTTTTGTGAGGGAAGATTCTCGCGAGCCTTCTAACCCATTTTCTGAGCATCAACAAGGCCAAAACCTTGTGACGAACCTAGCGGCGAAGGCAAAACCTTGCGGCGAGACCTCGTGGTGAAAGCAAAACCTTGCGACGAAGGAAAAACCTTACAGCGAACCTAGCAGTGAAGGAAAAATCTTGTGGCGAACCTAGCAGCGAAGGTAAAACCTTGCGGCGAGACCTCGTGGCGAAGGCAAAACCTTGCAGTGAGAGCTAGTGGCAAAAGAGCTAGTGGCGAAATCCTTACGGCCAGTATCCTAACGGCGAACTCCCTTGAGGAAACTTCTCTTATGGTTACCCAACTTCACCTGACACCAAGCTCGAGTGGACCCTACATTAAAATTTTAATTTTTGTATTTTGGCAACAATAACAGCCTCATTTGTGGCCAAATAAACATATAATAGTTCCCCTAGTGAGGCTCAGTGAAAATTAAAGTGAAGACTAGGTATTCTTTCAACTTCTCAAAGGCCTCTTGACACTTGTTCATCTAAACAAAGTCATGTACTCAAGCGAGAGCTTTAAAGAAGACAACCCCTTCTATGTAGTCTTTGATATGAATCTCCCTAAATGGACCATTCTTCCTATCAACCTTTGGACTCCTTGATGTTCCTCGAGGGAGGGGGGGAGGGTATATCTAGGATTTCTTTTATCTTGGAGGGATTTGCCTCAATCCTTCTATTCTAGACCATAAATCCTAGGAACTTACTTGCCGTTACCCCAAAGGCACATTTGGTAGGGTTGAGCTTCATCTGTTACTTTTGCAAAGTCTAAAAGAATTCCTTCAAGTCAATTGGAAACATTTCTCCAAATGAGTTGGGTGTTGTTTAGCCAAAGTGCTATTGACTAACATATCATCAAAATGTGCCTCCATCTTATGATTGAACTAAGCTTTAAAGATATGTTTATGAATTGTTGATAAGTAGCCATAACATTTTTAAGCCCAAAGGGCATCACTCAATAGCAATAGGTAGCCTTGTTTGTGATAAAGATTGTTTTCTCTTGATATTTGGGGTGGAGGGATATTTAATGATAGCTTTGGAAGAAGATCTATCACTAAATCATCTGACTCGATGATCCAACTCAAAATCAACATGAAATTAATGAGTTTGGGTTGACGCTTAACAAGTTTGGGTTGTTATTGGGTTGACCCAATAATTAGATCTTATTGGGTTTGGGTTGATATCAGGTGAATTTGAAAAAAAAAAAAAAAAAAAAACAGAAACTGACTCGATATAAGACAATATTTTGATTATTTTTCAAGTTGTATTATAGATGATGGATGTAGTTTTTTTGGTTTATGTCTTGACCATTTTGGATTGTTTAGAAGAATTTGAGCAAAACTAATCACTTAATTAGTAATTTATGGGTTACTTTATTTTATTTTTAGTTTTAATATTTTGATTAGTATTTAAATTTAATTAGATACTTAAATAAGTAAATGGGTTAACTTTATTTGTACATGTTAACCTTAACAGGTATTTACCAAGTTAACCTATTTATATATTTAGTTGGCATATCTAGGTTAAGGTTGAGGGTTCTTGACCTAATAAGTTAATAGATTATGTTAGAGTTGAGCCTTAACATATTGTTATTTGATAGTGATCAAACCTGAACTTGACCTATTTACCTATTTTGACACCCCTACTTAGAAGGCCTCTAGGAAGCTCTTCAATTGACATCCTGTTATCCAATCAATTAAGGCATTAATTTGAGGAAGAGGGTAGCTATTCTTGGGGCAGGCCTTGTTGAGATCCTTGAAATCAGTACAAGGTCTCCAATTACTTGATTCTTCAGAGACAAGGACGACATTGGCTAGCTAATCTAGGTAATTAACTTCTTAGATATGATGAGCTGTTGTAAGTTTCTCCACTCCTTCCTGAATAGCTCGAGCTCTTTTTGGAGTGAATCTTCTTTTCTTCTACTTCCCTAGCTTGCTATTTGGGGATACCCCAAGCTTGTGTGTGATGACATTTGGGTCTATGCCGAGCATATCTTGGGTCGACTATGCAAATATGTCATAGCATTACTAGAGGAGTTTGATTATTATTGTTCTCATGGGGATTTTCTAACTGGACACTAATCTTAACCATTTGGTAAAGGTTGACCATTTGATGAAGTACTTCATCTCGCAAGGGAACCTTCACAAGTTCATCCACAAGCTCGGATGTCTTTGGCTCCTTAGGTCCATCCAAGATGAAACTAGTGACCATTCCATGGGATGATGCTTTAGGACCTTGTTTGGACTCACTTCTTACTTTGTGACTCAACTCTGAGCTCGGGGTTTTGTTTTGCTTGGGCTCAACCCTTACTTGGTTGTTCTGAACTAGGTCTAGTTTTGCTTTAAGCTTTAGCCCCAGCTATGTTTAGTCGACATGATAAGTGAAGCAACATAATATTCCTCAGTAGTTCATTGGTCACCCCAGACCTTACGAATTCCACTAGGAGTAGGAAACTCCATGACCATATGATAAGTACTTGGGATTGCTTGCAAAGCATTGAGCCCAAATTGTCCCAAAATCATGTTGTAGGCCAAAAAGACACTAGAAATTGAGGGTTACCTAGGCGATAAGAGAACCAATACCCATAAGTAAGGGTAATTGGATGAGTTATTCTGCATGTACCACTTCCTTATTAAATCCAATCAATAGGACTCACTACAAGAAAATAATAGTTTAGAGACGAATTTTTGAGACGGATTTTTTTCATCTCAAATTAGAGACGAATTTGAAACGAATTTTAAGACGAAATTTTTTAGACGAATTTAGAGACGAAAGAAATCCATCTCTAAATAGAGACAAGAAACAATAGTTTGATAAATATGGTGCCACCACTATTAGACTAGGTTTCCGATAATCATAACAGTGGTTTGATAATAAATGTTGAATAGCTGTACCTTTTGTTTCTTGTTTCCATTAATTATGTTGATAGTAAAGGTTTGATATCATACATGTGAACATGTTTACTTAAATAGAGAAAAAAAAGAAAAAACAAAGAATATGTTTGCTTAAATATCTTATTTGTTTTCAATTGTACAATTACAAATATCATAAAATAACTAAATAAAAAGCATTTTCCATCAAATCAAATATAATACAAGACTCTGTTTGTTTAGATACCCAATTATTTTTATTTGAAAATATTCTATGAGAAAAAATATCTTTCAGCTTATTTTCTACTGCTTGATTTGCTTGTTAAAATATTTTTTAGAATATAAAGAAAATATTTTTCAAAAATTAGTTACATATATACCCGTGTAAGTATATCTCTACATGTATATGTTTATATGTATACATATAAATATGGATAAAAAAATATTCAACTTTAATTGTGTTTTGAATTTTAGATAGAATTTTTAAATTTTATTTAGTTTTAATTTTATATAAAAATCTAATAAATTTTTGATAAATAAAAATTGTAAAAAAATTTAAGTTTCCTGAACATAAAATATAATTTGGGGAGAAATTTAAATATTGTTATCAGTTAGCCTTAAAATTTATTATTTATCAATTTTAACTTGATTTAACTTTTATTTTTGCTTATTGTTACTGGTGCCTGATGGGCTTGAATTAGCTAATTGGGCCTGTTTGTTTTTAGGGTATTCAAATATGGATATTTTAAAAATATGATACAACTTATTTCATGTATCTATGATGCATGCAGGCTGACTTCCAAATGCGACAACACGAGGTGTAACACCCAAGAATTTCATAAGGTTATAAGTGTAATTTATTTGGGGTATAAGTAGAATTTCCCAAAAGATTTGGAGGGTAATAGTGTAATTTTACAGTATTGAGTGACCGAATCAATTGAAAAGAGTGCCCTGGAACTTAGATGTCGAAGGAAAATGATATGATGTTGAAAAGTATTTCGAGACATGATTTTAGGTGTCAAAAAGAATTAGACCAGGAACAATTTTCGGTACAACTGTAATTTAGGTTAAAAAATTGAATCATCGTAGGAGACTTCTAAAAAGTCAACGGGACCTTTAAAAGACTTTGATTTTATAAATAGAATAACCCCGAAGTGGTTTTGGGTTAAAACACAAAAAATTACAGTCAAATCATTCAATTGGGCCTAAGTGTAATTTTTTAAATTTGTCGAGGGAGGTCTAAAAGATATTTTTTTAGAATTTTCGAGGATAAGATGAAAAGCCTAGAACTTGTGGGTTCTAGTAGCATTGTTGGATAAATCAGGGGCTTTAAGGAAAGGGCCAAAATACAAAAGAAAATTGAGAGGGGGTGAAAGTGTAATAAACAAAACTTGCAGTGTGAACACTGCCATGGTCGACCAGTCACACTTCCACCTCTGAAAATTGACTTTTCCGACGATGGGATGGCCAAGGATGGCCTAGGGGAAGTTCATTCGTGGCCTAGGACACTTGGGGGCTAAGTATCAGCCTCTGATCAGTCAAGAGATGGCCTGGGGGAAGTTCATTCGTGGCCTAGGACACTTGGGGGCTAAGTATCAGCCTCTGATTGGTCAAGAGATGGCCGATTTTTTGCTATAAAAAAGGAGGTCGAGGGTTTCTAATTTTTGCACACAAATTGGTTGTGTTTTGGAGTGTTTTTGAAGGGTTGGTTAGAGGGCTTTTGATCCTTGTGTCAAGAGGAGAAATTCTGGAGATTTTGGAAAGATTTCATCAAGGTTTGAAGCTGTCTCAAAGCTTAGCCGAAATGGCGAAGCAGATGTCGGAGCCGGACCTATATCCAGCCATTTGAGGCCTTTTTCGGTGGTGTTTCGAGCAACCAAGGGTGCCATCTGGATCGACTGAGGGAGAGATTCAATGGGGTATGATTAGATTGAGCATTGGAGTAGTTGCCGACAACCATAAATGAAGAAGACGATCAACGCGTGGGTTGCATGCGCCATCCTTCACTCACAGACACGCGTTAGGCGCGTAAGCCAGTGGCATTTTTTAAAATTATTTTTAATATTTTCTAAAATTATTTTAGGATTTATTGTGTTGGAAAATTTGGAAAAATATTTGAAGAGATTATTATTTTGGAATTGTCGAGGTGAAAAATAGAGAAAATTAAGGAAAAATGAATTTTGATGTTCTTAAAATAAATGTGGTGTTTAGGGATTATTGTGACTCGAGGTTGAGTATAAGTACGAGTGTTTGAGGTTTGGTATGCAAATCGAGACGTCTGAGATACATTCTGTAACACCTCGTCTTCCAGGGCATTAAATTATGCTAGGATTTTTTTTTTTACATCAAACATAAATTGGCAATAAATTCTCAACATGACTTTTATTTAATAACACTCCCAAATATAGTAAGGGAATGATACACTTTAAGCATAGCGGAAGCAAGATCAGAACTTGTAAGGAACCTCGAAAATTAACATATGTGGGTACATACATATCGTTCACCCAACATAACGTTACAGACGATATTAAAATCTAAACAATACATCCGAATAAAATAGATAGTCCTAGTCCCACATGGGACCCACAAAATTTCCACCACGATCATGCCTCAATCACATCCTTGCCCTTCCGGCTACTTGGCTCACCTGGAACGTGAAATATTCCAGGGACATAATGCAATATCAGAAGATGAAATCTTCTGAGTGAGGGTTAGATAAATATGAATGAATGATGCATGATGCATGGACAATTATAAACATATACCCACAATGTAACTTCCCAGGCCCACCGGCCCGGCACGGAACCCTAGGCAGAATCCCGAACCTTTTGCAAGATAAGCCTAACGTTGTTCCTTTAATTTCCCTAGGAAAATTTTGACTACACTCTTAGGGTAACATTCCAACCCCATGCACGAGTTTCAATATGATAAAAACATCGTGTCGTGCATATATCACGTTTTCCCATGCAATAGTATATGAACGAAAATGATCATAACATGTGAAAATATTATGCATAGCAAGGAAATCATGTCATATATGAGTTATACGGACAAAACCACTCACCTTTCACAGTTATCGGGATACCTTGAAAAATGTGCAAACTGCCTCGATTTGCGTGCCAATCTTAAAATTTGCACCAAATGTTTCACCTCACTTCCCAAAGCACCCTAGGCAAGATATTTGTTTAAATAATCAATAAAACCTATTTTTCTTTAATTTTCTTGCCTTTTTCTCTATTTTTCTTTAATTTTTCCTTACTAATATTCCAAAATAAATACCTACACCTATTTTTCTCCAAATATTTTTACATAGGAAATTCTAAAATAATTTTATAAACTATTTAAAAAAAATTGCACAAAAAACCAAGCCCGCACGCGCTGGCGCATGCTAGGGCGAGTGAGACTGGTGCTTGGGGCTCACGCGCCGGTCATCTTCTCCGGCTATGGCTTGCCAGAAAATTACAAAAGCTATACCAAACGAAAGTCCATGAAGAGTCGATCCTAGGGGTACCTGAATGGGCTCCAAAGGAGGCCCAAAAGCAGGCCAATGGAGGCCTCGAACTCTCGACCAGGCGGTCCGCCTAGGGTTCCGACGAAGCTTCGATTCGTCTTTGATTCTGCTCCGTTGCTCGCCAAATGCTCCAGATATGATCTTCAAGCTATGGGCAACAAAATCCCCTTATCATTGCCTCTCAATTCGTCCAAGATAGCCCTCGATTTGAAGCTTCTTTTCCAAAAAATTTCGACCATCTTCGAGCTCTATTTATAGGCGATTTCAAAGCTTCAAATGGCCTTGGATGCCTTGCCCATTGCCTTAGGAGTCTCCACCGTCCCTAGATCGACCTAAAAGCACTAATATTCGCCTACAAAATTGAGTTGCAGGTCTCCCATTTTTGGCCAGCTTTCTTGGCCGATTTTCTCGAAATTTTGGCCATTCTGGTGGCCGTTGTCGGCTCATTATGGTTCCTACGAGATCCTCGACCATCCCTCGTGCCAGCCCATTGCCTGAAATGGCTGGCCAGAGATGGTGCGCCACTGTTAGAAGCCATGGCTATGGACTTTCCAAAATTACAGTTTTGCCCCCTCAGATTCGATTTTTCCATTTTGACCCCTTTCCTCACAACCCCTACACTTTCCTCAATTTCCATTGAGCCCCTTAAGTTCCAACTTTCAATTTCCTCTTTGCCACTTTTACAAAAAATGACATTTTGACCCCCCTTGGGCAACTTTGGAAAATTGCACTTAGGCCCGTTTCTCTGTTTAGGCTTTAAACCTACTCGTTTCTTCCTGAAACCTCTGAAGGGTTGCTTTACTTGACAAACCGAAGCTTCCCATAGCTTTCGTTATCATTTCGGGAGTCTCTTACAAGAATTCAGTTTTGCAGCTTAAATGGCGGCTGCATTTTTGCTGTACCGAAAATCGTTCCTGATTGCATTTCTTTCAGTCCTAAAAATCATGCCTCAAGATGCTCGTTAGAGGCATTCCTATTTCCTTAGACATTTAAGCTTTAGGGTACTCTCTTCGGCTGATTCGATAAATTTTTTGGGCTTTTCAGATACTTAATTTTCCCGAATTTCCAATTTTCATTTAAAATAATAACCCAAAGTTCTTGGGTATTACATTCTCCACCCCTTAAAGAAATTTTGTCCTCTAAATTTTTGTATTCTTACCTACTAAGACATCAATATCAGGCTTACAACTCGTAAAAGCAACAACTTTTATCTCTTAGTCGAGCATTATCATTGATCATTTCGTAAACACATCAATTGCATTACTTACATAAATAATGCCTATCGGGTGTATTGGGTTTTTGTACAGAATATCCCGTTGTAGCTCTTTATCGTCGGCCACATACATCAAAAATAGTTGATAGCATCACCAATATAAACGTACTATTCATTAACATCCCTTTATTCCATAACATCTTTGATAACATTACATAGAAAATCTCAAAATTTACTACTTTCATCCTACTTCCTCGAACAACAAGGGATATTTTTGCCTAATCGTGTCCTCGAGCTCCCACGTAGTTTCTTCCTCAGTATGATTTCTCCACTGAATCTTTACCAGTGGGATGACTTTATTCCTTAGGGCTTGGTCGCGCTAATCTAGGATTCGCTCGGGCGACTCTGGATAAGTCAGATCATCTCTTAGCTCGATTACTTCCACTCGAATTTCCTGGGTTGGATCCTGTATATGCCTTCGAAGTTGAGACATATGGAAGACATCATGGATGTTGGACAGGCTAATAGAAAGTTCTAGGTGATAAGCCAACGGTCTAACTCGTCCTTTAATTGGATACGGTCCAATAAATCGGGGTCTTAGCTTACCTTTCTTGTAACACCCCGCCCTATACAGGTGTGTCACTATAAGGAAATTCCTGGTTTTTTTTTTTTTTCCAAGTCTGTTACTTGCGGCGCCTGTGAGCACAATCTTCACATGCAGATGAAACACTCATCGCAAAACTACAGTCGACACCCGCGGTGATCTCAAGAACAATCTCCACATGCAGATATATACCCCGAGAGTTCCAGTCTTACTCGTTTAGTTAACATTAGCATAATCATAACTGAACGAAACATTTCAAATATAGCGGAATACTTAACCATCAAAATAACGTGGCCTGCCACGTGTTACACAAGATGTTCCCTACCAACATACATATAACATCGTTACTAAATGTTTACAACACCGACGTACGATTGTTCATACATATAGAAAAATAAGTTCCTATGCTATCAAATGATACAATGACTATCACATAAACACCATTGGCTCTCCGGCCTCGTCCTTGACCTCGCAACTGTCCCTAATTGGAACGTTGAATGTTCCAGGGGCATAACCCAGGTTAGATGATGAAACATCTAAGTGAAGGCATGAAATAGTTTATATAATGCATGAAAGACACATGAGCATGGCATACTAAACGACAACATGCAAGACACGTCAAACTTGAGAAATTTCCCTGACATACTTAATCCCCGTGTGCCCTACCGTGTCACTCGGTTACCAGTCCCGGATGCCCTACCGTGTCACCCGATCACCAGTACTGGCCCCGGGTGCCCTACCGTGTCCCATTCCCAAGAAGACCCCGTCCCGCCCCGTATGAACCCAACGATGTAATGAAACTAGACCCCAAATGATATGAAAATTCACATGCCATGCACTAACATTTTAAAGTAAATCAGTTAATGCAATGTAGCGAATGTCGACACAATGACCATAAGCAAAAACCTTGTAATATAAGCTAAGTCTAGGAGGGTATAATTGCTCACTAGAACTCACCAAATGCACTTAAAAACACTTTCAAGACAAGGTAAAGCTAGAATCAAACCACTCACCTCAATTCGGAAAAGTTCGAATTTCGCCTCGAAAAACGTGCCACTCCTTGAAAATCGCGTAATCCTCTTCCAACGATCCAATTGACTCATATTTCACCATTTAAGACCTTTGGAATCAACGTTTCTATTTTTCCACAATTTTTTTCTATTTGTATTTATTTTTCAAACATCTATACCTTTGGAAATTCATTAAAAATACCAAACATCAATTTTTACAAAATATTCTTCCATGATAATTCCTAAAATATTTCTACCTAAATTCTGAAATTAAAAACACACAAAAACCCCACCTCACGCGCCCTCACGCGCCACCCAGAGGTCCTGCGAGTGGGAGCCACGCGCCGCCGTCTGGTTATCTTCTCTGGTCGTCTTCCTCGATTCCGGCGACGTCCAATGCCCTAAATTCTTATAGGGGCTTGTAGAGCTCTTCAAGGCGACCCCAATGGAACCTTCAATCGTCGGAAAAAGTGGCCGAAGGTGGGTTTAAAACCCAGTTGCAGGTCGCGGAGGCGGCGGTTCGACTTTCTGGCCAAGCTTCCAAAACCCCTCCAAATCTATACCAAACGCTCCCAAATTTTCCAGAATCAATCCTTAGAACACTAAGAACAAAAGCCCCTTATCCTTGCGCCTCAATTCAAGCCCAAACGCCTTGAATTTCTCTCGATTCTTTTTGAAACCCTCGGCCTTGGTTGGCTATTTATACCCGTTTTCGACGCCAAAGCCACCAAATCTTGCTTGATCTTATCTCCTTATCCCTAAATCTAGCTTCTAAATCGATCAAATAGCCCTAAATCATGAGATTTGGACCTTAAAAATTTTGACCGAATCGACGGTCACTTCCGCCATTAAATCCGATCGCATCAAGGCCATTTCCGGCCAATGGCAAGCCTTAGCAGCTTCATCATCACCTGAAGCTACCCTAGCACCCTCCAAGCGACCTTCCCGACGCCTCCAGAGGTGGCTGCCGACGGCCATGTGTGGTGGTCGTGTTCCCACTATGCAAGTTTTACAAAATTGCATTTTTACCCCCCAATTTTCTTCATTTGACATTTTGGCCCTTTCCTTTGAGTCCCTGATCTTTCTAAATATACCACAACGACCCTCAAGTTCTATATTTTCCATTTCTTTTTTGGAATTTCTGAAAAATTCGTCGATTCGACCTCCCATTGATATTTTACAAAATCTGCACTTTTGCCCGAACTCTCCTAATTGCGTGCTTTTGACTTCAACCCTTCGAGATCTCTTGATTTTTAGCAAATATCGCCCAATTGTGCCATTTCTCCTCAATTGGCTCATCTTAACCTAGTCATTCGTCTTTCGTTTAAGTTTTGAATATTGCACTTAGGCCCGAAACTTTGCTAAATATCATTTTGACCCATATCTTCAAAAATTCTCTTATTATTTAATACCGGGTTAGTTCCTGGTATGAGCTCGACTGAGAACTCGATCTCTCGAGGTGGCGGCAATCCTGGTAGATCTTTTGGAAATACATCTTCATAATCTCGTACTATCCGCACCTCCTTGAGCTTTGGTACCTCTTTCTCTTTCAAACGAGCATAGGCTATACATCCATGAGATCCCTGGCTTATCAACTTTTCTGCCTTCCTGGTCAAATTCATTTTTCTATTCCTAGGGTCACCCTGTCCTCGAAATTTGACCAATTCCCCTTTGGGTTTCTTTATGGTCATTACCTTTCTTCGACAATCTATACTGGCATCGTATTTGGACAAGAAATCCATTCCTAAGATTATGTCGAAGTCATACACTTCTAGCAAAATTATATCAACTTGAAATTGAGCATCACTTAAACTAATTTTGCATTCTTCTATCACCCTTGAGGACCTTGTACTTTTACCCATGGGCATCAAAATTATTATCGGAGACTCCATAAGTTTAGTCTCTACCCCTAAAATTGTAGCTAAAGCATAGGACATAAATGAATGTGTTGACCCAGGGTCTATCAATGCATGAACATGGGTATCCGATATGAAGAGCGTACCTTGCACGACTGCAGGATTTGTCCCCACATCTTCCTTGGTGAGGTTGTAGACACGTCCTTGATGAGTCCCACGAGCCTCTCCTGCCTTTTCAGTTAGCCCATCCGCTTGTCCGAGTCTTGGCCTTTTCGAGCAATTACTTGAATAGTGCCCTGGTTGATTGCACTGGAAACACACCACTTTCGACAGGTCTTTAATTGGAGGTGTTTCCTTTCTCTTGCGGCAATCCCTACTTATGTGCCCTTGCTTTCCGCAGGAATAACAGATAGAAGTTCCTGCTAAGCATTTCCTCCCTGGATGGCTCTTTTTGCACTTGAAGCATTGCTTGCTGCCCTGGGGATTTTTATTTCCCGATTTCTGCTCCGAGTCCCCTTTTGTTTCTCCAGACCTAATCTGGTTCACTTGCAAAAGGTTCATCTCCGTCGTCAAAGCTTTACTTAGAGCTTCCCCATATGATTCGATCGACCATGTGCTCAAGGCCTGCAGTAGATCCACCTGAAGTCTTGACATAAACTTTTGTGCTTTCTACCACTCATTGGTATCATACATTGGCACATACTTAATGAGTTGATTGAATTTGGTGTCATATTGAGCCACCGACATTTCTCCAATTTGCTTCAGGTTCGCAAACTCCCAGCTTTTTTCCTGCCTCCAGCTAAGCGGGAAGTACTTATTATTGAAGGCCTTCTTGAATGCCTCCCAAACTGATACTGGGGTCTCATCAGTTCCAGACCCTTGCCTCGAGCGGGATCTTTGCAACGCTCGCTCTGTAGTCTGCCACCACTTCCCAGCTTCTTCCTCCAACATGAAAGTGGCACAATTTACTTTATCCTCGTCGTTGAATTGGAGATGTCGAAGCAACTTCTCTGATTGCTCTAACCAGTACTCGGCCATGTTGGGGTCATCATGGGTCTTCCCTTTAAAAGTTGGTGGTCGCTGCAGTCGGTATTGTTCCAGCACATTTTTAGTGTGCCTAGGTGGTCCTTCTCTGGTTGCGTGGGTCAAAAGATTCTCTATAACCTTTTCGATGCGATCCAAGCGTCCTTCAGGAACTGATGACTCCGTCTCTGGTTCTCCCGTTTGGATGCTACTACTGTAGCGACGATTTCCACTGCTTCTTACATATTATATTCCCCGATTGGGGCTGATAAGAGTCATATTCCTTTGCTGTCTTGTGGTTACCATCTGAAAGACAAGATAAAATCTCATTCCACGAGAATTTCTTGAAAAAGGAAATTTTATTTCATAACATTGTATATAACATCGATTACGAGAAACATAAGGCACACATCTAAAACACTGGTAAGCGAGAACATAAGATCGCCCACAATTCTTTTCTATGGGCTGGTAGACTTCCAGACCCAAACATCATCGCTTATTGTGTCATCCTCAGACTCTACCTCAGGTCCTTCGAGATCGTCATGCACCGTTATTCCTTCTTCTTCATCGTCCGAGCTAAGGTAGCTGGCGCCCATCATATCGGCATCGGCTACCACCATGTCTTCCCAATTTTCATCGGGGTCGGACATTTCTTCTTCCTCCAGTTCATCTCCCTCGTACATGTTGAGGGCATGGTCGCGGAACTGCTGGCAGTAGAAGAACAAGGATGCATAGTTGCCTTGGAGGTAAAGTCCTTCGACTAGGTCTCTTCGTACTCCTTCCATATGATTTATCAGAAAATTGACTTAGGCAGTCATTAGGCTTGGTCGCACGAAACTGCTCGGCGGCACATCTCTTAGAATTCCTTCGAGGAGGTCCAGGCGACCGAAGACATCCACCACAATTGGCTCGTTATCTGCCCATCGGCTGATCTAGTGGGTCACCTAGAACTGCTCGAGATAGTCGTTTTCCATGCTGCCATTTAAAAGTCAGTTAGCTTTTCTACTATTCACCGAGAACAGTAGCCATTTAGCGTTTTGTACATGAATAGTGCACCAGGTAAGTTCACAGGTAAGAGAGGTGGGTCACAATGGACACACTTAAGTACCAAATCTTGCCTTAGCCAGAACTTTCCTAGACATGCACATTTCAGTACAACACACTTAAGTTCGCAACCTTTAAACTTCGATTATCAATCTCTTAATCTATAGATAAGGATTTCTTAATCTAAGTTTTCTAAACATCAAGTTCATAGATCCCTAAAGATCTATCCTGATTCTTTAAATAGAACTTTGGCTCTGATACCAATTGTAACACCCCGTCTTCCAGGGCATTAAATTATGCTAGGATTTTTTTTTTTTACATCAAACATAAACTGGCAATAAATCCTCAATATGACTTTTATTTAATAACACTCCCAAATATAGTAAGGGAATGATACACTTTAAGCATAGCGGAAGCAAGATCAGAACCTGTAAGGAACCTCGAAAACATAACATATGTGGGTACATACATATCGTTCACCCAACATAATATTACAGACGATATTAAAATCTAAACAATACATCCGAATAAAATAGATAGTCCTAGTCCCACATGGGACCCACAAAATTTCCACCACGATCATGCCTCAATCACATCCTTGCCTTTTCGACTACTTGGCTCGCCTGGAACGTGGAATATTCCAGGGACATAATCCAATATCAGAAGATGAAATCTTTTGAGTGAGGATTAGATAAATATGAATGAATGATGCATGATGAATGGACAATTATAAACATATACCCACAATATAACTTCCCAGGCCTACCGGCCCGGCACGGAACCCTAGGCAGAATCCCGAACCTCTTGTAGGATAAGCTTAAAGTTGTTCCTTTAATTTTTCTAGGGGAATTTTGGCTACACTTTTAGGGTAACATCCCAACCCCATGCACGAGTTTCAATATGACAAAAATATCGTGTCGTGCATATATCACGTTTTCCCATGCAATAATATATGAACGAAAATGATCATAACATGTGAAAATATTATGCATAGTAAGAAAATCATGTAATATATGAATTATAGGGACAAAATCAATCACCTTTCACAGTTATTGGGATACCTAAAAAAATGTGCAAACTACCTCAATTTGCGTGCCAATCTTAAATTTTGTACCAAATATTTCACCTCACTTCCCAAAGCACCCTAGGCAAGATATTTGTTTAAATATTCAATAAAACCTATTTTTCTTTAATTTTCTTGTTTTTTTCTCTATTTTTCTTCAATTTTTCCTTACTAATATTCCAAAATAAATACCTACACCTATTTTTCACCAAATATTTTTACATAGGAAATTCTAAAATAATTTTATAAATTATTTAAAAAAAAAATGCACAAAAAACCAAGCCCGCACGCATTGGCGCGTGCTAGGGCGAGTGAGACTGGTGCTTGGGGTCCACGCACTGATCATCTTCTCCAGCCACGGCTTGTCGAAAAGTTACAAAAGATATACCAAACGAAAGTCCATGAAGAGTCGATCCTAGGGGTACCTGAATGGGCTCTAAAGGAGGTCCAGAAGCCGGCCAACGGAGGCCTCGAACTCTCGGCCAGGCGGTCCGCCTAAGGTTCCGACGAAGCTTCAATTCGTCTTCGATTCTGCTCCGTTGCTCGCCAAATGCTCCAGATATGATTTTCAAGCTATGGGCAACAAAAACCCCTTATCCTTGTCTCTCAATTCGTCCAAGATAGCCCTTGATTTGAAGCTTATTTTCTTGAAAATTTTGGCCATCTTCGAGCTCTATTTATAGGCGATTTCGAAGCTTCAAATGGCCTTGGATGCCTTGCCCATTGCCTTAGGAGTCTCCACCATCCCTAGATCGACCTAAAAGCACTAATATTCACCTGCAAAAGCGAGTTGCAGGTCTCCCATTTTTGACCAGCTTTCTTGGCCGATTTTCTCAAAATTCCGGCCACTCCAGTGGCCATTGTCGGCTCATGATGGTTCCTACGAGATCCCTGACTATCCCTCATGATAGCCCATTGCCTGAAACAGCCGGCCAGAGATGGTGCGCCACTATCAGAAGCCATGGCTATGGAGTTTTTGAAATTGTAGTTTCGCCCTCTTAGATTCGATTTTTCCATTTTGGCTCCTTTCCTCACAACCCCTACACTTTCCTCAATTTCCATTGAGCCCCTTAAGTTCCAATCTTTCAATTTCCTCTTTGCCACTTTTGCAAAAAATGACGTTTTGACCCCTCTCGAGCAACTTTGGAAAATTGCACTTAGGCCCGTTTCTCTATTTAGGCTTTAAACCTACTCGTTTCTTCTTGAAACCTCTGAAGGGTTTCTCTACTCAACAAACCGAAGCTTCCCATAGCTTCCGTTATCATTTCAGGAGTCTCTTACGAGAATTCAGTTTTGCAGCTTAAATGGCGGCTGCATTTTTTCTGTACCAAAAATCGTTTCTGATTGCATTTATTTTGGTCTTAAAAATCATGCCTCGAGATGCTCGTTAGAGGCATTCCTATTTCCTTGAAATTTAAGCTTTAGGGTACTCCCTTCGGCTGATTCGGTAAATGTTTTGGGCTTTTCAGATACTTAATTTTCCCGAATTTCCAATTTTCCTTAAAAATAATAACCCAAAGTTCTTGGGTGTTACACATTCAAGGTAAGTAGTTCTATCCTAAAACTTGGTTTACTATGTGAGTGTTCGCTCCTATGATTTGGTTTACCGTGAGTTGTTTGTCGAATCTTGATTTTGTTATATGCAATGGTTTTGGCATGTGAATGGTTGATTTCATGTGGATGGTTCATCCAAAATTTTTATTTATGTGTGCAATGAAATACGTGCATTGAAATATCGTTTTATGTAATGCATCATTGAATGTCGGGGTTATGGCATTGACATGTGTGTTGGACATGGGTAGTGTTCCGGGATGCTTTTGAGTGGGAACATAATCTTTAACGTGATTGTGGTGAGCCGGTTCTTGCATTGATGTTGACCCTCCCGTGTCGGGAGTGGTAATGATTGTTCCGGAGATGTCAGAGAGATGCGTTGATGTTGCCCCTTTTAAGCAGGATTGTGTTATGCCAACATGTCGGTGTGGTTATGTTGCCTTTAGAGAGATTGCTCTTTTCCCGTGGTATGGTTAAGTGTCGGGTGAGATTCTCTTGGGCTGGGACATGTCAGGATGTGTCAGTTGTTCATGGTTTTACATTCATGGAAATGTTTTGAACTCTCACTAGATGACTTATCATCTAATTTGGACTATGTCCCGAGAATATTCAAATTTTCTAGGTGAAAGTAGCGGCGTCAAGGGAAAGAAGGTTATCAAGATGTAGCTGTCATTTACATTGGTCATCTTTAGTGTATATTTTGTCTATGTTTGGAGTGTTAGTAGTTGTTGTTGAGCATGAGTCTCTATGTGTTTCGTTATGAAGTTGTCATGTCAAACGATGATACGGTTCCAATGATATAAATGAAATGTTCAGTTATGTATAATTTTGAGGTTTCGATCTTGCTTTTGCTGATGAAATAATGGTTACCTGTCTTAGCTTATTCATTTTTAAAGTTGATATGCTGAGAAGGTAGAATTGGGATTATCGAGGATTGATTTATGTTGAGTATATGTTGATATATATATATATATATATCCTCGAAATCCTAAGTCGTTTAACTCTCGGGAAAATAAGGGCATTACGTGAGGCATAATCACAAGTATTGGCATTTAGCCAGTTGGAGGATAGTGACACTGCCCAGCCCTTGCAGCCAGCTACTGATGAGAGATCATTATGGTTGGAGGTTACAGCCGGTAAGAAAAAAGGTTGCGTCTATTGCATGTCATCCCTAGTTCCTACTACGTACCATCGCCACCACCATCACAGTCGTCATCGAGCTCATTGGCAGAGCATATTCAAGAAGTTGTTAGGGTAGCTATGGAACCCATTCACAATCGCTTGTTAGCTATTGAAGGTAGGTTGCCTCCCTCGCCGTAGTCTTCATCATCGTCACCCCCGAATCCTTCGGATCATTAAAATGATTCGTTATTGGTATGGATGATAGATACATTTGACGATGTATTTCTATTATTTATGGACGTGTTATTGGTATGGATGATAAATTTTATGAAGTATTTCTATTATTTATGAATGTGCTATTGGTATGGATGATAGATTTTACGATGTATTCCTAATATTTATGGATGATGTGTATTACTATATGGATTTATTGTATAGTATGGATGATTTTTTTCAGTTCGTATATTGTGTTTATCAGTTTGAATTTTAAAATTTTGAAAGAAAATAAAATTTATTTTTAATTATATTTAATTTTGAGACAGATTTAGAAACAAAAAAATTCGTCTCAAAATCACTCTAAAATTACAAAAAATGAAAAATTCCATCTCTAAATCCGTTTCAAATTAGAGACGAAAAAAATCCACCTCAAAATCCGTCTCAAATTACAGACAGAAAAATCTGTCTAAAAAATCCGTCTCAAATTAGAGACAATAAAAATTCGTCTCAAATTTTACGATGGGCATTTATTTGATAGCTCGAAATCCATCTCAAACTGAACATCCGTCCCAAAATGACTATTTTCTTGGAGTGACTCGGGCTAGCCTAAGCTGCTCTATCTTATAGCCTATTGTTAGGAAATGTCTTCTTGTAAAGAATCTTTTTGAAACTGTTGAGGTCTACTAAGATCCGTCTGAGTTCCCATTTTCTCAATTTGACAGAGATAACTAGGGGTCATTATAACTTAGTGAGTTGGGAGGTCTTCATTTGAGAATGAGATAATCTCTTCATTTTTTGATCACTTAGAACTTGACTATTTAGCTCAGGGTTCTCTTTACTTTGGTTTAACATAGCCCTTGGGTACAACTCCTATCACTAGTGTGTGCAAGATCAATGGCTACTTGAGATCTTATAGAGGTGTTTCCCTTCTTCCTAAGAGGCATTTGACTTTGGGATTGTTTGCCCCTATGCGTTCAGTGTTTGGATCAACTTTTTCTTCTATCATATTTGGACTAGTGTGAACACCTTTCCAGAACCACGAAGTCATGGAGATGATCGTGGTTGATCAACTCTTGGATTTCATCCTTAAGATGTTGGCAATCCTTAGTATCATGCCCATGATCCTTGTGAAAGTGATAATATTTCCTATTATGCCCATGAGGGAGAGCTTGCATCGAGGTGGGGGGTCTTTGCAAATAATCCTTTCCTTCTAAGAACATGAGGATCTTAGCTCGGCTAGCATTGAGGGAAGCGTAGCTAACTACGCTTCAATGGGTGTTACTTGGACACAAGCGATTGTGAGCCCTTCCTTTGTGCTTATTGGGCTTAAGCTTTGTAGCCTGTTTGTTCTTCTCATTTTCTTTCTTCTTAGGTTACTCAACTGGTTTGACCTTCACCATTTCCTCAACATTAATATTTTTTGTTAGCTAGAGTGAGGGTCTCCGTAAAAGTTTAAGGTGGGGTCTTTGTTAGGGATAGAGCAAAGGACCCCGCCTTTAGGCCATTTTGAAAAGCTACCATTGCAGTCTGTTGGTTGAAATCTTCAATAGTTAAAGACTTTTTCTCATTAAATCAGGCCACAAAATCTTTTAGTGACTAACTTGAGTTTTGTTTGATGTTAACAAGGGTCGTGGAGGACTTTTGATGGCACTTTAGGATTGCATAATGGGTGAGGAAATATTTCTTTAATTCTTCTTAATTGTGGATAGAGCGGTGTGAGAGGCTAGAGTACCATGTTTTGGCATGCCCTTCCAACGTAGTTGAGAAGGTGTGACACCACATTGTGTTTGACTCAACTTGGACTAACATGTGAGACAAGAAGAGATCCACATGGTCACAAGTGTCGCTAGTCCCATCATATAACTTAATGGTTGGGATACATAAATTTTTTTGGTGGGACCTCCACCACTATTGCTTAGCTCAAGGGCTAATTAAGGCTAGGGATATCGACGATCTCCCCTATTCTTCTACAACTAAGCTATTTGCTTCTCTATGAACCTAAGTTGTTTTTCTTGTAGGGTCTCATTTTCTCACAAAGGGAAATAACACGAGGCTTTCTCTTCCAAGTAACATTGCTCCTGCTTGAAGTGTTGAGAATCTCGGTTCTCCTATTGATCTTCCTACTCATGTCACTCATTTTATTGGTGTTGCTCCTCCTGGTGGTGTTGCTTGTCCTGGTGTTATTGCTCGGTCCAATGCTACTCTTCATTGCATTGAAGCTCAAACTGAAGAATGTATCTCCCAAGTAACTATGTGAGTTGTTGCATCTGTTTCTCTAGGAAAGCTAACCAATATGAATGTGGAAGAGGGTTTTTTAGGGGCAGTTGGTTGTTTGAGTTGATATGTAACCCCCCGCCTTCCCAAGGCGTTAGGTAACTTAAGATTCCAGGGATATAGATTTTCTTCCAACGGATACCCAACACAAAATCGTTCCCCGAAGATCCCGTTACACCTTCTTAGTATATCAACTATGAACCATTAATAAACTAAGACAGGTACATCACCTCAAATGCGGAAGCTAGATCGAAACCTTAATAGACATAATCGAAACCACTTTATTTATAATATAAAGTCAAACCAACGCTTACATGACGTTCTCAAAATAAACTACAAAATTGAAAGCGACATATTATAAGTTATCCACTAATCACCGTTACTTCTCGATGATCCCTTTTCCTTTCTCACCGCTGCCTTCACCTAGAACGTTTGAATATTCTAGGGACAAAGTCCATATTAGATGATGAATCATTTAAGTGAGAGTTCAAAAACATGTTTTCATGAATGTATGCAAGACATGAAATAAACCAACACAACCCGGCAAGCCCTAGCCTAAGAGAATCCCACAGCACTTAACCCTACCACGGGAAAAAAACAATCTCTCTAGAAGTCATGCCACCATACCGACACATCGACACGATGCGGTTCTAGCTTAAGAGTGCAAGGTTAATGCATCTCCCTAACATCTCGAAAACAATCGTTTCCAACTCCCGACCCAGGAGGGTCACATCAACGCAAGAACCCAACTCACCACATTTACGTCGGAGATTACGTTCTCACTCTAAGCATCCAAGAACCACTACACAATCTCAACTAAAACTCATATGGACCACTTAGTCATCCTAGTGCAACTTCCCTGACCAAACGGCCTGGCACGAAAACCAAGGCAGCTATCCCGGCATGCACACCAGCATAAGATACCCCTATTATTCCGTCACACCCTTAGAGAATTATGGCTACACTATCCAGACAATATTTTAGGTTGACATTCCATACGAACAACACAAAACGCATGATTATGCAACTCAAATCTCATATGGACCATCTAGTCATCCTAGTGCAACTTTCCTAACCAAACGGTTCTGCACAAAAACCAAGGCAGCTATCTTGGCATGTACACCAGCACAAGATACCCCTATTATTTCGTCATGCCCTTGGAGAATTATGGCTATACTATCCAGACAACATTTTAGGCTGATATTCCATATGAACAATCACAAAACGCAAGACAATGCCACATTTCACAATTCAATGCATCATATAAACAACAATTTTATAAAAAGCAATGCACAAGTACAAAACGTTTAGGGATGAACCTCCCTCATAAAACCAACCGTCACCGGTTACCGTTCGCATGCAATAAAACTGTTTTTCATCAAAGCTCAACACATTTAAGTAGCACAAATACCAAGTTTTAGGGTAGAAACACTCATAGTAAACAAGTTTGGGGGGAGAACCACTCACAGGTTAAAACCAAGTTTCTAGGTATAACACTCACCTCGAAAATATTCAGATTGCCTCGATCCTCGTGTACGACCTCAGTTTGCGTGTCAAATTTCAAACACTTGAACTTATACTCAACCTTAAGCCACAATACTCCCTAAACATCATATTTAATTAAAGAGCATCAAAATCTATTTTTTCTCAATTTTTCTATAATTTTCTCCATTTTTCTCCTAATTTTCACCTCGATAATTCTAAAATAATTATCTCCTCAGACATTTTTTTCAATTTTTTCAACACAATAAATCCTAAAATAATTTAAGGGAAATATTGATATAAAATTCCAAAAATACCCCTATGTCACGCGCCCTACATGTGGATATACGTGAAGGATGGTGCATGCAACCACGCATCGTTCTTCTTCTTTAGATCCGGCCGTCAATGACTGCTCCGATGGCCAAGCGAAGCCCACCCTCTTGAATCCCTTCCTTAGTCGATCACAATGGCACCACTGGTAGACCGAAACACCACTGGAAAACGCCCCAAATCGCGAGTTGCAGGTGCGGCGGAGGCGTTCACCTCAAGCTTTCTGGCCAAGCTCGAACAACCACCAAACGAACACTAATCTGCACCAAAAGCTCCAGATTTTCTCCCCTTAACACAAGGATCAAAAGCCCTCTATCCACTCTCTTCGATTCACCCTCAATCGTGAGCAATTTGTGTGTAAACTTTTGGCCAAAACCCATGCTATTTATAGCAAAATTTCGGCTATTTTGCAACCAATCAGAGGCTAAGGCTTGGCCCCTAAGCCTCCTTGCGCCGTATACCACCTCTCCCAGGCCTCCCTTGGCCGTCCCATTGACGAAAATGGTGGCCATGTGCGGTGGCAGTGCGACGACCGTTTTTGGCTTGTGTTCACACTACCCAGTTTCCATTTATTACACTTTGACCCCTAACTAATTTCTAACATCAGTTTGCCCCTTTCCTTGAGGTCCCTAATCTTTCCAACAATACCACTAAGGCCCATAAGTTTAGTACTCTTCATTTCATCCTTGAATCTCTAGAAAAATTCATCTTTTGACCTCCCTCGGGCAAAATTAAAAAATTGCACTTTGGCCAGGTTGGTCATTTTAACCTTAAATCCATTTGTTTCAACCCGAAATCACTCAAGGGTTGTTTCATATATAAAATCTAAGTCCCCAAGACTCTCCATTGACTTTTCGGATATTCCCTACATCAATTTAATTTTCTCAGCCTGGTCGACAGTTGTATCGAAAACTGTTCCTGATCCAATTTCTTTTAATGCCTAAAATCTTAACTCGTATTACTCATCAATACCATTACATTTTCCTTAATTATCTAGGGTCCGGGGTACTCCTTTCAGACGATTCAATCACTTAAAACTGCGATAGTGTACCCTATAGCCTCATTTTTTTAAAAATTTTATTTATGTCCTTCATAAAATTTCATTTATACCCTTAAGGATTTCTCGGGTATTACATGGTACCCCTTACTTGACTGCAAGATGGATCATGTCTAGGAATGATGAGATTGACAGGTGAAAAGTAGGTAAGATGAGGCAAGCAAAGGCAAGAATAGATTAGCCCCAAGTTGGGCGCCAAAGATGATGGGAAGTAAGGCTAATCACCACATGTTATCTCGAGATTTGGACATAGAGACTTGTACCTCGAGATTAACTCCTTGGGGACTACACTTGTAAGAAAATGACATGGGGCTAGGTCCCTTGATATAGTCTTCGACACTATAATAACTCAAGTTAATAATCAAACTCCGAAAGAAGAATGAGTGTCATCACATTATTAGCATAATTCTAGGATACGTGGTAATATTAGATTACATTTATGGAAAAATAATATTAGATTACATTCTTTAGAGAAGCATTTTGATAATTTTGTCATGCCATATGAACAAGAAGCAATTAATTAACATTTTTGTTGGCCGAATGGAGTAAACACTCCAAATTTTAGCAAATATCAAACCTTGAATTTTATTGAAGGGAGACTGGAGAAAACAAAACTTATGCATTGCGGGCTACGTAACAATCTAGTTGAAGATTCAGATGCTTGTGGCTTTCTTCTCAAAATTCACGAGCTCCTTTTAATTTGATGGACAAAGTCAAACATCAATTTTGTTGGTTGCTCTCTTCGAGTCGCATTGGATGCTTGATCCTTGCTGCTCACTTTACGCATTGGAGGAGTTGATAAGGACATTCTTCCTTCCGAGCCATTCATGTGTTGGAGGAGGAGTGTTGATCATAAAGCCAACACACAGCAATCCTCGGATCTTTTCCTCACCCTAATTATGTCCTCTCGGTCAAACAGTAGGGTTGCAGACAGGTTTATTATTATTATTATTAGGAAATTAAAGAAATATTTAGCATTCTAAGGTTTGGTATAAAAACAGAACCCAATCAAACATTTATAACAACTTTTCTTGGCATTACAAATTTTATTATTGCACTTAATTTCTTTGCCGTTAATCCATTTAGATTTTTTGAAATATCTAAAAAATAAAAAACATGTTCAATGTATGAAAGTAAAATTGTACCAATCAATTAAAAAAATATAAACCGAAAAAAAAGAGCAAATTAAAACTCAAGATCTCGTAATTAAACAAGATAATCGTCGAGTCTGGGTTCAATTTGAATTATAGTACTAGTAATCAACCAAAACCATTAATTAATTTGTCCAGCTAATTAATTGATCTTACAAAAAGAATATTGAAAAAAAAAAGAAAGAAAAGAAAAAAACAGAGATCAAGAAGGAGAAGGCCTGTACCCGTGCTCAATCGCAGGTACCGTTCGACTGCCAGTCGCCGTGGGGGCTCTGACATGGCCAACCATTGTCACTTGCAGAGCCTCCTCCTCGTAGGCCCTCCTCTCCATCTCCTCCATCCTCGCTTTCTTCTTCACCTTTGCCAGCAGCGCAATCAGAAGCAAGCTCAGCAGGAATGCCCCCAGCGCTGCTCCTATGGAGCTCCCCATCGCTAGCTTCCATCTGCTGATCACTTTCTTCCTCTCCGGAACCAGCGGCGACTCGACCACTAACCCGAAGTGCCCATTCCCTTTCGCCCCACAGACGTAGTTCGCAGACACTTGGTTTCCCAGTGTTATCTTCCCGTCATGTTCAAAGCGAGCACACAATGGTATCAGCCCCCCCATCGCGTTGTTCACAATTCCGGCGCTGCCGAAATCTACAGTAATGGGATTTCTCCCGGCCAGAATCCCAACTTCAAAAGGGTTGCTTGAGTTCACGTCATCGCCACCATTATAGGCTAGCAAGCCTAGAACAGGAGATACAAGTCGGTACCCGGATAACTCATAATTCTCATAGTAAATAGATGACCAGTTGGATCCAAGGTTTTGCGTGATTACTACGACTCTTTCTACACAAGGATGAACAATCACGCCATTCCCCAAGTGAAATTCCTTCAACTTAGCACCATACCTTCGAAGACTGCCGCATCGAAACCTTGCTGTGTGAACTTCTATGCCGGAAAGATTTGCTGGTAGATGTACGGGACGTGATGTTCCAGTTCTGGAATTCTTTTTATTATATGAGTGGAACGTGTAGTCTCTGATGACAAGATCAAGGAGACGGGCTGACTTGATCTCCTGAGCTTCGCCTTTGATCGTCAGTGCGAATGAAACCAATGGAAGGAGGAGAATCAACGGTAGTATGAGAGAAAATAGAGAGCACATTTCAGGAATAAGTGAGAGAGATGTTAGCTTTGCTTCTAGGGCTAGATGTTTACAAATCAGCAAAATGTATACACGTTTCTTCTTCTGGGACTGTGCGCAGGGACATTAAAGCAAGAGCTGGTTGCACCAGCGGAGAGAAATCTATGGCCAAAACCCAACTTTTGCTACTGTAGTAGTTAGCTAGATTCAGACTAGCCAGGTTGGAGTTACACAGAGGAAAGTTTGGACCTTGGATCGTGAAACTTTCCCAAATGCAAAGTGAAGTTGAAAGAAAGTAAAAGTTCATCTTTCTTTTCCAATAGTTATATGGAGTTGTGGAAGTTAATTTAGTCTTTCCACCTATTTATTAATCTCCGAAGTAATTTATGTTGATATTTTATCCTTAAAAGAACGTCACATTTTTGGTGCAATTATACATGTATATACTTCCTTTGTTGATTGATTCTCCCGTCTAGAGGGAAAGAACTTCTTCTTCACGATGGATGTAAATGTAATTTAGGTATTTATATACATATATTTGTGTTGAATGTTAATTAATATTAGATCCCTCCAAATCTTAATTACTAGTTGTGCAATTAGTCGTCAACATCCATGTCTTGTAATATTCAACCTAGCTATATGCTTGACTTAGTTGATGAAATGAAAATGAATATATATGGTATCTGTACATAGAAAAATAAAGAAAGAAAGAAAATACATACTAAATATAAATATATAGCTATACCCTAGCTATCCATTTATTTAAATGATGTAGTGGTAAGTAGGAGGGAGCCAGGTTTAAGGCTTTAAAAAGTGGAACATGCATGGATATGATAGCTGGGTTGGTTGGGGAGGAATGATTTGAAGCGTGGGTGCAATGATGGCATTTCATTCTAAAAGGAAATGGAAAAGTAGGAATGGCGTGCTTATAGAAAATGCACATATAGTCTTCTCTTTGGGGCTAGCATTTGTGTGTTGATAACATGTTCCCCACTCCACCAACTCTGTGGGTCTCGTCTTAATTACCTAGCTTCCCATTGCCATGGCCAGCAATCCAGCTTATGTTGACTTCAAATTAACATTTGCAAATTTGCTAGTCAATGATGATGTTACGTAACATGCAGTTAGTAATTCAAAGAGTCATCTTGAGAAGATCAAGAGTCTAATTTAATTTAATGTATTTATTTAGCTCTTATGTACTCAAATAATTATATATTATATATATACATAAAATGAGAAGACAGTTTTGGTGTGCTCCACAAAATCCTCTACCCCCTAATATTCTCCAACAAAATTGGTATCATAGTAGAGAATCGGAGAGGAATAGTATGACACAACAAACAGGAAGAACCCATATTGGAGGTAACTGTTGCGATTCATTATATATACATAAAATGAGAAGAAAGTTTTGGTGTGCTCCACGAAATCCTCTACCTCCTAATATTCTCCAACAAAATTGGTATCATAGTAGAGAATCAGAGAGGAATAGTGTGACACAACAAACAGGAAGAACTCATATTGGAGGTAGCTGTTGCGATTCAATAGCAGTAGTCCAAGAAGGAGATCAGAGAAGCCAATCATGGAAGTTGTACTGTCACCACCAAACCCATAGAAGAAAATAGAGCACTGGTACACGGTGACTTTGAAACTCAACCCGATTACCTTCATCACCGACAAGGCGTTGAGTAGCATGAAAAAGGCTGATTGGACTTAGATTTCTAGGATGCCATCAGAGAAAGGAAGAAGTCGCGCTGAAATGAAGAAGACCCATCGAGGGTTTCTGTTGTTGAAGCAAATTGGAAGCAAAACCGTTGCTAACGAGGAAGATGGACAGACAGGAAAGAGACTGAACCGGGCTTGAGGAGTTAGAGGCATGGAAATTGAACCGACCATCGGATTTGCTGCCGATAGCTAATCACTGTCGATGGATTGCGTGCGTAAAGAAGCAAGAAAAAAAGAAGAAGAAAAGAAGCCTAATAGTAAAGCAGTGCAGCCGCTGAAATGGTAAAGTTAACTTAAGCCTCACAGTATTAGTTTACACAAATGGCCTCTTCAAGCAACAGGATCCTTCAATTCCTCTATTCACTGGGGAATATTATGAACATTGGTGTGTCAACAATAACATATTCAGCTTTTATTCCATTATGTAGGATCGATTACATGAATTTTAAACTTTCATGTATTTTTATCTTTTGTCATATCTTTATTTAGCCTCATACATTTCATATCAAACTTTAATATCCCTCTCAAAGTCTTTTTAGTCTGCCTTTACTTCTTTTTTTGACTAGTTATTCTATTTTATCAACTCTCCTCACAAGAGCGTCTCTTAATATCATTTTTACATAATCAAACTATTTTAATCTAATCCCTCCCATCTTCTCCTTGATTGGCACTACTCTTACTTTATTACAAATAATCTCATTTTTAATTTTATCTTTTCTTGTATGGCCGCACATCCATCTTAGCATCCTCATTTCCGTTACGCTCGTCTTTTGCTCATTCTAGTGTTTGACTGCCTAATATTCTAAACCATACAACAAGACTGGTTTTATAGTTGTTTTATAGAATTTTTCTTTCAGTTTTAATGAGATTTTACCATCACATAACACCCCATATGCATTTCTCCATTTTAATCAATCTGTCTTAATTCTATGTTTGACATCATCGTGAATTTCTCTATCTTTTTGAATCACTGATCCCAAATATCGAAAATATTTTTTCTTTATATGACCATTTTCAGATCACAAGATTTGTGGGAATACATAAAAGATGGCTTTGTAGAACTTGAATCAACAGCTAATCTCACCAATAAAAGAGTCTCAAAGAACATAGAAGAAAAGATGCTAAAACACTTTCCTATATTTAGCAAGGAGTGAATCTAGACATTTTCTCAAGAATCATGGGAGTAATTTGTGCAAATGAAGCTTGATAAATTCAACAAGAAAAGTTCCAAGGGAATGCTGTCCTGCCTATTCTATCCCGCAAGTGGACGGATCGTGACAAGTAATACAGTGATGAATAGAGTGTCGTACCCACGAGGTCTAACTTTTGACGTTTACTCTAATTGATTTAACCTTAACCTAACACACACATTAACAAAGACTTCAACTGTAATAAAAACTAGTTTACTAATAAAAGATGCAAACAAAACAATTTCTTTGATTCAAAAACTCTCAAAGTTAAGGCACTAGGGTTAGTGAATCCACCGTCGGCCTTCTATGATTCAATTATTCATTACTCGGGTGTTGCTATTCCTTATCTTAGGTTGAAAATCTATAATCCAATTACAACCAAAAGCCTCTCTCGATGGTCATTCAGTTCTATGTATATATATGAGATTAACTATCTCTAGTCAACCTTCGAACATATAAACATGCATTCAATCACGGACCCTACGTTGTTTGCTACCATATCTAATCCGTATTGAATCTCTCGAAAGCAATACAAATCAAAAATAAGTTTCAATGGTGATCAAGCATCAAAACAACATTATAAACATAACAAACAATCAACCCGGATAGATAAGAAAATAGCAAACCAAATAACTTTAAATCAAACCATTAGAAGTCGAGGTTTCATCATTCACCCTAGCTATAAACACTTAGCTATGCATGCTCTCAATCAAAAGAAAAAGAAAAGAGTTGGAATCCATAGCAAAGAATTGAAGAAGAAAAGAAAAATACAACCCAAGAGTCTTCAATCTTTCGTCCGCTTCTCTTCCATGCCCCGAAAAACTCTCAAAACCCTTCAAAATAAGTCTTTATATAGTGGTTTTTAGGTTATTAAAGTCGTGCATAGTGAAAACTCTCATTTTTCATTGATTTGGACGGAGATGGGCCGAAATCGAGCTTTGATTTGAAGTTCAGAACGCTACCGCGGTCCTACCGCGGTATGCTTGTTGCTGCAGACCCGTGAGCTCCAGATAGCAATTCCTAAAGCAGTCCTACAGCGGTATGCATTCCGCTGTAGGACCGTGAGCTCCAAAAACTAAACCTTAAAGCGGTCCTACAGCGGTATGCATTCTGCTATAGGCCCGCTAGCCTTCTTCTTTAGCCTCTTGCTTTATCATCTTCCATTTTTTGGCTCTTGATAATCTTTTTGTTTTCTTTTGCATTGATACCTGACCTTGCCTCCAAGCTTTATTTCACCCCTATCATGCACCAAAATCACTCTTTTTGCTCCAAGTGTATTCAACACATCCTCCACATCTACATAACCATATATAGAACCAAATCAAGTAGAAATCATGCTCATTAAATGTATAAATGCTAAGTTTATAGACTAAAATAAGTGTATAAAAGACACTTATCAAATGCCAAGGTAAAAAATGTTATCCTTCAAACTCTTAGAAGAGAACTTGAGAATTTGAAGATGAATGAGTCTGAAAGCGTGCAAGACTATTATAAAAAAGTTACAAAAATTTTAAATGAAATGAAAATCATTGGTGAAGTAGTAGGTGATAGCAAAATTGTTGAGAAAATACTTCTATATCTACCTCCAAAATTTGATAGCATGGTGTTTATTACTATCCTCACTTAGTGTTCAAGAGTTGATGGGATCTTTGAAGGCTCATGAGAGAAGGTTGGCAAGGCATGCTGGAAATCTATAGAAAGTGAATTTCAGTCCAAATTTAATCTCAGCCCCAAATCTAATGAAGGATGAGACTCTTTAAGAAGTGGTAGACATGGTCGAGGAAGAGGAAGAGACAATTCTTAAATAGCCACTAAGACTGAAAATTCTCAACATTGCAACATTTGTGTGGTAAGAACAACCATGTTGAGAAGGATTATTGGTACAAAGACCAACCAAAGTGCTACAATTACAATAGATATGGCCATATTAAGAAAGATTGCAAATTCAAGAACACCTAGCAAGCACAATTCTCTGAAGAGAAACAAGGAGAAGGGAATTTGTTCTATGCTTGTCATAGTGCTATCGAAACCAAGAATGATGTGTGGCATCGACAGTGTTTGTAGCAACCACATGACAAGTAACAAATCAATTTTTGTTGACATGGATACATTCGTATAGCACTCAAGTAAGGATGGGCAATGGAGTCATAGTGGAAAGCAAGAGGAAAAGAACCATTATAGTTCAAATAAAGAAAGGGAAAAGATTGATTCATAATATCCTATATGTCTCGGATCTAGAATAAAGTTTGCTTAATCTTGGCAAACTTCTTGAGCATCCTTATGCGCTTAATTTTGATGATTTTTATTGTTGCATTTACGATAAAAATGATGGAAGACAATTGATTGCCAAGGTTCAAATGTTGAGGAATAAGAGTTTTCCAATTTCCTTTAACTATCTGGAAGATTGTGCTTTGAAGGCACAAGTCAATGAAGATTCATGACTGTGGTATAAAAGGCTTAGCGATCACTTGACTTTTAGCAATCTCAAACTACTTCAACAAAAAGGGATGACTTATGGATTGCCAAGAATTGAGGAGAATCATGAATTTTGTAAAGGGTGTGCTCTTAGAAAACAACATCGGTAACCATTTCTATAAGGAGGTGCATGGAAAGCCAAGGAGATTCTGGAGCTTGTCCCTACTAATGTTTGTGGACCTATGAGGACAGTTTCACGTGGAGATAATAAGTATTTTATCCTTTTCATTGATGATTTTACAATAATGACTTGGGTTTATTTCATGAAAGAAAGATCACAAGTATTCTTTGTTTTCAAGAAGTTCAAAAGTTTGGTTGAAAAACAAAGAGGTCATCATATAAAGATTTTGAGAAGTGATAGAGGCAATACATCAAATGCATTCCAAGAATTTTATGAAAAGGAAGGCACAAAAAGACAAACTAACTGTTAGTTATACACCACAACAAAATGGAGTGTTTGAGAGGAAGAATCAAATAGCGATAGAGATGGAAAAATCCATGTTATGTGAAAAAGGCTTACCCAAAGAATTTTGGGCTGAAGTTGTTTATACAGTTGTGTATTTGATCAATAAAAGCCCCATAAAAGCTGCATGAAATCAAATTCCAATTGAAGCATAGAGTGGAAAAAAGTCATTGGTGAAGCATTTGAAAGTTTTTGGAAGCATTTGCTACTCTCAAAGTCCAAAAGAGAAAAGGTATAAGCTTGATAAAGTAAGTGAAAAGTGTATTTTGTTGGTTACAATTCCAAGTCTAAAGGTTATAGATTATTTAGCTTGAAAACTAACAAGATTATCATTACCCATGATGTTTTGGTTGATGAAAAAGCCTCTTGTAATTGGAATAAAGGCAAGATTGAAAAAACAACTATTTTGTGAGATGAGGTAGAAGAAAATGTAGCCAATGATGATGAAAACTGTTGAAGCACGAAAATGGCTAGAACACATTGTTTTTGTATTTTTGAGACTTTTCCCATTTTGGAAATGTTAAAGATAGCTCGAAACATTTTTTGGGCTGTTTTTGTAATTTGCAAAACGTTTCAGGAGCATTTCCCAACTACATAAAACTTTTGGAAATGCGTTTCTAATTGGAAATGCATTTTTGGCGACCAATTATGATAGAGATAGAATTGCCACATTTTCTTCTTAAGTTTTCATGCCACATTTTCTTTAACCCTAAATCTAATTTTTGTTTTCGAATCCCAAAGATCGTCCTGCCTGAAACCTCTCATCTCCATTGTTCCTTCTCGTTGTGGCTGCCAATTACTTCTTACTCGATGCTCGTGTGGTCGTCGATCGAGCCTCTATTCTCTCGGGGTTGTCGTTCCCTCTTGCCGTCGTTCTTTCTCGGCGTTACTGTCGATTGCTTCTTGCTCGGTGCTCGTGTCTCCATTGATTGAGCCTCAATCCTCTCAAGGTCGTTGTTCCCTCTTGTGGTTGAGCCTCGATCCTATTTTTTATAATTTTTTATATTAAAAATTATATTTACAAAAGAACCCCTATATGTTTTTAATTTACACTTTACCTCATGTTTCTGTTTTCTACTTTTTTTTTGGAGTGAGAATATGTCATTTTCTCATTTTCGTTTTGTATCGGAAACGTTTCTCATTTTCGTTTCTGTGCAACCTAGATAAAAATGAGAAAATTCTACTCCACCAAATAGTTTAGTATCATCTCCAAGTCCAAGTTCAAGTCTGAGTCTTTCATCCTCAACTTTAAGAAAATTGAAGAGCTTGAGTAATGTTTATGCAACATGTAACTTTTGTGTCTTTGAACCAGAAAGTTTTGAAGAAGCTTATGGAGAAAGGCTATAGAAGAAGAGATTAAATTCATTGAGAAGAACAACACTTGGAGCCTTCTTAACAAACCACAAAACAAGGAGATCATTGGAGTGAAGTGGGTTTACAAAGTCAAATTGAATCTGAATAATTCAATCTAAAGAAAGAAATCAAGATTAGTAGCCAAATGTTATATATATTTACAATAGCCAGGAATTGACTATAGTGAAACGTTTGCACCGATTGCCAAACTTGACACTATTCAAGCTCTCATTGCCATGATAGTCCAAAAAGGTTGGAATCTCAACCAACTTGTTGTCAAATCTATGTTTTTGAATGATGAATTAAAGGAAGAAGTGTATATTCAACAATCTCAAGGCTTTGTCGAAGGAGGAGAAAATAAGGTGTATAAGTTGAGGAAAGCTTTGTACGGATTCAAGAAGAGCAAAAGTGAGCCAACCTTGTATATGAAGACTCAAGGTAAATCAAACACTCTTATTGTTGTCTTATATGTGGATTATTTACTTTATATCGGTAGCAATGAGAAGATGATTGTTGATTTTAAGAAAGACGTGATGAAAAGATATGAGATGAATGATATGGGACTACTACAATTTCTTAGCATGAACATTTATAAACGAGATAATGGAGTTTTTATTTGTCAAAAGAAGTATGCTAAAAATATTTTAGCCAAGTATTGGGATGATTGATTACAAACATATGTTTGCACCATTTTTTGTAAATGAAAAGCTTGTTAAAGAAGATGGAGAAAAGAAGGTTGATGCTACTTTGTGTCGAAGTACTCTAATTGAAAATTATTATATCTCACAGCTATTGGGCCGAATATTATGAATGCTTCAAGTTTATTATCCAGGTTTATGGATAATCCAAGCCAATTGCATTTTGGGACAGCCAAGAGAGTCTTGAGATACATCAAAAGGCATAGTAAACTTTGGGATCAAATTCAACAAAGGGGTTGATGCACAATTGCTTGGATATTGTGACAATGATCGAGGAGGATGTTGTGATGATATGAAGGGCACCTCCAGCTATTGTTTTTCCCTTGGTTCTGGAGTATTTTCTTGATCATTAAAGAAGCAACAAAGTGTAGCACAATCATCTGCTGAAATTGAATATGTGGCAGCTAGATTGGCAATTTCACAAGTGATTAATTCTTGAAGACATTGGAGAAAAGCAAAGAGAAGCTGCAATGATGTTTTACGACAATAAATTGGCCATTGATATTGCCAAGAATTTAGTTTATCAAAGTAAAACTCGCCATATTATTATAAATCACCATTTCATTAGATATGCAATTGAAGATGGAGTAGTGGAGCTAAAATTCTGCAATACTCAAGATAGAGTAGCAGATATTTTCACAAAGTCACTTCCAAGAGACAAGTTCAATTATTTTTGAGAAAAATTAAGAGTTCAAGAACAACACATTAAGGGGAGTATGTTAAGTAATTTACAGTTACTTAATAATCCAAAGAGTCATCTTGAGAAGGCCAAAAATCTAATTTAATTCAATTTATTTATTTAGCTCCTATGTCCTCAAACGATTATACATATATACATAAAATGAGAAGAATGTTTTGGTGTGCTCCACGAAATCCTTTGCCTCTTAGTATTCTCCAATAGAAAAAGGGGTATTTTGCGACGATTTTTTTGCTTTTAATTATCAACTTTTTTATTCTAACACTACAAGAAAATGGGTATTTTGCAATGGTTTTTTTGTGACGATTTTTAAAACCACCACAAAACATGGTATTTTATAGCGATTTCTTCAATATTTTGCGGTGGTTTTAAAAAATTATTGCAAAATTTTAAAATTTAAAGTTTTAAAATTATATTTTGGAGCAATTTTCAAAAAATCGTTGTAAAATTTAGAAAATAATTTAATAATTAAAAAATAAAATTAAATTAACATTTGTGACGGTTAATAACAATCACAAAATTTATTAATTTAATAATTAAAAAATTAAATTTTATGACAATTTTTCAAAAACTATTTTAAAATTTAGAAAATAATTTAATAATTAAAAATTAAATTAAATTAGCATTTGTAAAGGGTAATAATCGTCGCAAAATTTATTAATTTAATAATTAAAAAAATTAAAATTTGCAATGATTTTGAAGAACCGTCACAAAATTTTAGAAAATAATTTAACATTTATATTAAAAATATATAAAATTTTGATAATTTATAAAAAAATAAAAAATATGTTAACTCTTCTTTTTATTTTTTAATCAATTAATTTATTTAATTTAATTCAATTAATTTATTTTAAATTTATTCCTTTATTCTTTTTATTTTATTATAAAAAGTTTAATTTAATTTTTTAAATAATTATCCACACATATTAATAAAAATTACGTATATGTGGATAATTATTTATAAATTTATCCATATATAATTAAAAATATTATATATGTGTGATCCACGTATCTATGATTTATATTTAAATTACAAAATTATGTTATTTTAATTTTTATAATGTATAATAAAATTATTTTTTCATTTTATTTACAAATACAAATAATAAACCATAAAATTTTCTTTCTTCTCAAACATGAGGCCCATGAAATGGTTGCCTCAAGCCCTAGCTTCTCTTGTAAGTGCCCATTGCTTAACCGCCCACCCCTCCCCCCTCTGCAAACCTGGCTTCGCCCCTACCCTTCTCTAATTCTCTAGCTTTCGCTCGTTGCCTCTCTCTCGCTCCATCATTTCGTCACTCGTGGCCTTGCCTTGGCCCTGGCCCCTTGCCCTTGTCGTCGATGGCTCGCCCTCACTGTCACCTCTTGCTACTCTATCATTGCATTGAAATTTAGCGATGATTTTGAAAGCGTCACTAAAGTCATTGCTAGAATAATTGAAATTTATATTGAATTTTAGCGGTGTTAAAATCACTAATTTAGATTGAAATTTAACGACGATTTTTGTTAAACGGCTACTAAAAATAAAATACTTAATTAAAAAATTAGACGAACATTCAAATTTAGGGACGGTTTTCAAACCGTCGCTAAATGTTACTTATTGTCGGGAAATAATAAATTTTGCGACGGTTTTTAAACTGTCGCAAAAAATATAACTTTGTGATGGTTACTTCAGCGGTTGCTTAAAACTATTGCAAAATACTTCGTGATGACTGCATCTACGAAAACCCATGTGATTCCATATCCAGTTTTTCAGATTGGTAATACTAATTAGCTACGCATCCTGGGACCTAATATGGAGGGGTGAGAGTGCCTGTGAACTATTGATTTGCACGTTTGGTCCTTGCAACGAGTTTGTTTGCTGCTTGGTTGCTTGTTCTAGGAATATCGACTTCAAGTAGAGAAAGGGGATTTTTAGCAATGTCAAATCTTGAAGCTTGTTATTAATGGACCTGTGAAGCATTACTGATGTCAAGTCTGGGGTCTAAGGATGGCTCTATGCAATATTGATTCCATTTGGCAAGCATGGCAACTTTCCGCAAAGCTTTCATCTTTGCCATTAGAGTTGTTAAGCCTAGCCTTGAGTATATGGAAACATGGAAATGGATTTCAGTGCTTATAGCATAAAAGGATCCATTCATTTCATCAGATCAAAGATTGCATTACAAAGATTGATCATGTTTAGAGGGGAAAAAAACGTAAAAAAGAACAGAAAAAGAAAACAAATTAAGTACAAAGAACTAACAAGAAATTAAGGCAACGATCGAGCATATAAATATTAATACTTGCAGGCCTTCAAAAACGCCAAACAACTAATTAAGACGGAAAGTGATGATCTGTTTGATCGATGGGCCGGTGTGTAGGTCATTATATGTATATATATCAATGGAAGTTAATGTTGGCTTGGTAGGTCAATCCAATGTTCCAGTTAGATGGAGCCACGTTGTATGCAACAATGGTCTCCCTGGTGGTGTAAGAAGTCAGCTTGAAAGAGAGCGGTTGGCCGCCCAGGGTTGCAAAAGCCTGGTAGGAGGCTCCCCAGTTGTGGCTCATGCTTATCCATCCAGTTCTGCTGCCCTTGACCCACATGCTGGCGACGTCGCCGCCACCGGCCACATTCATCACGTACACCAATAGCCAGTACCCGTTTCCTTGGAACGAGAATCGGATGCCGCCTCTCTTGATGCATGGGACCCTGCGATACATGACGGGGATGATGCCGGCCTTCCACTGTGCAATTTTCATGAAGGCAGGCTTGGACATGTCGAAGTGGTTCCGAGGAGGGTTGCACCAGCCGCCGTTGTTGGAGTCCTGAGCCCAGTTTGGGGGGCAGATGTTGGTGGCTGTCACGGTAGTGAATGGGGAGCCTTGGTAGCACCAGGGCGAATCAACGCACTTTATCTGGTAGCATGTCCCGCAAGCGTAACCGTTGTTGAACAGCGTTGTGCTCAGAGCCGCTGTGTCAGTCCCATACCCGTTGTTGAACAAGTTTCCATACCCGCAAGCTCCTCCTGCATGCATGCATGCGGCCCCCAACAAATTAACAAGAATTAATTCATTTTTAATTATTATATATGAACAATTAAGTTAATTACCGATGAATTAATAATCAATCAGTATATACAAAAGGATATCTGATGATGAATCACAAATTAAAGCACAACTAGCTAGCTGCTAGCTACTAGAAATAAAAATGAGTATGTATCGATCAATCAAACTCCATGCATACACACATATACCGGCGAATTTACATGTGAGTTGTCATGAGCTGAAGCTCATGGCAAAAAAAAAATTTCAATCCACCCAAAAATATGTGATGTATAATTTTACATCTCAAAAAAAAATTTCAACCTTCTCCTATATAAATTTTTAGATGCACCCTGCACACACACATACTAACCCATGGTGGCGGAGGCAGACTCGTCGCCGTAGAAGGTGGCGTGGGCAGGGGCCCATGGACCTGGCCTGAAGACGGGTCTCGTTGCATGGTAGACGCCGGCATTTGCTCTGCCAACATTATTAATTATTACAATCATCCAACCTACCACCAAGAAGAAGCCAAAGCTCCTAGAAGCGAAGGACAAGGAAGAAGGCATGCTTTTCCTTCTTTCAAATGAATATCTTCGGCAGTTCAGTTGGATTAATTTCAGCTGCTCCTGTTTGAGGCCTTGTAATTGTCCAATGCTTAATGACTTGTAAATGCAACCTTTATACGGATAAATATGTATAGTTTCCCGACTACAACTAGCTGGAGGGATACAGAGTCTACTACGTGGCCTCACGAATGTTATTAATAAGGTCCTTTGTATTTTAAAATGAGAAAGAAGGAATAAGTCCCCTTTAGGCCAATCATGTACCAAATGATGATACTCGTTGCACTGTCGAAGTAGAACCAATGGATAATTTGTAAGCTACTTTATAAACTGAAGTAAAGCCTCAGTTTTGCGTAATTTGTTCACCAATAATAATAATAATAATAATAATAATAATAATAATAATACAAATTAGTTGTTCTAGCAAAAAAAAAAAAATTACAAAATAATTAGGTAAGGTGACCGACCAATTAATAATCCAGAGCGAATTATACGTGGGCCCCTGTTCTATTAACTGCCGGTTAGTTGGGTATTTTTGGGTTTGGGTTGAGTCAAAATTTTGATGAGTGGTGCGTGGGGTACACATTGAGGTTGAGGACGATGGCACTTTGACTTTTTGATGTTGGCATCAACCAACGTGCAGAGACGTTTTAATTTGTGGTGTGCTTCAACTTGTCATGTCAAGCACTAATTAGAAAAAACTTCAGCAAAGTTTTTATTATACAAGCGTAATTAATTAGGACAAAAAATTATTTAATTATGACACACACCTAATCATCAATTATATCTATCTATCTATAGTAGGTATAATTAATTTTATTTTAATTTTTTATTTGATGTAAAATGTTATGAATTTAAATCTTATTCACATATTAAATTTTTATTTCAAAAAAATATTTAAAATTCATTGGGTAATTTTTTATATTAATTACTTAAATTTTAATGTTTTTAAATAATGTTGTTGACATGATACAATAATTAAAATTTATTTGTTGTGTAGAAACTCATTAAGTAGCCTAAAGAACACGAGGATCTCTAGAGGTCCTTGCTCAATCCACGAGAGCCAAGGAAGGAGACAATGGTTTGGGCATGGCCTATCTCGTTAGCCTGAAAAAGGGCTCAATTTGTTGGTGGGTAGAGTTGTCGAGCCAAAAGGGTCAAGATTGCAGAATAATGGCAAAGGACTCTTCATCTTTCACAAGAGTTTGCAAGACAGAAAGCAATCAGGGGCACGTGGAGATTTTTCTCGCACTGGCCCTTAGATGCATAAGTCAGAAAAAGTCTTTATGTAGCGCAAAATACAAAAATGCAATATAACTAGGGATGTTGCATGAAAGAGGGAATCCCTAAACTGATAAGTTTTGGGGGAGAGAAGGTATTTATAAGAAGCATTAGGGATAGGGACACGCGACACGCGTGCAAGAGTACAATGTTCTTTCTCAAGAAGGGGCAATGCTTATCCCCCATCCGAGGTGTTGTCTAAAGGATAAGCACAAAAAAGCCCTTGGGAAAAACCCCTCTCCTTGTTGAGGAAGTCCTCCCTGAAGGATGTGGGTTTGGAGTAGGTGAGCCGTATTACCATAAGACAATGTTGGTTAATGTGAGTAGGGGACATGTCTCCCAAGATTCCTCCAAGGAGTGAAGCTTTACCGAGGGCAAAACATTCAAATCTGTGAAGCTGGTCCCGAATAATTGGTAAGTGATAAGGGGGCTTTCCTAGGGGATAGAAGCCCTACCTTGGGAAGGTCTTTTAGCCAAATTAGGCATTTCCTTCGAAGTGATGCGTATGCATTGGCTACTTCGAGAGGACTCTCCTAGAGGGCCATGCCACAATAATAACTCCCTACTCTTTGCTCGGATTGAAAGTTAGAGGGAAGAGTAGAAGAAGAAAAAATAGGAGAGTCATTTCGAAAGAGGCTAGGCTTATTCTGGTCGCATGCTTTGAAAAAAGGCATTATTCATGATGCAAAGTAGTTGCTTAGGAAAGAAAGGAGATGAAGATTTTTTGGCATGAAGAGGCAAGCAATAATACTATGCCAATTTGATTTTCGGTTGCGAAGATCTATAAATAGTCGGTGGTCCTCAAGGGTCCCTATTGTCTTGATGCGTTAAGAAAGATTAGCACATAAGGCCGATCTTAGAAAACCTTGCTTCTTAGGGCGATGTTTACCTAGCACAATTTTTTCTCGAATAGCATATTATTTTTGAAAAAATGGAACAGATAAGGAATGTTGTGAAAGAAAATTCAAAAAAGCATGCCCATGAATAACGAACAAAGGCTGCTAGAGATGAGGGTAATTCAAGAAACCTCTTTGGAGGCAAAAGGTTAAGGCAAGGGGCTAGCTCTTCGCACCAACTGGCATCAATCCCTGCACCAGCGAATAAGTAGCTAGCGAATGAGGCTTGGGAGTCGGTGGGAGGAATGCCTTTGGGGTCATTGCAGGGTATAGAGATGGAGATAGTGGAATCATCAGTACGATCAAGCATGAAGGTTTCGAAGAAGCGTCAAATTTTTAAAACGATAGAGGGATTTTTACGACAATTGGAGCGTCATGATAGGAAGACATTGGAGCTAGAGGATCCCTAGCAATTGCCAATTTTTCTAGAATTGCCTTCTATTTACGGGGAAATGACTTCGGACAAGGGTCATCAGCTTCACGATGAAAACATTTGGACTTGCCCTATAATCCTAGAAATGAATTAAATAATGGACCTTGGGGTAGGGGAAAGATTAATTTACTAGACCATCCTACCCTGGGATTAGTTGAAGTTTTTCAAGCAGTTACCCGAGGATATGGATTGGGTAAAGCATTTGTTGGAGGAAGTAAGACTTTGCACTTTTTAGTGCTTGAGGCTTATTTTTGATGTGCTTCTGTTTGTTATTACTATTGACCTTCATTTTTAGGGAGTTCAAGCCATGGTGGTGGTGAATACGATGAATCGTGCTCACCTTAAGGGGCCTTGGCAATCTAGACACAGATTAGGGTTCTAGTAGTAGGAATGCCATCAACTCTAAACCCACATCTATGATTTAGGGGAATAAATGGCACAACTTGAAGGTCTTCAGACTGAAAATAATGATTTGTAAGTGAGGCTTACCTCCATGGAAGAAGAGCTAAGAAGATTGGAGGGTGCCAAGGCGACATAATAGTCTTTGGTGGGGGATGTCTAAGCGACCTATCTGGCTTTCACCATAGATTATAGCCAAGTGTTGGGAGAAAGGGAGAAGCTGCATAGGGATAATGTGCTTTTGCGGGTAGATGTGGCTAGGGCTCGCGCCTAGGTTGTCAAGAAGTATCGACTCTTTAGGGATTTCCACCGATGGAAGGAACATTATGCTGGGAGCTTCAAGAAAAATGGACTTTATAAAGCTTGGGGGGTTTTGGAGATATTGCGACCTGGGGAGGTGTTCCTCGAGTTGGTCTATTTAGAGGAGATTGCGAGGATGGAGACCTCGGGCTGGACGAGACATGATTTAGATCCACACACCTCGGAATAAGTTTTGATAGTAGATACTCAAGATGATAGTCAAACTTGCTAGGGCCCTAGAGCCTGTTCTTGCCAAATCCTAATCCTCCCTAGGAATTACAAGGATCCTCTAAAGTGGACCAGTTCGTATATCAGTTTGGACTCCAGAGGCACCTTCTGACTATTTTTATAAGCTTGGTCCTTTGGAATAGGTTCAGGTTTCTTCCCCCCCCCCCCCCCAATCTCTCTCTCTTCACTTAAGAAGCTGATGATCGGTACAGAACAAAGTACAACAAATAGAATTCTTTTGAAAATTTGAGGAGTTTTTTGTAATGTATGGTTTGTGCATGCATGTACGTGTTATGCAAGTGACAAGGTTAGAAGTACCTGACACTCATTTATCCAATTCCTCATAATCTTGTAAAATCACGAATGTTAGAAAAAGGAATGGAAGAATTAGAATAAAGCATTAGCTCAAGGCAGGATACAATTTACAACTAGATGCACCTACTTTTCTTTTCTTGTTATGACAACAACAAAAGGAAAAAATACTCTGATTTCCTTACTACACTTGGGAGGGGAGGGTTTGCAAGAAGGAAGATAAGTTGTCTTAACATAAAAAGAAATAAGTACGTATCACTTTCTCAGGGCGTACCTTTGAGGTGAATGCTAAGGAAGATTTTCGAGATTTTGTTTCTACAATTTCGATGACCCTATGTTCGCAACAAAATTATGAAATAAATTTTGTTAAGGAGATTTAGCATGCGATGCCTACCTCCACAACAGAATTATGGGGAAAATTTTGTTAAAGCATTCAACACATGGTACTTGCCTCCACAACCAAATTTTGTTAAGGCAATTCGATGTATGGTGCTTACTTCTACAACCCAGTTTTGTTAAGGCATTTTAGCGTATGTTGCCTACTTCCGCAACCAAGTTTTGTTACAATGGTTCTGCATATGGTGTCTACTTTTGCAAGTAAAGAACCATAAAGAGATTTTGTTTCTGTGATTCGACCTAGTTTACATCTACGCGATAGAATCCTAAGAAAGGTTTTGTTAAGGTAGTTTGATGTGTAATGCCAACTTCCGCATCTAGATAACCATAAAGAAATTTTGTTTCCACAGTTCAACTTGTCTACATTTGAGATAGAATTCTAAGAAAGGTTTTCTTATGGTAGTTTAGTGTATGGTGCCTACTTCTACAACCAGAGAATCATAAAGAGATTTTGTTTCCGCAGTTCAACCTAGTTTTCATTCGTAGATGGGTGATTTTGTTAACACGGTTTGGCATAAACCAAATTATATCTGCGCTTTTGGTGTCACAGTTTGGGTTACCTACATTTGCGAAAAGGCTTATCTTGACCTGGAGTAAAATTTTGGTGCGCAATTTAGCTCCCCTTAGCCTACATCCGTGGTAAGGTTTTGATGTCGCAGTTGGGTGAAACCAACCTATGTCAGCGTGGGGCACTAGTAAAGTGGATGAAAGCCTCAAGTCCCATATTGATATCATGGTCAGTGGGTTTCCACGAGGTGCCAAAGTCTTGAGATTTTGTTATTGCAGTTCGAATTGCCTTAAATTTGTAGGAGATTTTGGTAACGTGGTTCGGTGTGAGCCAACCTACATCCTTTAGAGATAATTTTGATTAGTGGTTTAGCATTGCGCCTACGTCCACGATACAAGACTTTGATTGGTGGTTTAGCATTTTGCCTACATCCATGATATGGGGTTGTTTTCGCTACCCAGCTCGAGAGGCATGGGAACCTGATATAATGGTGCAGACATAAACCATGTTGATGATCATGACAATGATAATGATAATGATGTTGCTGCTGCTGATGATGATAGTAATACTAGTGTTGATGAAAAATGTTGTGATTTTGGTGATGTAGTTTAGTCGTAGGCCTACATTCTTATATATGAAAAGTTTTTTTTTTTTTTTTTCATTTCAGTATTTGCACCTACATCTATGATTAGATGTCTTGTTTGGGCTGTATGGTATTGCAGTTATATGTGCAACTAAATGTTTTGTTTCAGTAGTTTGGTATTGCACCTACATCTGTGGAAAAATGTTTTGTTTTGACAATTCCATATTGCAACTACATCTGTGACTAAATGTTTTGTTTTGGTGGTTTGGTATTGCACCTACATCCACGGCTGGATCATAGAGTAAGCCAATAGTTTAAAGATAGTGGGCAAAACTGCTTTAGTGGAATAGTATAGGCAACATGAGATTGTCGAAAAAGATTGTTGAATTGCTCCTAATTCATGGCCTTCGAGGCAGGGATGTCCCATGTTCATACTTGGCCATGGCCTTGAGAAAAGACTGGCTTTCTCTTTCTTGTCTTTCTTTTTTTTTTTTTTAAGGGGGGCCTACAGTCTTAGTTGAGAGCTTCACTCTTAGAGCACAATTGTTCTTTGTCTCGAGGAGATGGCCTTTCATTTGTAGCTTATTCTCCATGAAAGAGGATTGATGTTTTTGAATTATTCCGGAAGGTCGAAAGTTATGTGCTGGGCACACTAATAACTATGGGAAAACTTCATTAAAGGTACTTCTTCGGACATTCCCTCGTTTATTCCCACATCTGTTCTTTGCTTCTTAGTTCAAATACAATGTTTTTTAAAGGAAAAAAAAAAGCATGTCTTCAAGTACTTATGTCTTCTTCTGGAGTGATAGCTAAGAACGAGCCTATCCAAGGCGATTGGAAAGGTTATGCTTGCTTAGGGAGCTACATCTTTCAAATATCTTCTACTTGTAGTCTATTATCCATATGAAGCTGATAGATGTTAGATAGGCCTTCATCATGGTAGACACCTTCCTCCGTGGTTAGGTACACATGCTTTGGGAAAGCTAGTACACCATCTCCATCATAGCTCCAGATATGAAGGAGAAATGGATACAAGAGGCTACGGGGGACATGTACTTCTGGAGAATGGCCACAAGTAGGCAACCCTCTTTTTGTTGATCTAAGGGACGCTAGGTGCCTTTTTGGCCTTCTCCATCATCTTTTCCCCCCTTCCACATGTGATCTGCAAGGGCAATCTTGAGGAATGATGATAGGGAAAGATGAAGCCTAATGATCATAACCAAGTGCCTTTACGATGGGAAAAGCTAATCACTAAAAGAAGGGTCAGAAACTTCTTCAAGCACGACAAGGCCATCTTCAAGATTTGTCTCTCACTTAGGGAGATCTTGATGTACCATAATGCGTCCTCTAGTGGTCTGAGTGTTAACTGGTGGAACATGAGGATAGGGCATTCTAGGAGGAGCTGCGAAGCATTTTCTTTCTCAAAAGATGGGGAGTCTTTTGGAGAAGGTATGAATAACTATATTCTCCTCCCCAAATGCCAATCCAAGAGTCTTGAGAATGTAGCCCTATCAGGAATGGCTCTAGAGACTTCACATGATATATATTGGCCATTGAAGGCATATGTTGTCCCAAAGGAACTGGCTTTGGCTTTTAGGGCCTTCTGTTACGACTTTAACGGAGGGCGAGAATGGCTTTAAGGCACCTTGGGGGGACGTCGTCTTTGAGCTTTTGTACGTTTTCCACAAATTAAAGATCCATTTGGGCTCTCTCATTGATCCACGAAAGCCAAGGAAGAGGATAGCTGTCTAGGGAAGACCTGGCTCACTAGCCTGGAGGAAGCTTGATCTATTAGTGGGTAGAGTTGTGGAGCTAGAAAGATTGAGATTGAGAAGCAGTGGCAAAGGACTCTTCATCTTCTATAAAGTCTGCAAAATAGAAAACAGTCAAGGGCACGTAGGGATTTCTCTTGTGTGGGTCTTCTAATGCTTAAGTTAGAAGAAGTCTTCATATAGTGCAAAATATAGAAATGCAATGTAGGGATGTTGCATGAAAGGGGGAGTATGAAGAGGAAAAGTGATAACATAATAATAGTCTCGGTGTGAGGTCATGTTTTGTTTCTACTTATCCCCAAGCTGAGTGTGAGAGGTATTTATAAGCAACATGAAGGATAAGGACACGTGTCGCGTGTGCGAGGGTACGGTGCTCCTTCCTGAGAAGATGTGGTGCTTCTTTCTCGATCGCGATTTTGTCTAAAGATTAAGCACTGAAAGGCCTTTAGGAGAACCCTCCCCCCCCCCCCCCCCCTCCTCTATCTTTAATAGGGAAGGCCCCCCAAAAGGAGATGGGCTTAGAATAGGCAAAGTGCATTGTAATGTAAGTAGAGGACCTATTTATCTAGATTCTTCTTGAAAGTGAAGCTCGATTGGGGGAAAATCATGCAAATCTAAGAAATTAGTCTCAAATAAATGATGACTAATAAGGGCTTCCCCATGGGAGATAGGCCTTGACCTTGGGATGGCATTTACACTAAAGGAGGTGTTTCATTCGGACTTACGTGTATGCATTGATTGCTTTGAGAGGACTCTCCTAATAGGTTATGCCACAAAAAAAAAAAAAAAAAAAACCAATAAACTATATTGTGGTGGTAAAGTTGTTTTAAAAATTAGTTATTGTTTAGAAATTTTGCATTCAAATCTTGTTAATGTAATTAATTTTTATTTTTTTAAGGAAGATACATAAAAACTATTTTAGAAAAATATTTTATTGACATCCATTCATAACACCAAAACTTAGGTAAAATATGGATAATATATATATATATATAAAGAAAGAATAGATATGTGTGTATTAGTTTATTTCAATCTACTAAAATTAACTGGTATGAAGATTAATTTCACACTCAACTAGGTTTAAGAATCTGTGTTTTTCTTTCCTATATATTATCAAAACTATATATACCATTTAAACCCTAAAAAATACGGACAATTTTCTTCAACCAATTAACATTACCACCAGTTAACGCTTCGAGAGAGATGATTATAGACTAAATAGTAGTAAAGACATCCTCTATAGATGGTATATGATAGATCTAGAATAAATAATATGTACAATATTACAAGGTCAATTCCATTGCAATTTAATTATCATGTGTTCGAACAAAAAACTCCCAACCCAAAGGACAAATCTGAGACAAATCTTAAACCTCGTAAATTGTAGAACTTGGGATATGAGAGACTCGAGAGTGTTTATAGTTCATGTTAATTAGAGTTTTAAGATAAGCCTAAATTTGATTCAATAATGTTTGGATATTAAATTTTGGACTCCCAACAACTTCAATTACAAAATAAAATCAAATCAATAGTAGCATTTATATAAACAATGGAGTTATAATATTACTTATATAAGCAAGGTAAAATTGGGTCAGTTGTTAATTGAGTTTAAGGAAATACAATAAAAACTAAATTAAGTTTGAAAAAACGTCAAATCAATTTCTGAATTTACCCAAACCCAAAACACCCTGTCTTTGATCAATCGGGGCATCTAATGCAGCAGTTTATTAACATCTTGAGTGTTCTCAAATCTTTATAAAAGTGAATAAATAATACATTAATATAGCATCACACAAATAACTTATATTTAAATTATTTCAATATCACATTGAGTGTTTAAATTATAGGAATATCATTTTTATTTAATGTATATAATAAGCTGCTTAACCTAAAGTCACGCTGTTCAGAGCAATAAGAATATCAGACCAAAGTATCAAGTCACAATTGCATCCATTGTTAGTGGTGGGGACCTAATGGGATACATATATTTTCACTTGTCTGTGTGAGGGAGGAAAAAGAATATGTGAAAATATTAATAAATTTAAAAGTGAAGTTAATTTATTAAAATGTGTAAGTAATAAAAATATTCTTATTATGTAAAAAAAATATATTTTACAAAATATGATAAAATCAAGATTTTATTTTGAATATTCTTTTGGATTAATCATAAAATTAAACTCCTTACAATATAATATATACAATGCAATGATTAAAACTAAAAAAAAATTAGTCCTATTTATAAATTAAAATAATTTAAAATTAAGTATAACTAAAATTTCATAATTATCCATAATTATGATCCAACTCTAACTTGAAATCATTATCATATACAAAATAGTTATTATCTTATGTACAATTACCAAAAAAATTAACTTAAACAATTTCAACACTCCCAAATATAATCTTCGTCAATTTGCACCCATAACTAAAATGCTTATCTAAAGTATATTTAGACTGTTGGTCCATATAAATACCATTGTCAATTCTCGTGCTTCAAAAGATGTTATACGTTTAATTGCCATAATTTTCAACTCTTAAAAGTTGTCATAACATGTGCTGTATCAATCTTCACTACAACAATTTTGGGTTTACGAGGCATTTAAAAATGCCTTAATATATAGTTTATTGGGGCATTTTAGCTATTAGGGCGCTAACAAAAGTGTCACATGTAATCGTGCCCTAAAAGTTTATTGAGACACTTACAAATGCTGTGTAAATCCACCAAGATATCTCCCCGCATTTTACATATAATGGCATTTAAAAATGCCTCGAAAATAACTATAAATTTATGCATGTAATGATATTTAAAAATGCCTCAAAAATAATTGTAAATTTATGCATGCAATGACATTCAAAAATGCCTTGAAAACAACTATAAATTTAAGCATGTAATGCCATTTAAAAATGCCTCAAAAATAACTATAAATTTAAACATGTAATGGCATTCAAAAATGCCTCGAAAACAACTATAAATTTAAGCATGTAATGGCATTCAAAAAATGTCTCGAAAACAATTATAAATTTAAGCATGTAATGGCATTCAAAAAATGCCTCGAAAATAATTATAAATTTAAGCATGTAATGGCATTCAAAAATGTCTCGAAAATAATTGTAAATTTAAGCGTCTGATGACATTTAAAAATGCCTCGAAAACAACTATAAATTTAAGCATTTTTTTTTCAAAAGAGATTGATCTGGTGAACAAATTTTTGAATTCTGAAATCTGATATCAACCAACATAGTCACAAATCTCTTCATCTAATTTAGTAATCCAAACCACATAATAAAACCACTTCACATATACATATACAAAACCAATACCTCCATGGTCTATGATTGATTTGTCAAAAAAAGAATTACTCCAAAAATCCATAAATCTAACAATTATTGTCATTTGTCATCCATTATAACACACACACAAAAAAAAAACTAATCTCCATGATCTATTGAACTATAATCACTTTCATCACGTTCAACCTACACAAAGAAAGTAAAAATATCTTAGTAAAATAGAAACAAAGTTTTTCTAAAGAAAGATGAAATCAACAATATAAAAGTATAATTGTACCAAGAACAATGGCCATGCAACATGTGTTCCAAGGGCATCTCCAATGGTTTCAAACATTCCATATCTTCTTATCAATTCTTCATCCCACTCTACTGCCACTTGAATATGTACCTGACACCAATTAGGTCCTAGTCGTGATCCACCAACCTCTGTGGATGTATCAATACTCCGGACAATTCCTTTTGCTACAATTTGAGTTGGGTCATTTATACTTTTCAAACAAATTCTATTTTGAATCTACCAACAAAATAACAATGGATAATACAAGTTCAATATCCAACAACATCCTCAACAAAAAAGTAACATATATAAAACAAAAATTTAAGTAGCATCACACTACTTGTAAAACTCATCATAAATAGAATAATGGAAAACAAAAGGAGAGAAAAAGAGAGATGAAACTAAATAGATAGAAAAGACCGTCGAATGGGTCAAAACCTAAAGTTACAATGTCCCAAACAACAATTTTAAGTCGTAATCCTCGAATGTGCATAACTACTACAATGAAGAAGATAGTAAGAAAATTACTCAAATTGGTTGGCGAGTTGAAGTTGGTGAAGAAAAACCCATATTGCTCTGAAGAGATGACACAAGATTAGAAGGGTTTGAAGATGGCATAGGATGACTATTACTAGGTGTTTCTCTATTTTCCATGCACATAGCTCTCAATTCTTGTAGCTGCTCATTCATATTCATGTATTGTTCCTTCATTATCTCCAATTCATTCTTATAACTCATAGCAAGCCTATGAGACGTTGCACGACTAGGTGTTGGACCATAAAGATCTGAAGGACAAACACCTAAGCCATACATACGTACATGCCCACCTTTCTCCTTTCCCATAACTTGAGAGTAACTATCATTTTCATTTCGGTCATTTCGTGGACCTTCTGGAGCATTAATAGTTACCTCACGCATTGCTTCCTACAAAAAAAAAAAAAATATATTCAAAGAATAAATATAAACAAATGGACAAATAAATTATTATTATTTTTATTTAACTATTACCATTGCTTGACTAGCTGCCTCATTTCTCGGAGTTTCACCTTTTGAGAACACTTAATGAACAAGGTAGAGCATGATGGGTAATAGCCAAGTTCCTTTTTTTGCATACAATGTAAATATTTATATATTATATAATAGTTAAACAAAGATATAAAATTGAATACTTCCAATCATGACAAATATAATTAATGAGAAACAAAAATAATATTTATTTCATTAAAATTCAATTATACATAGCATTTTGAAAGGAAGTAGAAGTTACCTTTTTCTCTGCCACTCTAGCGAAACTCATCTTACCGTTTCGGTGTACCATTTTTTGATGTCCTCGACTCACTTTATTCCTATCACTAACTCTCTAGAATACATGGCAAAGTTTGTAAGAGTAATTAATTGAAAAATACCACGAGTTAAAGTATAACTTTACACACACCTTTGATGCATCAGAATTCCAAAAAGTTACCAACTCCTTCCATCGGTCTTCAAGAACTCTTTCAGGAACATTTTTCATTTGTTCAACAAGAGATGCATTTGGATCATAATAGTTTGTTTTCATGAAAGATTTCCAATTTCTCCACTTTTTGGCGATGGATTTCAATATCCAATCCTATTGACCAGGAGGAAGTTGAAACTTTTCCAAAAAAAAAAGACAAATCAATTTGATAGAAGAATAAGTAAGAACAATGATATTATACAATATTGTTATAATATAAAGAACGAAGTACACCAATACCTGAACTTGGGTCAACATCTCTTTTTTATAAGTTTGAGGTACTTTGATCCAATTCTTATAATGTAATGGTGCGTATCTTCCATTGCGTGCTATAGTTTCCAAGAAGTGAGATAATTCACTTGATGACTTTTCATCAATAGGTTGCCCTAGGTCATTAAATTCAACTTGAATAGCCTCTTGCTTATCTCTAGCCCAAATTTTTCTCATAAATGTTGGCCCTTGTACATTCTTCTTGATACCATTGTCTATTCCAAAACATTATAGAAGTATAAAATGAAATGAGCAAAGCTGAATTAGAAAAGTTGATAGATTACCTGAGACTGTATTGGTTTGAGTGTTGCTTAAATCTCTTCTTGACTGGTTTGAGTCCAACCCATCAAACATACATCCAATTCTAGTCTTTGGTGCCATCAAGATGAATTTGTGTGAATGTAGCAATGCTCACTGTTATATAACAATGATTCTATGTACCAAACTAATGGAACAACACACAAATAGTATTTAGATAATTGAAATAGCTAATTAAGACAACACAATCTTGATATATAGTTTTCTATAATGAAAAATGAATTAATTGTGCATAAAACCCAAAGGAGAAAGCATTAAAAACTACAAACTCAATTTAGAAAAGCATAGAATTGAAAGTTGCACAAAGTTATAACATAAAAAAATAATAATGAACCATATCAACCATAAGCATCAAATTCGTCATGCTCCCTAGCCCATGTAATATCAACATTGATGTCACCATCTTGAATTTGAGGATTGTATGCATGGCTTTGCAGTTGAGTCTCTATATCATCCTCACATGAATTGACTTTTTGATCAAATTGGTCTCTAGGTGTGGTTCTTATTACAACATGCCAGTCTTTTTCTGTAGGGTCTTCCACATAAAACACTTGTTATGCTTGAGAAGCTAAAATAAATGGCTCATCTGTGGGCATGAGTCTAGTGAAATTGACTAAGGTGAAACCATCATCATTTTCTTTCTTTCCGTTTCTTTGAGAAACCCAATCACAATTGAATAGCGTCACTTTTTTACCACTGAGATAATCTAACTCTAAAATATCATTCAGAACTCCATAATATGTGACATCTCCTAATATGGGGTTGTTATCCCTCACACTAGCATAACTTTCTGTCTTGGCAGTAACAATAACCCCACTATTTTGAGTTTTTCTCTTTTCCTCAACTTCTTTCACACGAAATCTAAAACCATTAATAATAAAACCCTTGTACTTTCTTGCAACACAATTAGGACCTTGAGTAAGAGCTCGAAGCTCTTCAGATATATCCTCATTTCCAGCAGGAAACATTTCTCCAACCTAAATAAATGAAGGATCAGATTATGAAAACAAAAATAAATAAATAAATTAAAAAAATTGAAACCAAGGTTACGGAATAAAAACTTACTGTGTCACTAAACCATGAAGTAAATTCCTCGATGTGTTTAATAGCCCTTTGTCATTTAGAAAGACGAGGATATTGATTGTTTATTATAGTCTCATGTTGTCTATGCATATAGTAGAATATAAGGATACAAAAGAGCTATTTATACTCTATTAAAATTAATGAAAAATAATTATTGACTTACTGAATAAATTCTTGAATTGCGTCACAATTAAACAACACATATTTATGTGCCATTTCTAATGTTTCTCTATTTAAAACAACCATCTCTTCTTTTCCAAATGATTGTCCTTGCATTGCAAATATTGGTAACTCAACATTGCTAACATTTCTTTCATTAGAATTTCTACTTGGCCAATTGAATTTGGTTTCAGTGTCATCAAAATATCTAGAACAAAAGGTTAAACATTCATTTGCTAAATAACCTTCAGCAATGGAACCCTCTGGATGAGATCTGTTTCTTACATATGACTTTAATGTGGACAAGTACCTATAAGAAGCCCAATGATGAAAAAGTGATTATGTTTTCTTTCAAAGGAATGATATCTAAATAAAATTTGACAAATTAGAAGCAATGAGTATTACTTACCTCTCAATAGGATACATCCAACGATAATGCACAGGCCCAACAAGTTTAGCTTTTGTTGCTAAGTGAATCGGTAAATGCACCATAACATCAAAGAATGATGGAGGGAAAATCCTTTCTAGGTGATAAAGTATTAATGCAATTTGGTATTCCATTTGAACCAAATCAACAGAGTGGAGTGATTTCGAACAAAGATTTTTGACGTACTGGCATGATCAACATCCAAGAATCCTCGATGACCCATGTAACATGATTTCCCACTTTTTTGCAATCGTTCAGAACATGTATACTTATGACATGAGGGGTAAGCAAGCTTTCCTTTTGTGCTCCATCCAGATAAGTTAGCATAGGCAGGCAAGTCACTAATAGTCCACATAATAGTTGCACGCATTTTAAAATTTTCCTTAGTAGATACATCATATGTGTTTACCCCATCCCATAATTCCTTTAAGTCCTCTATCAAAGGTTGTAAGTATACATCAAGGTTATTTCCAGGTGGTGAAGGGCCAGGGATGAGCAACGATAACATGAGAAAAGGTTGTTTCATACACATCTAAGGAGGGAGGTTGTATGGCATTAGGATAACTGGCCAAGTACTATGAGTACTACTCATTGTCCTAAATGGGTTAAATCCATCACATACTAATCCAAGTCTAACATTACGTGGATCTTTAGAAAACTCAGGATGCTTGAAGTCAAAAGTCTGCCAAGATAGAGAATCTGCCGGGTGCCGCATGTATCCATCTTTAATTCGGTCCTCCTTATGCCATTTCATAAAGGAGGAAATTTTTGAAGACACGAATAGCCTTTGCAATCTTGGTTTCAATGGGAAATAGAATAATACCTTAGCAAGGATTTTTGTCTCACTTGTATCTATGCTCATTTCTCCATCATTTAATTTGCAACCTATTTGTAGGTATTTTGTATCTAGGAGTCTGACATTGATAACATTCTGTGGCTGTCTCATATTCCTTATGATAAAATATGCAATCATTTGGACATGCGTGGATTTTTCTACACTCAAGGCCAAGTCCCTTAAACACTTTCTTTGTCTTGTAGTAAGATTTTGGTAATTTGCCCCCCCTCAGGAAATGCATCCTTTAACAACTCCAATAACATTGAAAATGACTTGTTTGACCAATTTCCAAGACATTTAATGTGAAATAGGCGAACAAGAAATGATAACAATGAAAACTTACTCCCGGGGAAGAGTTCTTGTTTAGCTTCATGAAGCAACTTATAAAATGTCTCAGTCATTTCATTAGATTCTTCTACAATATTCATTGGGTCATCGTCATTTACATGTTCATTTGGGATGCCAAATGCATCATATAATAACTCATGCATCTCATCATTCATAAATAGGTCATTAGGAGCATGTGTTTCAGATCCCACAAATGATGAACCTTCTCCATGGGCTGTCCATTTTGTATATCCTTTAATAAACCCAAAGCATATCAAATGATCTTTTGCCTCTTACCTAGTTGCCCACAGTCCATTCCCACACTTCTTACATGGGCATGTTATTTTTCCATTGATATTTGCTTTAGCAAATGCCAAACTTAAGAATTCTTCCACTCCATCAATGTACCTTTTACTAACTCTATGTTCATTCATCCAATTTCTATCCATCATTTTCCTTTTCAAATAACAAGATTTCCAAAAAAGATATCTACAAAAAAAGACCAAGAAATTAAATAGGTTCAATACTAATGCTTCAGGAAACATAAAAAAATACCAAAAATGAAGGCTAGATAAGCATTTAGATCATAAATTGAAGCCCCCCCCCCCCACACACACACAAACACAAAATACATATATAGAGAGAGATATGTATATATATCAACAACAATTTTGCAAGTAAAAAAAAAGGCTGCTCTCAGCTAGCAGCCAGCTAGCTTCTCTCTCTCTATATATAAATATATATATGTATATGTATATATATTAGCTAGAGAGAGCACTAGCAGAGCGTGGCAGTGTGTGTCTCTCTTTTAAATATAGCTTTTTCTTTGCCATTTTCCTGTCAAACTATTTTTCATCCAAATTACATCAACCAATACATGATATTTTCACACACTCTTTCTATCTCCAAGTTATATATATCTAATATATATTTTCAGTTTGTTACTTTACTTCCAGTTGTCTTTTTCTCTCTTAGAATTGTTTTTGGGTCTAGCATGAATTGACTGAATTTTTTATTATTTTATAAAAAAACACTTGATTATTAGGTATAAATTGCTTTGATATCCCCCTCCCACTGCTCCATGACAAGGAATGGGTTTCTAAAGTAATTGAAAGTGGGAGCCATAATACCCAACTACCAATGCTTCAGGAAACGTTGAAAAAGATACATAAATGAAGGCTAAAAAAACATTTAGATCATAAATTAAAGGCCTGGCCACACACACACACACAATACATATATAAACATATATAACTTCAAAACATAAACTCACTATGAGATGGAAGAGAGGTTGCGAACTACTTGGAAGAGGCAGCAGTCGCGTTGAGGTAGCAGGAGGCTGCGGCAATGGCGTTGAGGTAGCAAGGACGTGGCGGAGACGACGTTGAGGCAGCAAGGACAAGGCGACGTCGGCGTTGAGACAGTAAGGACGCGACGACGGCGGACGTTGAGGCAGTAAGGATGCGGCGACGATGACTTTGAGGGAGCAAGCATGTGACATCGGCAATGTTGAGGGAGTTGGTGAAAGCTGCAATTTGCTTGAGGAAGATAGGAAATAGGGATTTGGCAAGGGGAAAGGGAAGAGGCGGGGGAATCTCCCACCACTGGTTTTGCATGTTTTTTATATATATATAGTTTTTTTATTTAGTTGTTATATATATATATTGTTTTTTTATTTAGTTGTTATATATATATATTTTTTATTTAGTTGTTAAATAAAATAAAATAAATTATGAAAATAATATTAATAATTATTTGATTGATAAAAATAAAATAATTTCAGATTATGATAACTGTTAAAATAGTTTAAATTATTATAATTATTAAATAATTTAAATAATAATTTATGATAATAATTTAAAATATGATAATAAAATAATTTAAATTATTGTATTAAATTAATATTTATTTAAAAATTTTGAATCCATATATATAGCTTTGTTTCACATAAGGGTGCGTAAACGATCGGTTTGGTTATCGAATCGATCAAAAAGTAATAATGAAAATAATTGAACTGTATGTAATAATCAAATCGAATCGACCGACAAACCCCAAATAATCTAACTAACCAAAATTGAATAATTAACCAAACAAAATTTGTAAAAACTGAACCGGACCAAGAATTGAACTTTCCCACATAATAACCAAACAAATTAAACTAAAGTTCGGCCTTACTGTTGTTGTCGGCCACCTAACGGGGTGGCGATTCCAATGATCAGAATTGATCATTGGATTCCCCTAACCATAGTGGTTCATTTGCCCAAAAAGAAAAACTGATCTAATGGTTAGACGGAGACGAAGATGAAGGGACAAGTGAATCGGAGACGAACGAAGTGCCTCAAACCACAATGTGGTTCATATTCTAATGGTTAGCGGTTCGATTTGTTCTATTAACCGACCAATAAAGACCAAATCAATAAAAATTAACCCAAAATTTTTGCCAAAAATAATTGAATCACTAATCGACACCTAAATAATTAAACCAAACCGGCTGGTCGGTCGATTCAATTAGTTCAATCTAACTGAATCTCTACACACTACTAGTTCCACACTTCAAAATTTGTCTTATTAGAATTATTTTATTAGATTTCTTTACTAGGGCACCTCATAAAAGTGTCTCATTAGAATTATTTTATTGGGGCACCTTAAAAATTTTGTCTTATTAGATTTTTCTATTAGGGCATTTCATCAAAGTGTCTCATTACAATTATTTTATAGGGGCACTTTAAAAATTCTGCCCTATTAGATTTTTTTATTAGGACACTTTATTAAAGTGTCTCATTAGAATTATTTTATAGAGGCAGTTTAAAAATTTTGCCCTATTAGATTTCTCTATTAGGGCATTTCATTAAAGTGTCTCATTAGAATTATTTTATAGAGGCACTTTAAAAATTTTGCCCTATTAGATTTTTTTATTAGGGCATTTCATTAAGAGTGTCTCATTAGCGTTATTTTATTGGGGCACTTCAAAAATTATGCCCTAATAGAATTTTCTATTAGGGCACTTTATTGCTGTGCCTCATTAGAATTATTTTATTAGGGCATTTTTTTAAATTGTGCCTCAAAATAGTATTTTATAGGGCATTTTTTAAAACATGTCCTAAAAAAAATGCCTCAATAAGTGTTTTCTATTGTAGTGCTTCTAGAACTTTTGTTCACTTTTCTATCTTCCTACCTTCCACCTTGTATGAGACTAGTTGTCTATTCTTCAATTTTAGAGCACGATCCAAAACTTTGTCTTTTATGAGAGTGTTCATCTTTCTATCCATAGTAACATATTATTTCTTCACTCTTTTTGCTTTATTAAAGCAAGTAGGCTTATGTTCACCAAGTGAGTTAGCAAAATAGCAAGCATAAGTATTTACAAAGTTCTCATCTCTATACAACAAAAGGTTTAAAAATATCCCTTTTTGGACATTGATTTTTTGCCATATCCGATGCATGTCCTTTGTTATTTTTCCTCAAGCTTGAGGCTACTAGCACTCCCTATTTTTTCGTACTCCTCTACTAAAAAAGTAGTACCTAAAGTTGATGAGATACTTGACGTATCCAACTATACCTAATTTGATTTCCCCAGTCAAGTGGAATTTCGTTAGGAAGCAATGGAAAAGTTTGTCCATTGGTGGCAAGTTGGTATTCTCTCTCTTTGGAACGTTGAAGAGGTAGTGACAGTTTCCTCAAATATGGCTTTTTCTCCAGCTTGTGGTGCTCTATAACACAGATGTGGGTAGTGAGTGGCTGCATCAACAATGGTAGCAATGGCATTGACTTAAGTAGGTAGCTACTTCTCATTGCACTTTTTCTTCACAAACAATCAACTTTGGTGGCTTTATCCCCTCCTATACATTGTGCTTTTTATGGGTTTGGTTTTCAGTGAACCCAATGGGTCTATCTAGACCCAACCCATCTAAAATGTAGGTTTGATGGGTCTAGGTTTAATGGGTTTAGTCCAAGTCCATTATTAATGTATCCAAATCTCATGAATTTGGTACAGGTTGAGTTTGAGCCAGAATTAATCTATTGACAAGCTTATACTATCAGTACCCTAATCTTGGATGCATGAATCACATGTCTGGAAGAAGTTATTTGTTCCAAAATAATTAATCAGAAATAGGTCCAATTTTGATGGTTCTAACTCGAACCGAACCTATTTGCAACCCTACTTTGTTCTATCCCAAGTCTAGAAAAAAAAAAAAAAAAAAAAAAAAAACCAAGAATGTTTTGGCCTCAAGGGGCTCATACAAACCCCTAAATGGAATCATTCTACTTCCATCCGTCATCATTTTAGGAAATCTTGAAAGAGTTCCATCTTTCTCTTTAACAATGGATAATAATTGTTGTGGATAGAAAGCAATGGTTCTAGCTTCATTACCAAGTATTTTTATAAACTAATGCTCCACTTTGCAATCACCTTTAACCTAGCCCTATATCCCTCTTACATATCTGGAACTTCCTTTTGCACGCTCAACTTCAGATCCTACTATGGCGAGTAGTCTCTAAAATTCTCCCTACCAAGGATGTACTATTCATCCACTACCTCGATAGCAAAAGGGAGCCCTGTTAGAGACGTATCTAATAGTCATCCACTACCTCAATAGCAAAATCAATTTGGTACGATGTCTTTGACACCAAGTGAGAGATGCACAATCCTAGTTAACCCTTCTATTAATTAAGTGTAAACACAGCCTTATTGATAGTCTTAATTGACCAATCATAGTAGATTGGAGCTAATTGAGAGAGTTGGCATTAACAATCTAATCTCCTTAATCTGAAATCCATGGATGAGCACCTTGCCATCATCCGGGAACAATTGTTCATTCCAATTGATGACAAGAATCCCAGCTGTTGGTTTTATAGCCCAACCTACTTCTCGGTTAAACACCAGATCAAGTGTAAAAACGAAACAGAAATCGAAAGATTACAACCACAACTCTCACACACAAAATATCAACACATCGAGTTACATGTTCGGATCAAAATAGATCCTACTCACGGCAAAGGCTTCGCCTTTAGTCAATTCACTAAAATCTCAAGATTACAATCGGAATACAAGATCACAACTAAAGTAAAAACAGTATTACAAAAAGAGAAAACTGAAACAGAATACAAAAATAAGAACAAGGGCTAGTTCTGTTCAGACCAATCCCACGATCAAGTCAAGTATCCATTTTATCTGATTTCTACCAATCTCACATGGCTCAGGTGATTAAACCACAAAAGAGATTACACAATACCTTTGCTTACTGGATGATCTTACCATAGAACTAAAAAACACCGATCGATCAAGAGAAGGATTCACGAGAAAAGTGTCTCGCTTCAAGCACCGATTATGGTTTTAGAAAATGAGCGAGAGAGAACAATCTGGAGATTAGGGTAGCATCAAAGACCTTTTATAGCACCATCAATGGGACTGGAAATGGGTTGGGCCAGCTAACGCAACACGAATGGAAGCATATGAATATGGGCTTGCCCCATAACATATATCAGCCCAAATAAACTTGGCCCACATGATAATCAACAGAATATATACAACATTTAAATTCAATTCAAATGAATGATAAATGTAACTCAATTTCATATAAAAACATGCAATCAGATTGTATATCAAAATATAAATGATAAAACATTTAATGTATTTTGAATCACATATAAATCAACAAATTCCACCTTGATTCAATAATGGATTAAATAGTGGATTTATGACTAGAGACCCCTGCATGTCTTCCACAGCTACATTGGAAGAACATTGAACAAATCTAAGGCTTGCTCAAATTTAGCTACAGGAATAGACTTAGTTAACATATCCGCTGGATTTGTTATTGTAGAAATCTTTTCTACCTTAATTTACCCTTTGGATATAATATCCCTAACAAAGTGAAGACGCACATCTATGTGCTTGGTTCTCTCATGAAACACACTGTTCTTTGAGAGATGAATGGCACTTTGAGAATCTCAAAATACCCTAGGGATTTGGTCACCTAGACCTAACTCTCTAACTATTCCTTGGAACCAAATTGCCTCTTTTATGGCTTCTGTTAAGGCAACATATTCTGCCTCAGTGATTGATAAAGCCACTATGTGCTGGAGATTAGATTTCCAGCTTACCACATTTCCACCTATAGTGAAAATATTTCCAGACAATGACCTTCTCTTATCTAAATCAGCTACAAAATCAGAATCACAATAGCCTTGAATGCAACTAGACTTTTCAGTGTTAGAACTACACACTAAACCCTTATCCATTAACCCCTTTAGATACCTAAGAATCCACTTAACAGCTGACCAATGCTTTTTAGATGGGTTGCTCATGAATCTATTCACTAGATTGACTCCATAGGCTATGTCAGGTCTGGTTCCTATCATGGTATACATTAGGCTTCCCATTGCATTAGAGTAGGGGACCTTCTTCATATATTCAGCTTCTTCCTTTAGGTAAACCATCTTTTACAGCATGAAGCTTAAAGTGTGGGAGAATAGGGGTTGAGACAGCTTTGCAGCCTTCCATATCAAAGAGATTTATTACTTTCTTTCGATAACCAGATTGGGACAATGTTAAAGTACCTCTTTTTCTATCTCTATTAATGTCTATTCCCAAAATGCGCCTAGCTGCACCTAGAGTTTTCATTTCAAATTTTGATTTAATGGCTTGGGTCAATTTATTTATTTCTCCATTTTCCTTACATGCTATAAGCATATCATTTACATATATAAGGAGATATATAAATAGCTTTAAGGAAAGCTATTTAAAGTAAACACAATAGTCAAAATTACATCTTGTGTAATTTTCTTTGAGCATAAACTCATCAAACCTCCTATACCATTGTCTAGGAGACTGCTTAAGACCATAGAGGGACCTTTGCAACAAACAAACTTTGTTCTCTTTTCTTTCTTCTATGAAACCTATAAGTTGGTCCATATATATCATATCTTCTAGGTTTCCATGTAGAAAGGTAGTCTTGACATCTAATTGTTCAAGCTCTAAATCATGTAAAGTTACTAAGGCCAAGACTAATCTTATTGAGGTATGTTTTACTATAGGGGAGAACACTTCATGGTAATCTATGCCCTCTCTTTGGGAAAATCCCTTAGCTACTACCCTTGCCTTAAATCTGGCTGGTTTTACATCTGGAATACGTGGCTTCATTTTATATATCCACTTGCAGCCTATAACCTTTTAGTATTTAGGTTTATTTACAAGTATCTAGGTATTGTTCTTTTCGAGAGATTCCATCTCTTCCTTTATTGCCTTTAACCAGTTAGTTCTATACCTGTTAGAGCAAGCTTCTTGATAACTAACAGGTTCATTATACTCAATTGAATCTCCAATGTTAAGAGCATAGGCAATAACATCTGCATGGGCATACCTTGCACGTGGTTTTATTTCTCTCCTCACTCTATCCCTAGATAAGATATAATCATCCAAATCAGGAATAGCTTCAACTGAACCCTCATTCTCTTCAATCTCTATTTCAGATTCAACATTTTCTGGAGAATTAGAAAGTTGAGGACTTTCTAAATTAGGCTCCACTATCATATCATTCAGACTGTTCTTTTCCACCTCAAACTGAAAAGTTTCAGTTTGGTCTGCCTTAGAATTTTCCACCTTATTTGGCATAGAGTATTCTAATTCTTTGAATACTACATCCCTGTTGATGACCGTCTTCTTTTCATCAATCAACCATATCTTATATCCTTTTACCCCTTGAGGATATCCTAAGAATACACCTTTTTGGCTCTAGGGTCTAGTTTCCCTTCTTTTTTATGGACATATTAAATACATCCAAATGGTCTAATGAAGGTAATTTGCCACTCCATAACTGTTCTGGAGTCTTAAAGTGTAATACCCAGGAAATTATTAAGGGTATAAATGATATTTGATGAAGGGTATAACTGGAATGATCAAAAGAATGAGGCTTTAGGGTACACTATCGCAGTCTTAAGCGACTGAATCAATCAGAGGGAGTACCCCGGACCCTCGATAGCCAAGGAAAATTGTATAGTATCAACAAGTGATTCGAACTATGATTTTTAGTGATGAAATAAGTGGGATCGGGAACAGTTTTTGGTACAGCTAAAAATGCAACTGCAAATTAGGCTTAGAAACCGAATTGATATAGGAGACTTCCGGGAAGTCAACAGAAGCCTGAGGGGGCTCCGGTTTTTAATAAGAAACAACCCTTCAGCAGTTTTGGGATGAAACAATAGCCCGATGAGGACTCTAGGGCGAAATCGTCATTATCAAGTAACTTTGAAATTATTAAATTTGCGTTTTCGGTACTATAATACAAATTAATTTGAGGTTTAAAGATGCAATTACAATTAGAGATTTACCCAAGTGAAATTAAGATGGAAATTAGGGGGTTAATGTGTAATTTCTTTATATTAATAGTGTAATATATATATAATACGCATATACGTGTGTGCGTGGTGGCTGGTTTATGCGAAGCTTCTGGGAAAGCTTCATGGCCGAAATTCCTTGGAGTAGTGGCCAAGTCTTGACGCAAGTAAGAGTAAGGAGTGGTGGCCAAGGCAATTGAGTCGGTGCTTGGCCTATAAATAGAAGAGAAATGAAGGAAGAATGGAAATAAAATGGAAGAAGGAAGTGGCCGAGAGTTGCAGCCAACCATGGCCGAATAGAAAGCAAGCTTGGGCGAGCAAACGGCCGATGTAATCGAGGAGGAGCTAGAAGCAATGCTTGTGGCCGGAGGCAGCCACAAGAAAAGTCGAGATGGTAACCGAAGCTGTCCGTGGTAGGCAAACAGCATCCATGGCCGCAAGCTGCAGCCATGGATGCACATGCGGAAGGCGAGGAGCGACGAGGAGGAGGCTGGCCAGTGGTTGTGTGAGGTCCAGATAACCGAAAGTGGCTGAGAGGCTGATTGGAGGAGGCCGGGATGAACCGCAACAGCAAGCGGCAGCCATGGCCGCAAGCTGTTGCAGCTGGGCAGCAAACAGGGAGGCCAGCAACGGCCCCCAACGATGGCTCGGCAAGGTGGGTGGTGACTAGCAGGGTCGGTGGAGGTCAAGGACGTAGCTGGTGTGACCGGAGATGGCCGTTGGCATGCGGGCAGCCGTGGCTGGGTGGCTGGTTCGCTCGCGGGAAACAGAGAAGAAGAAGCAGGGGAGAAGAAAGAAAGAAGAAGAAGAGAAGAAAAGAAAAGAAAAAAAAAAAAGAAAAAAAAAAAAAGGAAAATAGAAGAAATGGAGAAAAAGGAAAGAAAAATAGGGAAAAATCTCGAAAAAAATCTTAGAAAATTCAAAGGATTAATTTGAGGCTAAAGGAGCATGCCAAAGCTAGGAAATTATTCAAAACGCGCATTTTAAGGCTTAGCACGCATTACGAGGCTAAATTGACTTTTCGCATAAGGTGAGTGGTTTGATTTTAGTCTTATCTTGACTCGAAAGTGTTTTTAAGTGCTTTTGGTGAGTTCTTGTGAGTAATTATACGCTCCTAGACTTAGCTTATTTTACAAGGCTTTTACTTACATTCGTTGTGTCGATATTCACTACATTGCATTAACTGTTTATTTTTAAAATATTGGTGCTATTTTACAAGGCTTTTACTTACATTTGTTGTGTCGATATTCACTACATTGCATTAACTGTTTATTTTTTAAATATTAGTGCATGGCGTGTAAATTTTCATATAATGTGGGGTCAAGTCTAATTGCATCGTTGGGTCCATATGGGGCGGTATGGGGTCTACTTGAGATTGGGACAATGTTAATCCAGGTGAACGGGTGTCACACTGGGGCACTCGAGGGAATAATGTTAAACCAGGTGAACGGGTTTCACGACGGTGCACCCGAGGGATTAACGTTGGACCAGGTGAACGTGTGCCACAGTGGGACATTCGAGGGATTAAGTATGTCAAGGTGATATCTCGAGTTAGACATGTCTTGCATGTTGTCGTATAGTATGCCATGCTCGTATGTCTTTCATGCATTGTATAACTGTTTCATACCTTCACTTAGATGTTTATCATCTAATCTGGGCTATGCCCCTGGAACGTTTAATGTTCCAGCCAGGGACTGCTGCGAAGGCAAGGATGTGGCCGGTTGAGGGCCAATGGTGCTTAGTTTGTTAGTCGTTGTAACGTTTGGAGGCTTTAGTATGTATTTCAGGTTGTAAATGAACAGTTGTATAATAGCGATTTTATCATTTGATCTGTATTAAGTATTTTGCTATGGAAATACAATGGTGTTTTGGTATTAGTGTATCCGTTGCGTTGTATTAAGACTCGTTTAGTTTAAGATTATTGATCTTGATAATTAAACGGGCAAGACTGGGGTTCGCGGGGTTTTGTTTCTGCATGTGAAGATTGTTCTTGAAATACCGCGAGTGTGTAACTTAAAGAGAAAAAAAAAAAAGAAATCCCGGGAATACCCTTATAGTGACACGCCTGGCGAGACGGGGTGTTACAATTGGTATCAGAGCCCTAAGTTAAAACCCTAGGACGATTTGGCTAGGTTGTTAAACTTAGCATGATTAGAACTATTGAATGAGAACTTAGAACAGGATTATGGATTCTAGGAGACATTCGGAACATAGTCGAAATGGTATGGAGACTCTAGAAAGGTGAAATTTGAGGTTTTCAATTTGAATATACTTTCAGCGTCAAGGGGAGACGAACAAGTTCTATTCACATCTTTTGGAAATTAGGAAGCTAGTGAAGAGGGTCGTCGAAATGAAAGAGATATATGATCCAAAACCTTTGAGGAATAAATACTTTGGTAATTCCGGTACAGCTTGAAGTATAGTATAAAATCTCTTTCGGAAGAATCTTAGTGAATCGTCTTAGTACCCTCCCGTTTGAGACATGTTAAATAATGGTGGTGTCATGCCCTGACAAAGATAAGCGAAACGATGGAGATTATTAGGAGAACCTGTCAAGGGCGTGGGAAAGAAGAACGACTTGAAGATCTTAAGGTTAAGTTAGATATCCGAATTGAGGACTTAAGAAGAACGGATTCAGTTAGGACTAACTAGTGAAAATCCCAAATGGAGACTTAGGGGAAAGGAATTGGTAGATCATAAAGACAAAATCCCTGCTTGGAGATTTAGGGGTTTGTCGGTTGAAGTCTTTGAAATTATTAATTGGAGAATACTAGATTTTGCTGAGTGATGAAACATTGGATTGGGAGTTAGCATCGAACAATATGGGTCGAATGTAAGGTTGGTTCGATAAACCATAACTGAGGATTCGTAAGAATCGAAAACCGTAGATTGGAGATCATTAGTTAAAATCAATCACACTAAATGTTGGGATAACTGGTGATTATTAAGAAGAAACAAGTTGTGGACGATTAGTTTGATATGACATAACCTAATTGTAAGTCAGGTTTTGATCGAATGGCATAAAGATTCAAGGGAAAGAATGACTTGGTATAGATCGAGAATCCTAAGGAACGACCCGATAAGAAACCCAGGATGATTCGATAAAAGCTTTTGAAAATAGAATTCGAGAATTTTAAGAATCCGAAATTGTTGATGAGGATATTCAGATAGAGAAACCGGAATTATTGGTAATGGAAATAAGGAAATATTACCATAAGAAAATGACTCATAGGGACGAGTCGTATGATTTCATATGTTATTCAAGGACAAAGAGAGTTAAGGCGTAGATTTAAGTCTTATGGAAGTTTTGGGAGATGATAGAAAAAAAAAAGAACTATATCAAGGATATTAGTTTAGGATCAGACGAGGAAAATGAATCGGAACTAATTGAGGATCGAATTCTTGTTTGAGGTGTTTAGAAGTTTTTCTTGGTAGTAATTGGCTTGAATAAAATGCTCTAGGTTATAGTGAGAATTTTCCTTTTGACTCAAATTTTGATGATTTAGGATTTTGGAATTTCAAATAGTGACTACGAGACAAAGAGGGATCGACTGTAAATTAGCTATCATTAGGGTCAAGGTGCGACCGAAAAATTATTTGGATATCAAACGCAAGAACCGCTTGTTTTGAAGATTAGAACTTTTCAGTTAAATTGGAAATTTGAGAGAATCTTTTGGCTTATAGAGGATTTTCAAAATGAAACCTTACTTGATGATTTTGAGATTGTAAGTAATATAAGGAACAACGATAGATTAGAGATTTGTGATTTAAAACGAACCTTGGAAATTAGAAAAAATTTGGGATAAGTGAATTGTGAGTATGACTTTGATGTTGCTAAAAGAAAATTTATGCGTACTGTATATACTTGGAGATAAAATGGTATTTCAACCTGTGGAGACGATTATATTTTAAGCTTAAAATGACTCTAGCCGATTTAAGAAGATACAAACTCAAAGAAAATAGTTAGCATAACGATGATTATCAAGGACTGAGAGGTAGTCATAAAAGTCTTGGTTTGAATTTTAAGGCACCAAGCAATGAGACAGGCTTGCTAAAGCTTGTAAAGATATCTTGGGATTTGATTAGGTCTGAGCAAAATTGAAGTTGGTCCTAATAGATTCAAAGAAATAGGAATGATTGACATAATGATCTGTATAGTGAGTGTTAGTTGAAAGTCAATCGTGGAATAAACATATAAGGAGAATGAAATTTCTAAGCCAATCTTGTGATAAATTAAGCATACGGCCGTGACGAGAATATGGTTGAACGATCTAGTATAAGTTTAGAAAATGAAAAAAACTGGAAATACAATTGATGTTGGAGTGTTTTATAAATTATGAACGTCTGCAAGAGCAGCAACAGGAGTGCGAGGTTCTGTCACATGTGTAACAAATTTGGAAAGTAAAAGAGATTAAATTATGAGAAAGAAATCCGAAGTCTTAGGAATGGTTAGGATAAGGGTGCTGGATACGATTGAGTGTTACTCTGGAAAAGAACATTAGGAATCCAAAAGATCAGGGAGTTGGATTAGTACCAATAGAACCACTATAGCTCTCAGAGATGGAATGAGGAATTCTAGCATAACGATAACACCTTTGGTGTTGGTCTGTAACAATGGATCTGAGCCTAGGGACCAAGGCAGAGGACTGGTGGTTGGCTCGCGGTTTGGGGTGTGATACCTACGAGTCGGAGCAACACAGTGAACTGTGGAGACGGTCAGGTGCCAAAGTTTGGACGACACTGAGGATGTTATGTATGATTTAGAGTCCAAACTCCAAGGGACCAGAGCATCGTGGCAGGATCCCTAAATCATTATGGAAAGGTTGAAGGATTGGAAGATGACCTAAGCAGGTTAATTGCTATGTGGAATATGGTAGTCGATAATCAAAAGAGAATCGAAAGAAGGAAAAGTAATCTCGAGTGACGAAACAATGTTGGGCAAGCTGTTAACGGAGATTTGTAAAGGATTCTTCTATGATAATTACATCCATGATAGAAATTCGTGAAGTTAAGGTTACCAAGAAGAGAGGAGTGCGCTCAAGAAATTTAGGAGTTGTGGTGAAATAATAATTGTGTGCATAGGCCAAGGTAGGTTCTAATCAGGAATGGAACGATCCTTGATATAAGCGTGAGTTGCGAACTTACTTAGGTAAATGTGTTTCTTGGATGTGGCATCTAGAAGAAATTTAACTCTAGTTATTGACTTAACTTTTAGTTTCGTGTGCCTATTAATACGCACCCCAAGAATTGTGAGCAATTGGCTCCGATTTAGTTGTTTCGAACCTTGCCTTCGGTGACATAAAAAGATTGGAGTAATAATAAGTATACCTAGGTACCCTTGAGAACATGAGTGGATTTTTCAAAATGAAGTCAAAGTCAACATAAAGAAATGGTAAGATATAAGTTGATGAGCAAACAAAAGTGTTTATCTTTCCAAGAGACGTGTTATGATTTGAGGAAACATATAGTAAGCTGTTATAAAGGAAGAAGTGAGTTTTAGTTGCACTACGAAAATTTTATTTGGGTTGTAAGACAGTAGGCTAAGTTATTAAAGTTATGCTAGGTGTTGCTAAAGACCCGATGAGAACCAAAAGTTGTTCAGTAAGGTTATCATTTAAGGAAGTGTGTGAAAACTAGGTCGCCTAAAAGGGACAAGATTAAATCTACTCCTAGAATCGAGAATAATAGGGACCTTGTTTGACTCAATAGAAAAATTGTTTCTCATGTGGAAGAATATGGAAAGTACCGTTTAGTTGAAATAAAGCATTTGGCGGTACTAGGTTGAGGAGCCACAAGTGATGGACGTATATAAAAATGGAATGTTGTCGATAAATTGAAATGACACGAGAGTTCTGTGTTGGGATAAAATGATCTGATTGATGAATGGTGTTTGAAAGAGAAATAGTAACATGTCAGGATGTTAGGTTCCTGTAAAAGAAATTGTGTTTTGAGATACCTAAATGGATAATTTGCATAACCAGCTGTAAGAGGCTAAGAAGTTATTTTTAAAGTTAATATTCAATCAAGGTAATGATAATTGAGAAAGATGTGTGGAGTTCGTTCAATGTTATCAAATTCTGTGCAAAAATGGCAGCCAAGTTAGTTCAATCTTTGCATGATCATGACATATGCATTAACATAAGAGTGGTTGGGAGAATTATTAGTCAAATAAAATAGGTTTTGAGGACACAATTAGAAGTGATATTGGGTTTTATAAATTATTTTGGGATTCGTGTAGCCACAGGTATAGAGCTACAACGGGATATTCTGGAAACTAAGTATGGTGCTTGGTAAGCATGAACCATGTTAGGACGTAAATTATGAATAATTGTTAAGGATTAGGAAAGGGTATTTGGGACATTTCAATTGGGAGTCATTAGCAATAGTGGTGATACAATTATCACGGACCAAATTTCGAGGACGAAATTTATTGAGGGGGGGAGAATGTAATACCCAGGAAATTATTAAGGGTATAAATGATATTTGATGAAGGGTATAACTGGAATGATCAAAAGAATGAGGCTTTAGGGTACACTATCGCAGTCTTAAGCGACTGAATCAATCAGAGGGAGTACCCCGGACCCTCGATAGCCAAGGAAAATTGTATAGTATCAACAAGTGATTCGAACTATGATTTTTAGTGATGAAATAAGTGGGATCGGGAACAGTTTTTGGTACAGCTAAAAATGCAACTGTAAATTAGGCTTAGAAACCGAATTGATATAGGAGACTTCCGGGAAGTCAACAGAAGCCTGAGGGGGCTCCGGTTTTTAATAAGAAACAACCCTTCAGCAGTTTTGGGATGAAACAATAGCCCGATGAGGACTCTAGGGCGAAATCGTCATTATCAAGTAACTTTGAAATTATTAAATTTGCGTTTTCGGTACTATAATACAAATTAATTTGAGGTTTAAAGATGCAATTACAATTAGAGATTTACCCAAGTGAAATTAAGATGGAAATTAGGGGGTTAATGTGTAATTTCTTTATATTAATAGTGTAATATATATATAATACGCATATACGTGTGTGCGTGGTGGCTGGTTTATGCGAAGCTTCTGGGAAAGCTTCATGGCCGAAATTCCTTGGAGTAGTGGCCAAGTCTTGACGCAAGTAAGAGTAAGGAGTGGTGGCCAAGGCAATTGAGTCGGTGCTTGGCCTATAAATAGAAGAGAAATGAAGGAAGAATGGAAATAAAATGGAAGAAGGAAGTGGCCGAGAGTTGCAGCCAACCATGGCCGAATAGAAAGCAAGCTTGGGCGAGCAAACGGCCGATGTAATCGAGGAGGAGCTAGAAGCAATGCTTGTGGCCGGAGGCAGCCACAAGAAAAGTCGAGATGGTAACCGAAGCTGTCCGTGGTAGGCAAACAGCATCCATGGCCGCAAGCTGCAGCCATGGATGCACATGCGGAAGGCGAGGAGCGACGAGGAGGAGGCTGGCCAGTGGTTGTGTGAGGTCCAGATAACCGGAAGTGGCTGAGAGGCTGATTGGAGGAGGCCGGGATGAACCGCAACAGCAAGCGGCAGCCATGGCCGCAAGCTGTTGCAGCTGGGCAGCAAACAGGGAGGCCAGCAACGGCCCCCAACGATGGCTCGGCAAGGTGGGTGGTGACTAGCAGGGTCGGTGGAGGTCAAGGACGTAGCTGGTGTGACCGGAGATGGCCGTTGGCATGCGGGCAGCCGTGGCTGGGTGGCTGGTTCGCTCGCGGGAAACAGAGAAGAAGAAGCAGGGGAGAAGAAAGAAAGAAGAAGAAGAGAAGAAAAGAAAAGAAAAAAAAAAAAAGAAAAAAAAAAAAAGGAAAATAGAAGAAATGGAGAAAAAGGAAAGAAAAATAGGGAAAAATCTCGAAAAAAATCTTAGAAAATTCAAAGGATTAATTTGAGGCTAAAGGAGCATGCCAAAGCTAGGAAATTATTCAAAACGCGCATTTTAAGGCTTAGCACGCATTACGAGGCTAAATTGACTTTTCGCATAAGGTGAGTGGTTTGATTTTAGTCTTATCTTGACTCGAAAGTGTTTTTAAGTGCTTTTGGTGAGTTCTTGTGAGTAATTATACGCTCCTAGACTTAGCTTATTTTACAAGGCTTTTACTTACATTCGTTGTGTCGATATTCACTACATTGCATTAACTGTTTATTTTTAAAATATTGGTGCTATTTTACAAGGCTTTTACTTACATTTGTTGTGTCGATATTCACTACATTGCATTAACTGTTTATTTTTTAAATATTAGTGCATGGCGTGTAAATTTTCATATAATGTGGGGTCAAGTCTAATTGCATCGTTGGGTCCATATGGGGCGGTATGGGGTCTACTTGAGATTGGGACAATGTTAATCCAGGTGAACGGGTGTCACACTGGGGCACTCGAGGGAATAATGTTAAACCAGGTGAACGGGTTTCACGACGGTGCACCCGAGGGATTAACGTTGGACCAGGTGAACGTGTGCCACAGTGGGACATTCGAGGGATTAAGTATGTCAAGGTGATATCTCGAGTTAGACATGTCTTGCATGTTGTCGTATAGTATGCCATGCTCGTATGTCTTTCATGCATTGTATAACTGTTTCATACCTTCACTTAGATGTTTATCATCTAATCTGGGCTATGCCCCTGGAACGTTTAATGTTCCAGCCAGGGACTGCTGCGAAGGCAAGGATGTGGCCGGTTGAGGGCCAATGGTGCTTAGTTTGTTAGTCGTTGTAACGTTTGGAGGCTTTAGTATGTATTTCAGGTTGTAAATGAACAGTTGTATAATAGCGATTTTATCATTTGATCTGTATTAAGTATTTTGCTATGGAAATACAATGGTGTTTTGGTATTAGTGTATCCGTTGCGTTGTATTAAGACTCGTTTAGTTTAAGATTATTGATCTTGATAGTTAAACGGGCAAGACTGGGGTTCGCGGGGTTTTGTTTCTGCATGTGAAGATTGTTCTTGAAATACCGCGAGTGTGTAACTTAAAGAGAAAAAAAAAAAAAAGAAATCCCGGGAATACCCTTATAGTGACACGCCTGGCGAGACGGGGTGTTACATAAAGTTTATGGCAAAGGAAGGGGATTTGTTTATTTGATAGCAAGTAGTTGACACTACTTCAACCCAAAAATTCTTAGGCAAGTTAGAGTCTCTTAATAGACATATAACTTTATTTAAAATTATCCTATTCATCCACTCAATAACACCATTTTGCTGAGGTGTTTCATTGCAAGTTATATGCCTTGTAATGCCTACTTGTTTGCAAAAATTTGTGAATTCATGATTACAGAATTCTAGGCCATTATCTGTTCTTAGGGTCTTTATTTTCTTACCTGTTTGGAGTTCTACATAGGTATTCCATTCCTTAAATTTTGCAAAGGCTTCATTTTTGTGCCTAAGGAAATAAACCCTTACCTTCCTAGAATAGTCATCTGTTAGAGAAAGGAAATACTGGACACCTGATAAGGAACTAGGAACTTGGGGAGATCCCCAAAGATCAGAATGAATATAATATAGGACACCCTTAAACTTATGTGTTGCAGGTGCAAACTACAACCTATGGCGCTTACCCAAGGCACATGTCTCATAAAATTTAAATCATTAATCCTCTTAGGATCTAGGATGCCTTGTTTACCTAATTCTTATAAACCTTTCATTCCTATGTGACCTAGCCTTTTATGCCATAATGCAGTGTCATCATTTTCTAAAGATAAAATTGCAGCATTGCCAGAGATAGTCTCTACTTGCAGAACATATAACCCTTGCTTAAGGATTCCTTTGAGAACTACCGTGGATCCTTTCATAACCCTAAGGACACCATTTTTAAACTTATAAGACCCTCCATTTGAATCTAACATGCCTAGGGAAATAAGATTTCTTCTAAGGTTGGGCACATATCTCACATTATCTAAAGTCCTATACATTCCATCCCGCATCTTAAATCTAACTGACCTTATTCCAGTTATATTGCGGGATTGGTTATTACCCATAAGGACTTTCCCACCCTCAATGAGCTGGAAATTAAGGAACCAGTCTTTCCTAGGTGTCATGTGAAAAGTACAACTTGAATCTAATATCCACTCATCTCTACTTGATCCTATAGTTTTAGAATTAGACCTCGTTTTACTTTTTCCCCTAGAGTTACCTTTTCCTTTATGCTTTGATTTCTATTCCCAATTACCTTTTACACTTAAGCCTTCTGCATTATTTATTTTCTTATCTTTCTTATCATCTTCAAGATCTCTTGATCTTAGAGCAGATACTACATCTTCTAAGGATAGGGAAGTTCTACCATATTGCATAGTTATCCTTAGATCTCTATAAGATTCAGGTAACGCATTTAAAAGTATTACTGCCTAGTTTTCTTCTAAAATACTCTCATCAATATTTTCTAGGCCTATTACAATAACATTAAAGTCATCTAAGTTCTCTTCTAGAGATTTAAAGGTATTCATTTTAAAACCAAATAGTTTTCCTTTTAAATAAATCTTACTAGTCAAGGATCTAGTCATATAAAGAGATCCTAGTTTGGTCCAAACCTTTAAAATAGTGTCCTCCTTATTTACTTGCTTAAGTATTTTATCAGAAAGATTTAAAATAATGAGGTTGTAAGCTAATTGGTTTATCTTACGCATTTCAGGGGTAGAAGGGGGTTCTACCTTATCCTTCCTAGTTCTAGGTGGTTCATCTAGTGCCTCAGAGCACTAGTTTTGAACCAAGATGGCTATCATTTTCTTTTGCCATAGAGAGAAGTCACCACTACCATCAAACTTTTCTAATTCATACTTAGATGGAGCCATTTTATTATGAACTTTAAAACAGAATGATAATCACAGGTGATACTTAGATTAACTGAGACTAACGAAAAATTTCAAAGTAGAAATAGGAACATAAACTTTGAAGATACAAACAAGATATAAATCTTATTTTAGATTTTATATATGAGCAAAAACTGAAATCACAATCCAGAAATGATTTAAACATAAATTAGGTTTTCAAAAACAAACATGTACTCAAGACAGTATAGGGCTAACGGAATGGTGTAAACAACACAGTACTGAATCAAGATCAAGAACTTACGAAAGATTAGAGCATGAAGCAAACATGAAACAAATTAGAACTGATGAATATTTTCTCAACAAAAATTAGGGCAAAATAGGACTTGAGAGAAGAAACCCTTACTCTGTCAAAGATCTAACTTGATCTTCGATTTACCTTCCGAATCGAAGACGGCTTGATCAGGATCTTGGATCCCTCGTCGCTCTGATACCACTTGTTGGTTTTATAGCCCAACCTCCTTCTCGGCCAAACACTAGATCAAGCATAAAAATGAAACAGAAATCGAAAGATTACAACCACAACTCACACACGTAAAATATCAACACATTGAGTTACGTGTTCAGATCAAAATAGATCCTACTCAAGGTAAAGGCTCCACCTCTAGTCAATCCACTAAAATCTCAAGATTATAATTGGATTACAAGATCACAACTAAAGTAAAAACAGTATTGCAAAAAGAGAAAACTAAAACAGAATATAAAAACAAGAACAAGTGCTAGTTCTGTTCAGACCGATCTCACGATCAAGTCAAGTATTCGTTCTATTAGATTTCTACCAATCTCACACGCCTCAAGCTATTAAACCACAAAAGAGATTACACAATACCTTTGCTTACTGGATGATCTTACCATATAACTGAAAAACGCTAATCGATTAAAAGAAGTATTCACGAGAAAAGTGTCTCACTTTAAGCTTCGATTAGGGTTTCAAAAAATGAGTGAGAGATAATAATCTAGAGATTAGGGCAACATCAAAGCCCTTTCATAGCACCATCAATGGGACTGGAAATGGGTTGGGCCAGCTAGCGCAACACGGATGGAAGCATATCAATATGGGCTTGGCCCATAACATATCTTAGCCCAAATAAACTCGGCACGCATGATAATCTACAGAATATATACAACATTTAAATTCAATTCAAATGAATGATAAATGTAACTCAATTTCATATAAAAACATGCAATCAAATTATATATCAAAATATAAATGATAAAACATTTAATGTATTTTGAATCACATATAAATCAACACTAGCCTTAGTATAAGTACCTGGCTTGCCCCATCATGTCCTCTCATTAAGAATAATTTTGATGCATTCTTCAAAGAAGGGTATATGTCATGAGGAATCATAGCCAGGGATGAAGTTGGGCATATTATCTGTGCAAACACAATTCTTTCAAAGGAAATTTCAAGCTTAGGTACTGTCGAAACCCATCACATTTTGAGAAGCAACTATTTTGGCCATACAAGATGATGACATCACGTTATCATCAACATAGATGCATTAGCTCTCAGGAATCAGGAAGGTTGTTCATTCTCAATTACAGGATGTTCACTACTTGATGAAAGCTTGTATTTTAGATGCATCCCTTCTACTATCTCAATTTCCAGGTCAAACTCTCAATCATGTTCGTTATGTTGTCAATAAATCAGCTGACGAACTAGACTCATGGTGTACTAAAGTCAATTTTGCTGGAGTTTTATTCCGCTTGATATTCCTCTGCCTGTTCAGTCAATTTGTGATGAGTATGGTTATCCCCCTTGAGGGATGTTTGTTGTTGTTTTATTTTTGCTTTATTCTGTGTATCTCTTCCCCCAGTGAAAATTAAAAAACAAAGGGGTGACATATGCTTGCTTCGGTACTATTAGGCATAAATGATCCATATCTTAGTAATTTTCTTTTCATAGAGTTTGATCGTAGGATTACTCGAAGAAATTTAAGTTTGTATTTGTTGTTACCAAGATAAAATAATAAATTTATTAGACGAGAAACGTTGTCCTCAAAGTGCCCGAGTCTGCAAGGAAATAAAACAGTCAGAGGGCACAGGAGAGTCCCCACACAAACACTTCAATGGTTAAGTCAGACACTGAGGATAATGAAAACTCAAGAACAATATTTGCTCTAGTAACAGGGATGTACATTTTTTAGAATAATTGTCTGCCTATTTATAGAAGAATATAGAGTAATCTGAACCAGTACATGATTAAGACTCTTAGAGATAACATTTATCTTGATTTATCCTAACTTGGCTAGGATTAGGATTCTTATAGATGACATTTATCTTGTCCTTTTGGGGATAGAATTCTTTATGGGTGATTGTTTAACCTTTTCCTGGAAGGATTTTCGAATGTCAAAGTTATCTAGTTCACACGTTGTGTGGGACCCCTTGGTATTCGGGGAAATGCGTTGTCGAGGGTGTTATTGTTTTGGGGATATGAGGTGTCGCTAGAGTTTTCCACGGGTATTGAGAGATTGAGGGACCATGGGGCCTTTTATATGCCTCTTGAGGCCGCATGGCCATCTACACGCCTTCTAAGGCCGTGGGGGCTCCCGCATGCCTATTGAAGCTGTGGGTCTCCTGCGTGTCTGTTGAGGCCACGGGGTGACTCGCAGGCCCTTTAGGGTCGCGAGGGCTCCCGCATGCCTTTTGAGGTTACGAGATTACTTCCATGCCCTCAAGAGTTGCGGGTCTCCCGCGTGCCTTTTGGGTTATAGGTCATCCCGCGGACCCTTTTGGGTGACTTTGGGTTGTGCCCCCCACAACTATCTCCCCCATTCTGGTTCGGTCCATTTAACCTGGGTTAACCTTATTTAGTAATTTTTCCCCCTTTTAATTTGTTTTTTTTGTATCATGGCATATCAATCTCTACCTACTCTTTTTCTTGGGTTTCCTAGGGAGAAGAGTAGTTATTCTTTATTAATTATTTGATACGCTTTTTTTTAGTCACAAATTTTGGAGGTATTTTCTGTAAAAATTTAACTGGGCTCTCGACCTTCTATGTGTGGTCCCCCACTATAAAAAGAGGAAGGGCCTTCTCTTTCTTTTCATTTTCTACTCCACTTTCTCTCTCTAGGGCTTTGTCTTTCTCCTTTTCTCTTTCAAATCTTTACTCCGTATGCCCTAGTTGTCATTGTAATACCCAAGAATTTTTGAAGAACTTAAGAGAAAATTATCTTGGGATAAAAATGGAATTTACAGATAAATTGAGGTTATAGGGTAATTTCTTACCGTTATGAATGACCGAATCGACTACAGAGAGTTCCCTGGAGGCCTGATGCTTAAGAAAAATGATATGGCATTGTCAAGCATCTTGAGACATGATTTATGGCACCCAAAGAAATCGAATCAGATATGATTTTCGGTAAAACTAAAATACAGCTATGATTCAGGCTAAAAAATTGAATTATCGTAAGGGACTTCTGGGGAGTCAATGGAACCTTGAGGAGGTTCATAAATGGTATGTAGAACAACCCTTCAGTGGTTTCAGGAAGAAACAAAAGGATTTACGATCAAAACGAAGATTTGAGCCTAAGTGTAATTTCTCGAATTTGCCCGAGGGAGGTCAAAATGATGTTTTTGCATAATCTCCAGGGATGAAATTGAAGGTTTAAGACTTGAGGGTCTCAACAAAAATTATGAAAAGGTTTAAGTGGGGCAAAAGTGCAAAAACCCAAAAATGTTGGTAATGGGAAACCGACCAATCCATTGCCAGTCGTTGACATCCGATTTCAGCCATGGGGATCGCGAGGTGGATGGTCAGGGATGCCTTAGGGTCAAGGCTTGGCCGACAACGGCCACTGGGGTGATCAGATTTTTGAGAAATTCGATCGAAAGTTTGGTCGTTTTGTCAAAGCTCTGCAAGTGATGATTTTGGTAGGATAAGGGTGATTCTAGGGTGATCTGAGGTAGGTAGAAGCTCTTAGGGATTTGGGTTGGTCGGGCACGGGCATTTGAAAGCCCAAAATTGTCTATAAATAGGGGTTCTAAGGATGATCGAATTTGAAGAATTTTAGGCTTCAAATTGCCCCATTTTTAGACGAATTGAGAGATGCAAATAAGGGGATTTTGTGTCCCTATGAGTTGAGGATCAAATCTAGAGATTTTGAGGCATTTTGGTAGTGTTTTGATGGGGTTTCGAAGCTTTGCTTGAGAAAGAGATGGATGGTGGGGCCAAGGCTTTGACCGACTAGGGTTTAGTCATATACTGTGTTCTGGAAGCATGAGATTCCTCACTTTTTCTCTTTACTATCATATCAGCCATGTATGCCTCCATAGTGTTTCCCAATAGATTTTTAAAGACTTTGTTCACCATTATTTGATATGTATCCCTAATGTTCTTCAATCCGAATGGCATAACCTTGTAGTAGTATGTCCCTCTCTCGATGATGAAAGCAGTTTTCTCGGCGTTTGAGGCGTACATCAAGATTTGATGATGTGAAAAATGTTAGTTTAAGAGGGGGGTGAATTAAACTTTTTCACCCTTTAAAAATAACTTTAAATCATAAACAAATGAATAATTCAACACATACAATACATAGTGGTTTAGCTTTTAAAGCCTAGTCCACTACCTTAACTCCTTAACAAAGATTTTGGCAAACCATTTTTTACCTTTGTAGTTTTTGAGCAGGTTCAGCTACTAACCTTTACATAATGGCTTTTTAAGACTTAGTTTAGCCACAACCAATGTCTTTTACAGGTTAAGTCTTAACCTTTATAAATTTTATAATGGAATGTGAAAAGAATTTCTCAAGAGAAAAAGAAAGATAATACAAGTAAACAATATTTTGTCTTGAAAGATATAGAGATATAAAATATAGAATTTAGTACAATTTTTTTTTGAAAAGCCTAAGTAGATTGAATGTGAAATATTGGGAGAAGAAGAATTTAGCTTCGAAAAATCGTGGGTTGTCTTTGTATTGTATTGTTGTAACTTTTTTTCAAGCTCTTTCTTCTATTTATAGGCTTCTGGTATGGAATGCAAATGACTTTCCATAAACAATTGGAATGCTTGTTTGTCTGACAACTACCACTTTTTGCAAAGGAAGTTCACTCGAGTACAAATTGATCATTACTCGATTATAAAACACTTTACTCGATTACTCTGGACATGATAGAGAATTGCATTACATGCTCGAGTATACTGACTTATTTAGTCGAGTATACTTCATCTTTAGTCGATTATTTCTATATTTGTAATCGATTATTTTTAGAATTAACAAAGGATTACTTGATTACAAAATTGATTCACTCGATTAACTTGAACTTGGAAATTTTACTTAAGCTTATTTGATCATTTTAATACTCAATTAACATGACTTTATTACTCGATTAACAAAGACTATATCTTAACTTAATTTGAATGATTTACTCGATTAAATCTTTAATAACTCGATCATTCCTAATTGTTTTAGTCATCATTCTTTAACCAAATTTACTATTTTTCTCATAAAATCAAAACATCAAATTTTTCAACAGATGATATCCAAAGAAAGCATCAAGGAAACTTATCAATCCATATCCTGATGTCTCGTTAACCAATTTGTCAAATCCGAGGCAACCGATACGAGTCCTTTGGGCATGATTTATTTAAGTCAATGAAGTCCATGCAAGCTCACCACTTCCCATTGGCCTTCTTTACCATGACCACATTTGCCAGCCACTCAAGATAGTATACTTCCCTAATAAATCTGGCAGCTAGTAATTTATTGATTTCTTCATCTAGCGCTTTTTGTCTTTCGGGGGCAATGTTTCTCTTCTTCCATTTTATCAGCCTTATAGTGGGATTTATGTTCAAGTGATGGAGATTACCTTTGGGTTTATGCCTAGCTTATCCACTGGTATCCATGCAAAGATATTCGCAATCTCTCTTAGGTACTTTATTATGTTCTCCTTGACCTTTTTTGGAAGTTGGCTTCCCATGTAAACCATTTTCTCCGTGTCACCTGGATGTAGCGACACTGATTCCAATTTTTTGACTAGTTGGAGTTTGTTTACTAGTTGTTCTACAATGGTGAGAGTTTCTTCCTTATCTTGTTTCTTTGCAGAGGTGATATAACAGTTTCATGCTTTTTTATGGTCTTCTCAAACTTTCCCTATTCTATGAGCTGTTGGGAACTTCATTAACAGATATTCGAAAGACATAACTAACCTCATGTCATTGAGGAGTGGACGCCCTAATATAACATTGTATGTTGATGAATGTGTGTTGACAACCATGAAATTGGCCATCCTAGTGGTGCTAAGGGGTTCTATTCTCAGGGTAATGGCAAGTTGTATTGCTCCTATTATGGGGATTGATTCTCCCTTAAAGCTGAACATGGGGGATTATATCAGTTTTAGATGATCCCTAGAGATATTCATCTTTTCAAAATAATTCCAATATATTAGATTGACCAAGCTACCGCTGTCTACTAATATTCTTCCCATAAGATGTTTGGCTATTACTGCTGAAATGACCAAAGGGTTGTCGTGAGGGAATTATGACCTCCCATTGATCAGCGATCATGAAGGTGATGGCTTCTTCATTATCTTGTATTAGCATTAACGAATTAACTTGGTAATCATGTCATGCATTTGCTTTCCTAGAAGATGGGGTATGACCAGCCATAGTTTCTCCTCTCGATATCATATAGATTGCTTGATTAGTTGGTTGATTGTCCACTGGGGGATTTCTTCTTTCTTCTCTTCCTCGATCACCGTCTTTCCTTTCATCTTCACGCCTCCTCCGATCCCTTTCCTCTGTTCATGCATGCCTTTGTAATTACCCATTCCTGATTAGCTATTCGATTTGATTCATCAAATCTCGACATCGGTTAGTGTTGTGTCCATACGTCTTATGAAACCTGTAATAGGCATCTCTATCTTTTTCCATATGTCGATTTGTTTTCTTGGAAAATTTTAGTACATCAGTCATTTCAATGATTGGTAAGATATGAGGACGGGATTCAGAGAGTGGATTGTAGTTCTTTTATTGTAACTTTGGAGGGGCATCATTTCTCATCGCCTTGCGTTTTCTTCTGTCTTCACGGTCTTTAGAGTCTCCTCCATTTTTTTTCCATCCTTTTTCTTTACTTGTTCGCACAGTCTTCATGACTTCTGAATGTAAAATATATTTATTTTCCTATACTAACAAATTTGTTGGAATAATTGGTGGCTCCTTAGCTAATGATTTTTGTAGTGATGTAAACCAAACATAGCTGCCACAACTATTGTTACTTGCAAACCTTGCACCTCTAATGTTGCATTGTGAAATCTATCAACATATTGGCACAAGGTTTCTTTACTAGTTTGCTTAATACTAAGAAGACACGTGGAGTCCTTCTTCCTTTGGATGTTGATGACAAAGGCTTTTGTGAACTCGGATTTTAGTTGTTTGGAAGTGGATATAGAATGTTCCGGTAGACAGTTATACCAAGCTCAAGCATGCTTTGTTAAAGTCAAGGGGAAAGCCTGTCACATGATTTCATCTCCCCATCGATGTAGTATCATCAAGGACTCGTAATTTTGGATATGGTCATGAGGGTTGCCCTTACCTGAGTACATGTTCATCTAAGGCATTTTGAATTTTATTGGTAAAGGCTTTTCCATGATATCTGGTGTAAAAGGGAATTCTTTTCCTAGATTGATCATCTAGCGTGGGTAGCAACTTCTTTTATTCCAGGATCCTCTCAATCATCTTTTCCATGTTTACTGTTTATGAACACTAATCGCCGGGTCCTCAATTTTGTTAATTTTCTTTACTAGGCCTCTGGGAGGGGTTGTTCTTCATCAGTGGATGTACTTTTGACATTCTTTAGTTATTTTCTATTTTGAGAATCTTTTTGGGTATCCCTGCATCTTTTCGGTATTCCTTCCCTGTCCTTATCACATATTTGAGAAAGAGAAGGCTCTCGTGCTTGAGTTTTTTGAGAAGGGGTAGGATGAGATCTAGTCTTTTGCAGTTCAAGTGTAGTCTTTGAACTTCCTTCTTGTGCCTCTGGAGGATAGCTTGGACAGGCTGTAAATTTCTTGAGGGTTGATAGTAGAGTTGTTTGTGGGGCTATGCGTTTTAGTAAATTGATAACCTCTCGCAATGCTTGCATCTCTTCCTCATGTTGGCATTGCAAGGCTTCATATTCCACTCATGGTACCATGGAGAAGGTATACCCTTACGGATCTATGAATTTTATGGGACAAGCATCTTGTTGGTTCTAGAAGTAAATTCCCGATTGGCCTTGGGAGTGAAATCCTCGCTGACCTTGAGGCTATGCCTTATGTTGGCCTTAGGGATGAACCCTAAACAAGCTTTGGGAATGGACACTAGGCTGGTTGCTCGGCCACCTCCACATATGAACTTGGGAGGGAAATTCTAGCGGGCCCTGGGGTAAATACTTGGATTGTTTTGGGGAAAATGCCATTGTTGCCCATGTGGAAGAGCTTCCAACGAGCCCTAGGAGTGAGCTCCTAGTTGGCCTTGGAGAGGAACCTCTAGTTACCCTTGGGGAAAAGCCTCCAACAAGTCCTAGGGGTGAGCTCCTGGCTGGCCTTGGGGAGGAGCCCCCAACTGACCCTAGGGAAAAGCCAATGAGCCTTGGGGGTGGTCCCCTGGCTAGCCCTAGGGAGGAGTCCCTTATGGTCCCTTTGACTGAACTCTATTCCATCTTGTTGCTCTTGATTGGTGGTACTCTTGGTCTGGGCCATTATAGACTAATTTATTATATTTTCGTACAAGTTCCCACAAACAATGTCAATTGTAGTTGCCAAGATACAACAATTAATAAATTTATTTAATGGAAAATGTCGTTATCAAACTGCCTAAGTCTATAAGGAAAGAAAACAGTCAAAGGGCGCAAGAGGGCCCTCATGCAAACACTCCGATACTTAAGTCAAATACTGAGGATGATGAAAATCTGAGAATAATATTTCCTCCAATATCAAAGACGTATATTTTTTGAAATGAGTGCTTGTCTATTTATAGTGGAACATGGAGTAATTCGAAATAATATAGGATTAAGACTCTTAGAGATAACGTCTATTTTGATTTACCCTAACCTAACTAAAATTAAAATTTTTATAGATAATATTTATTTTCTCATTTTAAGGATAAAATTCTTTATGAATTATTATCTATCATTTTTCTAAAAAAAATTTTGAACGTTGAAATTATCTAATTTATGCATGAAATCTCCTATATTTAAAAAATTACTTTGGTGATGGTGTCGTCATTTTGAGAATATGAGGTGCCGCGGAAGTTTTCCACATATATTAAGATGTCGAGGGGTAGCGAGGCCGTCACGTGCCTATTGAGGCCGCGGGATTACCTGCGTGCCCTCTAGGGCCGCAAGGCTCCCGCGTTCCTCTTGAGGTCATGGCGTCACCTGAGTGCCTTCTGGGCCACGGGTCCTCTCGCGGGCCCTTTGGGTGACTTTGGGGTGTGCCCTCTACAGCTGTCTCTTCGATCCATTTTGGTTTGGCCCATTTGACCTGGGTTGACCTTATTTGTTAATTTTTTTTTCCTTTTACTTTTATCTTTCTGTATCATGGCATATCAGTATTAATCTTATCAATCCTTTTCTTGAAATTCCACCGTCAGTGCAATGTTTGGAACGTAGGCATGGGCGTTGAACATAAATTAGTTAAACATGTGAGATTTTTGGGTTGGGGGCTGGGGTTAGCTAAACATCACATGCGCGCACGGCTGGTAGCTGGTATATTTTAATCTATTGCATATAACTTTCATACACACATATAAATGATTTAAGTGCAATTTAAAAAATGGTCTCTTCAAAAAGTGCTAGAAATAATTTAATCATTTTATTTTTTATTTTTTTATTATTAAATAGTATATATGTATTTTTCAAAGCCTCATGCATATTGCGAAGTCAATTCATATATATCTGCATGAAACTATACATGTTTGTATTTGCCCTTCCACGCTTCTAGATCCTGACCATCTCCCTAGTAGGAGAGTGGAGGAAAAATATATGCCCAGTACACATATGGGGAATTCTCCCACGAATTTCACGTTCTTGTTTTTATTATTTTGAGAGTGATCCAGAAGATCCCGTGTTTTAGGATATCTAACTTTTTTTTTTTTTTTCCTTATTGTGCCTTTAATTGCAAGAGTGAAATTTGAGTGAAAAGAAAATGATTTCTAAGAAATTGAATTACAAGAAAAATATGAATTCTTAAAAATTGAAAGTTTAAACTATTTGATTGGTATAATTTTCTACCTAAAAAATAATATTATTTTCCATCTTTAGTGTTTGATTGATAATATTTTTTATAAAATTTGGTCATTTTCCTAGTATTTCGTGTTTGATAAGCATTACTTTTCATGAAAAATGACACATTTTTCATGGAATTCAATGGTAAAAATGTATTGAAAAATATTAAATTTTGTAAAAAAAATTAAAATAATAATGTATTTTAAATTAATTAAATTATTTTCTCAAAGAAATAAAACTACAAAATTAAATTTTTTTATTTTTCAAAGAAATAATTTATACTTAATTTTTTATTTTTCCTTTTTATACATTTATATTTATTAATTATTAAAAATACAAAATATAAATATTTTGCAAACCCTCCCCTACCTACTTGCCCTTCTCTCTCACCCCTAGTCGTCGCCCATCCCCTGCCCTTCTCCCTCTCTTGCTTCGCTCGCTTCCGCCACCCACCCCCTGCCCTTTTCCCTCTCCGGCCTCCTTGCCTTCGTCGGATGACTCAGATCGCTGTTGACTCACTCGCCCTCCTCGGTCGCTACTCACTTACCTCGCTCACTACTCGCTCGCTTGACTCACTGCCCTTCTCCCTTTATCTGGCTCCGTCGCTCGCCGGCATAGACTTGGCCTTGGCCTCGCTCTCGTCAATTGCCCTCTTGGCCCCTCGTCCTCGATTGTCGCTGGCCCTCGCCAGCCGCTGGCTCTCCCCTCGTTCTCTCACTTGCTGTCTCTAGCTCTCTCCATTTGCTCGGTAAGTTTCTGCTTTCAATTGCCAAGAAAATTTCATCTCGTTCTTCCCAAAGAATTTGATTTCCATGATTTGAAAGAAAATCACTTCACGTGACCATTAGTGGGAAAATAAGTTTTTTGAAAAAAAATAGCTATTAAACAATACACAAGTTGGAAATTAGGTAAAAAAATTGCCTTCTCCTTGAAAAAGTTGGCTATCAAACACGACCTTAGTTTCTTTGGTGTGCCAGATAGAAAGAAAAAAAAATAAAAGCGCTTTTAATCCGTGGGGCAGAACATATATAGAAGTGAAATTAATGAGATAGGTTCTTTACATTTACTTCTTGAAAAGCAACAACAAAGCAAAAAATGAAACTTAATTATTACTGTATATTGTGATTTGTAATTGCAAAACATCAGTGTTACATATGATTTGGAGGGCTATTCTATCCCTATATATAAAGGTTTTAAAAAATTATTATATCTAGCTAATTATTTGATAAGCAGCTAGGTTGCTAATTTCTAACAGAAAATGATGGAGGAGTCAAGCCCATGCACGCTTTTCAGATCAAAATTTGGTGCAGAAGTTGGTTTTATGTCATTAATTACACCACTTTGCCAAGAACAGAAATATCGTTTTCCTTAGGTGGCAGTTTTCTAGAAGGAATTGGGGCAGTTAGGGAACTCGTGCTTGAAACTTCCGGTCAAACCCACCTCCTACCTTCCGGTCCATTGCCATTACTCTGGGATGGTGCCATTGACAAGATAGCTAGCTGTTCACGTGGACAGCTGAACCTGATCGTACCAGAACCCCTCTCATCTTTAGAAACTGGAATACAGTAAGGCTTCTCTCTCTCTCTCTCTCTCTCTCTCTCTCTGTGTTTGTGGTTGGTAGCTCTTCTCTCCCCCCCCCCCCCCCCCCCCCCCCCTCTCTCTCTCTGTGTGTGGTTGGTAGCTCTTCTGCCCAATCTAATTCATCCATCCTCTTCCTCACTACTTCCCCTCGCTCCCCCTTCCATTTATTTAGTTTATAAGAGCAAGCTTGCTAGCTAGCAATTCTGCGAACAATATACACACTTAAAGTCGGTCGATATAGAACATCAGCCTCTCCCTCCGGCCGCCCCCCTCCCAAGAAGAATGATGAGCACCGTGGCTGCTCCTTCCTCAAGAGTTGAAAGCTTGGCCAGCAGCGGGATTCAAGCAATCCCAAGAGAGTACGTGAGGCCAAAAGAGGAGCTGGCAAGTATCGGCAACGTGTTCGAGGAGGAGAAGAAAGAGGGGCCTCAGGTACCGACCATTGACCTCAAAGACCTTGAGGCGGAGGATGAGAAGGCGAGGCAGAGGTGCCACCATGCCTTGAAGAAAGCCTCTATGGAGTGGGGGGTGATGCATCTGGTTAACCATGGCATTTCCGACGAGCTCATCAACCGTGTCAAGGCTGCCGGCGAGGCCTTCTTCAACCTGCCGGTGGAGGAGAAGGAGAAGTATGCTAATGACAACGACTCCAGCTACACCGGCAAGATTCAGGGCTACGGAAGCAAGCTGGCTAAAAATGCCAGCGGCAAGCTTGAATGGGAGGACTATTTCTTCCACCTTGCTTTTCCCGAAGAACAGCGTGACATGTCCATTTGGCCCACCACGCCAGCTGATTACATGTAAGCCCATTTAATAATTAGTTAGTTAATTAGTATTCCTAACACACACACACACACACACACATATATATATATATATAGCAATGTATGATTACATAATTGACAGTGTTCACTAATTTAGAATTAGAAATAATGTAATTTTCCATCAGAATTCTATAAATAACATTTCATTTTTCTTAATCTTATTATAGAAAATTGTTATTTAGAAGATATAGCAAAAGTAAAGATGAGGCCCGATGACCCTTTCAAAGCACAATTTTTTATCTTTTCTTTTTTGTTACCAAGTTGATTTTTCTATTTCACTACCATTACCTCCCCTAGCCATGTATCGTGGATATATAGCCATGTATATCTAAACAAATTTTTTTTTATGGAAGATAAAGTGACTCATTAATTCTTTATAAAAAAAATTAAATCATAAAAGCCAAAAAAAAAAAAATTGTTTGTTAAGCATTATGCTGCTAACTAGATAAGAAAAATATCAATCGAGGGGATATTGAATCATCACTAATCTCATTATCCATGCCACTTTTTTGTATGTTTTACAAGTCTATATTCATTAATTAGTTAGTCGTAAATTTCACAGGGGATCGATGGTCACTTTACATGCACATACCACAGTATTTTCTTTAATTCTTAATTTATTCGGAGCTAGCCAGGATTTGGAGGAAAACTATTGGAAGTACTCAAATTAAGTTTTATTTATGAAAGTACTAATTATTTGTTTATTCATTATATATGGGTTTAATTAATTAATGCAAGCTTTTGGTATGATGCGTTTGAAATCAATGAATTAAATGGCATATATGTGTGTGTTAATAAAAATAATTAAATCAATGCAGCCCAGCAACAAGCGAGTATGCAAGGCAACTAAGAGGTTTGGCAACCAAGGTCCTTTCCGTGCTTTCACTTGGGTTAGGACTGGAAGAAGGGAGGCTGGAGGAAGAAGTTGGCGGCATGGAGGAGCTTCTCCTTCAGATGAAAATCAACTACTACCCAAAATGCCCTCAGCCAGAGCTTGCTCTTGGCGTTGAAGCCCACACTGATGTGAGTGCACTCACCTTCATTCTCCACAACATGGTCCCGGGCCTCCAGCTCTTCTACGATGACAAGTGGGTCACCGCCAAATGCGTGCCCAACTCCATCATCATGCACATCGGAGACACCATTGAGATCCTCAGCAATGGCAAGTACAAGAGCATTCTTCACAGGGGCCTGGTCAACAAGGAGAAGGTTAGGATCTCCTGGGCTGTTTTCTGTGAGCCGCCCAAGGAGAAGATCATCCTCAAGCCGCTGCCGGAGACCGTCACTGAGGATCAGCCCCCGCTCTTCGAGCCTCGCACCTTCTCTCAGCATATTCAGTACAAGCTCTTCAAGAAGACCAAGCAACTTGCCTCCAATTAACAAATGATCACTCTCTTTCAAGAAGACCGAGCATTCAGCTAGCTATACTGCCTACGCACCATGGCTAGCTGCCAAATTAATTTAGGGAAAGAATTGTGATCTTCTATATTCTATGGTTTGGTTTTATATATATGTTTGGCGGTCTTAAATTAGTAAGTGGCAGGAATTAGTATTCTAGGACCGTCACATATTTCATTTTCATGGGCCATCATCTCTGTTTGTCTTTGCTGTATTCTGGTTCACCCGCCTTGCACAATAAGACAATTTTTTCCTTCTATATTCTAACTTATAGTTGTTGGATATGAGCAGTTAATATCAATTCTAATAATACAAAAGACTCGATCTTATAATTTTTTAAATATTATTTAAATAATAAATTTATGTTTTTATTTAAATTAAACATATATCCATTAATATAATAATGAGTGGATATCTTTCTTAAGCGTTAAGAAGATGAGTAACGGATAATTTACGGTTCGTTATGCTATAAACATGTTCCCACCCATAAAGTTCCTAACCTAGATAGTAGCAACTTGTAAAGGTTAGAACATCATCTTTCTCTTTGTTCAGTATGAAATACTGAAAAATAAGGTTGGTAAGTCGCATATCATTCTGTATGAGATAGAAAGAATATGAGTGAGTGTTCGTTATGTAACACCCGAGAATAATTTGAGGATAAAAATGATATTTGATATTTGATAAAGGGCATAATTGGAATTTTGAAAAAAATAAAACTATAGGGTACACTAACACAGCTTTGGATGACCGAATTAGTCAGAGGGAGTACCCCGGACCCTAGATAGCCAAGGAAAATGGTGTAGTAACGACAAGTGATTTAAATTATGATTTTTAGTGATAAAAGAAATGAGACCGGGAACAGCTTTCGGTACAGCGAAAATACAGTTGCCAATTAGGTCGTATTACCGAATTGTTGTAAACGATGTCCAAAAAGTCAACGGATAGTTTCAAGGACTAGTATTCGATGTATAGAACAACCCTTAAGTGGTTTCAGGTTGAATTGAGTAGATTTAAGGTCAAATAAATCAATCGGGCCTAAGTGTAATTTTCCAAAAATACCCGAGGGAGGTCAAAATGGTAATTGTTCGAAAGTTTCAAGGGAGAAATGAGGAGTACTAATCTTGAGGGTCTTAGTGAGGGTGTTAGAAAGATCAGGGGCTTGAGGATAAGGGCCAAAATGCAAAAGAGAAATCCCAAGGGGCCAAAATGCAATTTTCAGAAAGTTGTACAAGCATGGCCGATCTGGCCGAGATTTTGGCCATAAAATCCGGCCATTTGGCAGCCTAGGATCGTCAGGGAGTGGTCTAGGGTAGCTTAGGAGGCGTGGGGAAGAAGCGTTGGCCGGAAATTGGCCACGTGGGGGTCGGATTTGGCTATAAATACCGAGGGTTTTTGGCCAAGAATGAAGCACAAATCGATCTCGATTTTGAATGATTTTCGAAGCTTGGATAGAGGGCTTTGATCTCTAGGAGTCAAGGATCATTTTGGGATCATTTTGAGGCATTTTGGAGCGGGTTTGGTGGCTATTCGAGCTTGGCCGAGGGTTTGAGGCCGACCGCCTTCTGCCGCCTGCAACTGGCCATTTGGGCCATTTTTCGGTGGCCTTTCGGCCTGATTTTGGTGGGGTTGTGATCGAATTTGCAAGGGCTTTCGGAGGGTACTGGTTTCATGGCCATCGGAGCAACTGCCGCGACCGGCTTGAGGTTGAAGACGATGGCGCGTGACTGCCACGCGCCAGCCCAAATTGTCCAGCCACTCGCCAAGCGCGTGAGGGCGCGTGAGCAAGGGTATTCTGGTAATTTCAACTCTAGTATTTTTAATTAATTATTTTAAGAATTATGGTGTTGAAATATTTGGAAAAATAGTTGAGAAAATAATTATTTTGGAATTATCGAGGTAAAAAATAAGAGAAAATAGAGAAAATAGTGAAATAATTGAGGAAAATGGATTTTAATGTTACCTTTATTAATTATGATACTTAGGAAGTGTTGTGGTTCGAGGTTGACTATAAATTCAAGTGTCTGCGTTTCGGCACGCATAACGAGGTTGTGCACGAGGATCGAGGCAGTCCGAATATGTCAAGGTGAGTGTTCGCCCCCAACTTTGTTTTGACTTGTGAGTGGTTCTACCCAAAATGACCTTGAGTGACATGTGAATGGTTTACTGTGAATGTTCATCCCTATGGCTTAGTTTATTATGGTTGTCCAAACAATTATTTACACATGCATTGAATTTTGTACGGTAAATTGCATACATTGAGATATTGATTTTATGCATGTTATGATTTTTCGGCATTGGCTTGTTTTGTGTCGTCCATGCGGGACGTGGGTTGGTAACCTGTGACGTAGCCCAGAGTGACAGCACTCGGGATGCGTACCTAGGATTAATGCTAGGTGACCCACTTGGGACGGGGTTGAGACGGACTTCACCCTACGGGACCCAAGTAGCAGGGCTGAGAGTGGACACCACCCCGGTTGTTGGCTCAAGTGGCGGGGCTGCGAGTGGACACCACCCCAGGTTCCTTTGAGCAATAGCATTAATGCCGAGGTGACGTCGATTCCGAGGATAGTGCTGATGTGACACTCTTGGGGCTAGGGTTGCGTTGGGTTTTGGAATGCTTTTGAGTAGGAGCGTAAAGCCTAACAATGACAATGGGGTGATTCCCGGGTTCATATGTCGAGGTTGTCCCTCTTAAGCAGGATTGTTTTGCCAATGGGCCGAAGTGGTCGTGTCGCCTTTAGAGAGATTGCATTTTCCCCGGTTAGGGTTAAGTGCTATGTGGGATTCTCTTAGGCTGGTGCATGACGAGATTTATCGATTTTGTATATGATTTTTCATATCTGCATGAAAACATTTTTGAACTCTCACTTAGATGATTCAGCATCTAATTTGGACTATGTCCCTGGAATATTCAAACGTTCCAGGTGAAAGCAGTGGCGTCAAGGGAAAGAATGTCATCGAGATGTAGCTGCTATGTTTAGTTTTCGTAGGTTTTGTCTATGATCACGATGTTCAAAGGTTATGTAATATTTTAATATTTTTATGTGAAACATCGATTTGGTTATTGTAAAAGAATTGTCGGTTATATATCATTGAGGTTTCGATCTTGCTTCCGCTGATGTGATTGTTAATACCTGTCTTAGTTTATTTATTATTAAATTTTGATATGCTAAGAAGGTACGATCGGGATTGACGGGAAATGATTATGATGAAGGTATATGTATCGAGAGACTTATGTTGTGTGTTTGATGTTGAAAAAAAAAAAAATATTTCCGAAATCTCGAGGTAATGCACGTTGTGGGAAAACGGGGCGTTACACGTTATAAGAATGAGTTCACTGAATGAGACTATTAGCATTGAATCATATAGGTTATATCTCACAGGTTAATAATTCAATATTAGTTACGGATGTGAAACTAGTCATTAAAGTTGAGATGACATGGATATCTATGATTGGTGGATTAGGATATTAGAGATACTATATGGTGATAGAAATTAAATACAAAGGTATATACCAAGAGGGGGTGAGTTAGTGATTTTAAAAAAAAATAATTTACTTTCAATACTCTAAACAATGTAATAGAATGTTATAAGAAGCAAGTAAGGGATGAATAAGTGCTAAAAGGAAATAAAATAAAACAAGCACACAAGAACACAAAAATTTATAGTGGTTCGGTTTGTCCAAGTCTAGTCCACTACCTTAGGTCCTCACTAAGAATTTTAAACTCAATCAACTAACACCCCCTACTTAAACCAAGTAGGTTCTCTAGTCCAAAGACTAGGAAATATATAACTGGATCGTCCAGGCCTAATCTCGGCCCTTTCCTCAGGCCTAATCTCGGCCTCTTCCTTCAGGCTCAATCTCGGCCCCTTTCCTCAGGCCCAATCTCGGCCCTTTCCCTCAGGTCCAACCTTGGCCCAATCTGATCTCCCTTTTAGACCCCGCTTTGGCCTAGCGCCAGCCTGCCACAACATTATCGCAAACCCACTAGATATTCACGTAGCCGTCTCAAATCTCATCCTCATTAATGGCGGATCCCATCCACATTAATAAGGGTCCCGTCGCCACCATGCTACCACCTGGGAACCTCTACCAGCGCCGGATAGCTAGTCCCATCACCTGCAAGCACATGTCCCATTCATGCAGGAGGACATCTCCTTCTCCTATATCAACCAAATCTCTTCAGAGCCAAGGGATGTTCTCACCTCTGACCTACTAATACATTGCCTTATCTTACTCTCTTACTCACTCAACCGTTAGAGTGCTTGCAGGTGCCAGCCGGCCCCTAGACGGATCCATCGTCGGAGCCCGCGCGCCGCCTCCGATCGTCCTCATATTTGGTCAAGAAGGAACATTTGGCACCCACCGTGGGGCTTGGTAAAACTTACCTACCCCATAAGCTCATAGAAAGCCTTTCAAACCACTCTCCTAGCGGTTACGCCATGACAAAAGCCGGAGATACCTATGCCCAAAGGTTAAACGACGACCACCACTGCCTAAACACCCGCATCTTTTCCTACGTTGGCCCACCCCCGGTCAGTCAGATAACCAAAGTTGTTGACACCATCACGGGAGGTTTTACTGATGGAATGCCGAGCTTGGCATGAAGTCAGTACCCTTACGCAATCATGACAATAAACGACACCAAGAAGAAAGCAGGAAGAATGGCCTGACACCCCGCGATCTACTTCACAGATGAAGATCTCGAAGGAATAAATCCTCACCCCGACGACCCCGTGGTAGTCTTAGTTGTCATCATGAATTTTTTAGTAAAAAAGGTTTTGGTGGACCAGGGCAGTTTAATCGACCTGTTATACCAGTCCACCTTGAAAAGAATGGGCATTCCCGAACGAATGTTGAGACCCTTCAATGAAAGCTTGATCGACTTCTCAGGAGAGCAAGTAGAGGTTAGGGATTACATAGATCTACCAACCTCATTTGGACAACCCCGTTGGTTAAGATCATCATTATCCGGTACTTAGTGGTGGATTGTTGGGCACCGTACAACGCGCTCTTAGGCCGACTATCTCTCAACGCTTTGGGCGCAGTAGTATCCATCTCCCACATATCCATGAAGTTCCTGATATCTAACACCGAGGTCAGGGTCATCTACTCTGACTAAAAGAAAGCCTGACAATGTTACCACAACAGCCTCAGAACCCGAAGTCCCGAGCTTGCCAAGGATGGAAAGAAGACTAATGCCCCGGGCAGTAGCCAGGCAACAGACATCAAGAGCCAGCATCTGCGGCACCATTTACACATGGTCCCCGCCTAGAACAAGTTATCTGTATAAGTTCTATTTTTCCAAATGAACTAAAGGAGTGGCTCATCAGCCTACTCCGATAGAACGCCGACCTCTTCGCCTCGACTCCCACTAACATGCCAGGGAAAGCTCCATTTGTCATCTGCCACAAACTGGCACTGGATCCAGAGGCCAGGCTGGTCACTTAGAGAAAAAGAAGACTTGGAGAAGAAAGAAGACGCGTGGCCGTCAAGGAAATGACCAAACTCATGAAGGCTGGATTCATCAGGGAGGTCCCATACACAACATGGCTCACCAACCTGGTCATGGTGAAAAAGTTCTCGGGGAAATGGAGTCGACTTCACCGGCCTAAATAAAGCATGCCCGAAGGATTCATACCCATGGCCTAACATCGATCGCCTTGTAGACGCTGCCTCTAGGTACAGGTACTTAAGCTTCATTGTAATACCCAAGAAATTCTTGAGGATATAAATGGTATTTGATAAAAGGTATAACTGGAATTTTCAAAAGAAAGAGGCTGTAGAGTACACTATCATAGTCTTAAGTGACCGAAATGACCAGAGGGAGTACCTCGGGCCCTAGATAGTTAAGAAAAATGTAATAGTACTAACGAGTATTATGAGTTATGATTTTAGGTGATGAAAGAAATTGGATCGGGAATAGTTTTTGGTACAACTGTCGACCGGGCTGAGAAAATTGAATCGACGTAGGGAACACCTGAAAAGTCAACGGAGCATGCTGAGGACCAATATTTTATGTGTAGAACAACCCTTGAGCGATTTTGGGCTGAAACAAAGAGATTTAAGGTCAAAACGATCAACCGGGCCTAAGTATAATTTTCTAATTTTGCTCGAGGGAGGTCTAAATGATAATTTTTTTGGGAATCTCGAGGATGAAATGAGGAGTACAAGACTTTTGGGTCTTAGTGGTATTATTAGAAAGATCAGAGGCCTCAAGGAAAGGGGCAAACTGATGTTGGAAATTAGTTAGGGGCTAAAGTGAAATAAATGAAAATTTTGCAATGTGAATGCAAGGGAAGAAAACAATCATCGCATTCCATCATGCGTGGGGGCCATTTTCGGTGATGGAATGGTCGAGGGAGACCTGGGGGAGGTAGTATACGATGGTGGGAAGCTTGGAGGCCAAGCCTTGGCCGCTGATTGGTTGGGATTTGGTCGGAAAACGCTTATAGATAGCCTAGGGTTTGGCCAAAAATTAACATACAAATTTCTCATGTTTTGGTGTGAATCGATGAGAGTGGATAGAGGGCTTTTGATCCTTGCATCAAGAGGAAGATATTTGGAGTTTTTAGAGGAGTTTTCATTGCATTTGAAGCTGGTTCGAAGCTCGCCGAAAAACCCGAAGCAGTTCGCCTCACCGCGCCTGCAACCGGCAGTTTGGGGCCCTTTCTGGTGGTGTTTCGGCCTGAAACTGGTACCCCTAGGATCGACTAAGCAAGGGCTACAAGGGGTCCTCAAATTAGCCATCAGAGCCATCGCTAGCGGTTGGAAAACGGAGAAGAATGTGGTGCGTGAGCTACACACGCCACACTTCACGCGCAACCGGCACAATAAATCAAGTTTTGGGTAAACTATGTCACCAGCAGTTATACCTGATGATCGAATATGACTTTCATGTTTCTCCTGGGACAGAGCTTTAGTCAAGGGATCTACGACGTTGTCATCCGTCGATACTTTCTCTATATATGTCACCTCGGCTGATAATCTCCATTATCAAATGGTGATGCCACAATACAAATTTGGTCCTTGATAAGACCGTGTTCCTTCGCTTACGCGATGTCTCCATTGTTTTCCCAATAACTGTTATTGGATCAACAATGCTGGACACCACTTTAAGTTCATCAATGAACTTATGGATCTATACAACCTTCTTAGCTGCTTCGAAGGCTGTTATGTATTCGACTTCAGTTGTTGAATCTGCCACTATCTCTTGTTGGAACTCTTCCAACTCATGGCCCCGCCATTTAGGCAGAATATGAATCTCTACTGTACGTGATTTAAAATCATCATGGTCAAATTGGAAACTGGCATCCATGAACCCCTTCACGATAAGCTCTCATTCTCCATATATCAAGAACATCTCTTTAGTCTTCTCAAGTACTTAAGGATGTTCTTCATTACAATCCAGTGTTTCTCACCTGGATTAGCTTGATATCTACTACATATGCTCAAAGCATATGCGATATCAGGCCTCGTACATAACATGGTATACATGATCGAGCCAATAGCCAAGGCATATGGTGCTTGACTCATCCTATCTCTCTCATCTTGTGTCTTTTGGACACATAATCTTGGAGAGATGTATTCCATGTGACATGGGAAGATTTCCCTCCTAGAATCTTCCATGCTAAACCTCTTTAGTGCCTTGTCAATGTACGCACTTTGGGAGAGTGTTAGCAACCTCCTAGATCTATCTCTATAGATCTTTATTCCCAGAATATAGGCTACTTCTCCCAAATTCTTCATGGAGAAAATTTTCTTGAAAGCTGTTCGCCTTTTTCTTTCCCGCAAGTGAACGGAATCGCAACAAGTAATATAATGATGAATCAAGTATCGTTCCCACGAGGATTAGCTTTTAATTCCTATTTTAACCACTATTAACTTTTATAAGCCACACACAATCTAAATAATACTCAATGGAAGTTTTATATAAGTTAAAACTAACTCACCAAAAGTAAAACACAAAATAACTCTTTAGGTTTTAAAGATAGAAATCTAATGCACTAGGGTTCATGAATCCACCATAGTTCTATAAAAGGTTAAATCTTTCAGTGATCGGGTTTCATAATTCTTGCTTTGAGATGAAAATCAATGATCCTAAGTTACTCAAAAACCTCTCTCGATGGTCAATCGAATCTATGCTCACATATGAGATTAATTATCTCTAATTAACCTGCAAATATACAAACATGCATTTATCCACAATGATCATCAAAATAAGATTTCACAAGGCATAACGACATCTCTACCTATTATCGAACCTTATGTCGTTTATTATCAAATGCTAATTTATATTGAATCTCTCAAAAGCAATATAAATCACAAACACGTTCTAAGGGCGGCCAAGCATTAAAACGAAATTAGTGCATAACAAACGATCAACTCAAAAGACAAGAATAAAATAAAACCCAACTACTTTTAATTAAACCAACATTGAACTAGGTTTCATCAATCACCCTAGTCATAAAGTACTTAGCCTAACATAGTTTCAAACAACGAAAGAGTAATAAAAACGGAGTTCATAATGTTGTAAAGAAGAAAGAACAGAAAAATAAAACCAAAAACTGAAGATTTTCAAGAAAATCTCCTCTTTTTGCCTCGACTTGTCGTCTTCTCCTTCCTTCCAAAAAGTCCTTCATCTTTCTTAAATGAGCCTTTATATAGTTCTCTTTGGGTTATCAAAAAGTCCTACACCTTGAAGGAGTCCATCTCTCTTTTATTTGGATTGAAACGGGCTTAAAACGGGCTTAAAACGAAGCTTTGACCGCGGTATGCTTGTTGCTGCAGACCCGTGAGCTCTAGAAAGCAAATCCTAAAGCGGTCCTATAGCGATATGCATTCCGCTGTAGGACCGTGAGCTCCAGCAACTAAATCTTACAACGGTCTTACAGCGGTATGCATACCACTATAAGCTCGCTAGCCTTCTTCTTTTTGCTTCTTTCTTCATCATCTTCCACTTTTTGCTCGATACTCTTTTGCTTTCTTTTAATTTGGTACCCGACCATGCCTCCAAGCTTCATTTCACTCCCATCATATGCCAAAATCATTCTTTTTGCTCCATATTCGCTTTAGCACATGCTCCACATCTACATAAGCATATATAGAACCAAATCAAGTAGAAATCATGCTTATTGAATGTATAAATGCTAAGTTTATAAACCAAAATAAGTGTATAAAAGACACTTATCAAATACCCCCAAACTTAGACTCTTGATCGTCCTGAGAAAAATTATCAACTCAAATGTATCACCCCTCAAGTAGAGAATAGTTAATGTTTCAAAATCACTTACAAGTTGAATAGCCTTCAAGGTAGCCTCAGATTTTGGTATCATTCATAATTCACACAAAGTGTTCTAGTAATGCTACAAAACATTTTTTAGACTTATTCCATGTTTTGACGTGTGTGTGCGAATCCTGTCGGGTACAATATCATGCATAAGGTTGTTGGTATCCCGACCCCTTTGATGGTCCTGTATGCTTTCTCCCTCGTAATATGCACTCTACCCCCAAACTTGGTCTTTTCATTCAGTCCCTAGGTGCTCTCAATCACTCTTTCCTTTCTTGTTCAAGTTTGGTTGGACTCAGCCAAAAATGGCGTTGTCTTGGTTTGTGAGGACTCTCTCTTATTTTGAATGCTTCGGCATGCTAACATCCATTAGACAGTCAAACCCACCAGTTTTCTCAATCCCTAAGAGTTACAAACATTGGCACCATTATTGATTTTTTTTTTTTTGCTGAACGAGTGCATTTTATGCTCCATCTCGTTTTTTTTTTTTTTTTGATATCTTATGTGCAAGCCTTCACTCCATTAAGCTTTCTGAATGACCCTCGTAACGAGCTTTCAGCTGATGACTCCCAAGCCAGATGACCACGGGGCACCAGGTTTTAAGATACCTCTACGGGCATAATCACTCAAGTCATTTAGGCTACGAAGAAAGGTATAAGATATATGCAGGCTCAACTTTACATTGGTGCACGACATAGTGACATAGGGATTAGATCACTAGCCTATGGTCATTGCCTAGCTTCCCTTAGTATGCTTAACACATTCCACACAAAGCACGGAGTGAACACATTCCTCAACATTTGCTATCATGGCTCAATCTTCCCCAAATTTTTTTTTCATAATGTTTGATGATTGAGTCACTCACAAAGTTGGTTTAAGGGCGAAAGTTTAATTGGGAACCTGTGCATTTAACTTCCTGACACTTGTGCTCAAACATTCGTCTAACATGGATAATGAACCACAAAACAAAATGAGAGCATCACTATCTTTACTCATTTCATCAAAATGGTACCAAATAAGTTTCATCATTGATGGCATGTCTACCCAACAACACAAGAATTTTTTTTTTTAAAAAAAAAAAAAAAACTAGATAGGTGAACACATCATGCATGATTGGATCATCAAAACCCTCCCCCCAAACTTAAAATGAGTCATTGTCCCAAGGGCTCGAAAAGTATCAAAAAGGAAGGAAGGTACCTGGACAGAAGAATCGGTGCAGTGATGGTCGGAGGAAATCAATGGTCGTCGGGAGGTGGCGGCGGCTGGGACCAGAGCAGCTGGGCAAACATGGATCTCACCTCCTCGTGCTGGGTATGAAGGTTGGCTCTTAGAACATCCAGGCCTGCTTGCAACACGTGAAATTATCGATCTTGCTCATCTCGATTGTCTTGAATTTGTGCTTGCATGACCTCTAATGTGGGGCCGAAGTTGACCCCTCCAGGTCGGCGGTGGGGCGGTGGTCTCACTGCGGGTGGTGCTGCGGGTTCCATGTACTGCTCGGCTTTATCTTCTTCCTTGGCCTCTGCTTCGGCGTCTCGCATGCGAGCTGCATGTCGGTGTTGGGCAATCTGAGTATGAGACTGCTGGATAGTATATAGATTGATCGGTGCAGGCTTCGTCTTGTTGAGCTCAGATGTGGATGTAGGGACTTTGGCTTGCTTGCACAATGCTGAGATGAGCGCGGGAAAGTAAATCCTCTTCTTACTACCCTTGGCTAAGGCGAGGGTGACGATTTGTTGGAAGATATGCTCGCCAAAATTCAATTCATGTCCAGTAGCCAAGGCATAAAGAAGCTGCATCCGTGGAGGGTATATTATCATTGAAATTGGCCAAAAATTCTTGAACCACAGAGGGATAGATCTTGTGAGGTTTGGCACAAAGTTTGTGCCAGTGCTTGGCATGAATTACTTCAGAAACTCCAGTGATCTCAATGCTAGCAAGGTCAACTTCCCACTCCCTGTGGAGAGGCCATGACTCTATCACTCGGGCTCTTTCTTCAGCTCTTGGAGTGAGTTATATTGGATATGATGGAGGATCAACTCATGGCCGTTTGGAAGCTTTGGAACTCGTGGCAATGGCCTTACCCTTGTTGACGGCTGGAGTGTAGCGAGTTTTGGGTGCCATCTTTGTTCGGGCTCGTTCCTGGAGGCATAAAATCAAACATGAGAACGAAGAAGAGAAGTAAGCAGTTAATTCTTGGCTTATTTGTGTCTCTTTTTTTTTTTTTTTTTTGGTGTTATGTATTTATTTTGTAAGAAAGAAATAATTTGGAGAGCCAAAGGTGCCACAATATCCCCCCAAACTCAATTCATTCTATTCCCTCAATTCATAATGCAATGAATGTGAAAATGTGTGTGGGAATGTGTAGTTGGGGCATTTCATCTAACACTTGGTGTGCTAGTTGAGTGGAAGAGAAGAAAATAGGGCTTAGGATCCATGAATTTTCCCCAAACAAAAACACAACAAATAGCAACAAACCCAACACAACATCATCAACCACAACATCATTACTCTCATTCACAAAATAACTCATCACCCATTTCCAAAATAGGGCACCAATCCATACAAAAAACACTAAAAGAATGTGAAACATACCTTTGATGTTGAAGTGGGAGAGAGTAGAAAGAAAGGCCTTGAGGGAAAACTTGGAAAAGAGGGCTGGGAGTAAGTTAGAGGGATGGTAGGCGAGGGTGGGGTGAAGAATGAGAGGAGAAAAGGAGAAAGGGGGAGAAAATAAAAGGGAGTGGGTTGGCCTTAAGAGGCCGACTCATTCCGCGGTGCGGTCGCGGCATGCATGCCACGGCCCACCCGCGAGCCACAACAAGGATGCTGTGGCGCGGGCTGGCAGCGGTATGCATACCGCGGCTCGCTCGCGAGCAGCAGAGAGGCTACTGCCTCGCGCTGCGGCCGCGGCATGCATGCCGCGGCCAAGGTGCGAACTGCCCCCCTTTTTTGATTTTTTTTTATTATGATTATTATTTTTTGTTTTTCCTTTTTTCTTTTTTTTTTAATTTTCATTTATATAGCCTAGGCTCTAAGTGAGAAACTCTCCTAACCAAGGCACTCTCTAACCTAGAACCTAACACTTTAAACAAATGCTAAATAGGGAAAATGGAAGAAACAACATCAAATAAAAAATGAAAGGATATAGAATTGGGTTGCCTCCCAAAAGCGCTTGTTTAGAGTCATTAGCTTGACTGTGCTGCTGCTCATTCCGGATTGCTTAATTCGGTGGATGTCTTTTTCTTGGCAAATTCCTCCCCTAGATATGGCTTGAGTCGCTGTCCATTCACCTTAAAAGTACCCTTGGTGTCGTGAGTGACATCAACAACACCATGTTGATAAACTTTGGCAACAGTGAACGACCCAGACCACCTTGAGCGCAACTTGCCTGGAAATAGCTTGAGATGTGAGTTGAATAACAACACTTTTTGCCCCACCTCAAATTGCTTCCCATGAATGTGATGATCATGCCATTTTTTGGTTCGCTCCTTGTATAACTTGGCATTTTCATATGCCTCCAACCGAAATTCATCTAATTCATTTAGCTGTAATAACCTCTTTTCACCAGCCTTCTTTAAATCAAAATTTAGCTTTTTCACTGCCCAATAGGCTCGATGCTCCAACTCAATTGGTAGGTGACATGCTTTTCCAAAAATAAGACGATATGGTGACATCCCAATCGGCGTCTTAAATGCAGTGCGATAAGCCCATAGTGCATCGTCAAGTTTTTTCGACCAATCTTTACGAGATGCATTCACAGTGAGCTCCAATATCCTCTTCAGCTCTCGATTTGAAATCTCCACTTGCCCACTTGTTTGGGGATGATAGGGAGTGGCAACCTTGTGTTTCACCCCATATTTGGCCAAAAGATTGTCAAAGTATCGATTGCAAAAATGCTTTCCCCCATCACTTATTATGGCCTGAGGAGTACCAAAACGAGTAAAAATATTTTTCTTGAGGAAACTCACCACGGCTCGGCCATCATTAGTGGGTAAAGCAACAGCCTCGACCCACTTGGAGACGTAATCTACTGCCACCAAAATATAAGCATTGGCAAATGATGGTGAAAATGGGCCCATGAAATCAATGCCCCAAACATCAAATAACTCAACTTCAAGAATTCCATGAAGAGGCATCTCTTGCTTTCGTGATAAGTTTCCCGTCCATTGGCACCGATCACACTTCTTTACCAATGTTTGAGTATCTCTAAAAAGAGTAGGCCAATAAAATCCAGATTGAAGGACCTTTGCTGCTGTCTTTGATTCCCAAAATGTCCACCATATGGTGAAGCATGATACTGCTCCAGGATCAGTTCCATTTCTTCTTCTGGGACACATCTCCGAATTACTTGGTCGGCACCGCATCGGTACAGAATAGGATCCTCCCAAAAGTAATACTTGAGATCTGAAAAGAACTTTTTGCGCTGATGGTAGTTACTTTTTGTTGGTCTGAATTACTTTTTGTTGTTGGAGAACAAATTTATCGCATCCGGCCTCAATTGGAAGTTATCATGCCCATATAGAGGATAAACTATGCTCGACTGGTTCTCAATGACTGGAGGCATCATGAAATCCCCCATCAAGATATCTCTCTCATTGATCTCAGCAGTACGCTCTATTTGAACAAGCTGATTTTCGTTGTCGCCCATTGTGCTTTGTTATTGTTCCCTTTTTGCTCTTTGTTCACGACGTCTTTGATGAAAGGTTTGTTCAATCTTCAGATCAAACTCAACAAGATCAAGACATTCTGAACGCCGCATGCACTATTTTCAATCCTAACACAGCAAAAATTGAAATAGTTCAGCGTCAAAAATTAAAGAAAGCAACACAAGTATTAAAGCTAATCTTAATTAAAATAGTAATCAAAATAACCAATCCCCGGCAACGGCGCCAAAAACTTGTTCGCCTTTTTCTTTCTCGCAAGTCAACGGAATCGCAACAAGTAATATAATGATGAATCAAGTATCGTTCCCACGAGGATTAGCTTTTAATTCCTACTTTAACCACTATTAACTTTAATAAGCCACACACAATCTAAATAATACTAAATGGAAGTTTTATATAAGTTAAAACTAACTCACCAAAAGTAAAACACAAAATAACTCTTTAGGTTTTAAAGATAGAAATCTAATGCACTAGGGTTCATGAATCCACCATAGTTCTATAAAAGGTTAAATCTTTCAGTGATCGGGTTTCATAATTCTTGCTTTGAGATGAAAATCAATGATCCTAAGTTACTCAAAAGCCTCTCTCGATGGTCAATCGAATCTATGCTCACATATGAGATTAATTATCTCTAATTAACTTGCAAATATACAAACATGCATTTATCCACAATGATCATCAAAATAAGATTTCACAAGGCATAACGGCATCTCTACCTATTATCGAACCTTATGTCGTTTATTATCAAGTGCTAATTTATATTGAATCTCTCAAAAGCAATATAAATCACAAACACGTTCTAAGGGCGGCCAAGCATTAAAACAGAATTAGTGCATAACAAACGATCAACTCAAAAGACAAGAATAAAATAAAACCCAACTACTTTTAATTAAACCAACATTGAACTAGGTTTCATCAATCACCCTAGTCATAAAGTACTTAGCCTAACATAGTTTCAAACAACGAAAGGGTAATAAAAACGGAGTTCATAATGTTGTAAAGAAGAAAGAACAGAAAAATAAAACCAAAAACCGAAGATCTTCAAGAAAATCTCCTATTTTTGCCTCGACTTGCCGTCTTCTCCTTCCTTCCAAAAAGTCCTTCATCTTTCTTAAATGAGCCTTTATATAGTTCTCTTTAGGTTATCAAAAAGTCCTACACCTTGAAGGAGTCCATCTCTCTTTTATTTGGATTGAAACGGGCTTAAAACGAAGCTTTGAACCTTACCGCGGTCCTACCGCGGTATGCTTGTTACTGCAGACCCGTGAGCTCCAGAAAGCAAATCCTAAAGCGGTCCTACAGCGGTATGCATTCCGCTGTAGGACCGTGAGCTCCAGCAACTAAATCTTACAACAGTCTTACAGCGGTATGCATACCGCTATAAGCTCGCTAGCCTTCTTTTTTTTACTTCTTTCTTCATCATCTTCCACTTTTTGCTGGATACTCTTTTGCTTTCTTTTAATTCGGTACCCGACCATGCCTCCAAGCTTCATTTCACTCCCATCATATGCCAAAATCATTCTTTTTGCTTCATATTCGCTTTAACACATGCTCCACATCTACATAAGCATATATAGAACCAAATCAAGTAGAAATCATGCTTATTGAATGTATAAATGCTAAGTTTATAGACCAAAATAAGCGTATAAAAGACACTTATCAAAAGCCATCTTTTAACTGATTGCAACATGGGAACAACATTCCTAATGAGCAATATATTGTCCACATATAGGACTAAAAAATGGTAACTGTGCTCCCACTAACCTTCTTATAAACACAAGGATCAACTTCCCTTTTGTGAAAAATCAAACCTTTTGATCTTTTCATCAAAACATTGATTCTAACTCTAGGATGCTTGCTTTAGTCCATAAATGGACCTTTTCAACTTGCAAATCTTATTTGCATGTTCATGGGTAACAAAACTATCAAGCTATGTCATCTACACATCCTCGATTAGGTTTCCTTTAAGGAAAGCTATTTTGTCATCCATCTGTTATAACCTAGAGTCAATGTCAAACATTGCCTCATCATAGGTAGTAGGTTCATCGTTCACTGCTAGAAGCACATCTCCATGTGTCGAGATGAGAAATCCATATCTCTCTTGCTCGTGACGAACCCTCATCGATCTACGAGGTTCTTGTGTAGAAGGTTGGGGAATTGACACAACATCTTGTATCTGATTTTTCTCAGGTTCCTGGAGGGGAGTATTTGTTTGTGGTTTTCCTCGAATCTTTTCGAGCTTAACATTCCTCCCACTAGCCACATCATCTAAGAATTCCTTCTTAAGGAATATCACATGCTTGGCAACAAAACACCTTTTGTTCATATAGGTGGTAAAAGTGATATCCATTTGTTTCCTTTGGATATCCCACAAACAAACATCTTGTTGATTTTGGTTGTAGCTTATTAGTGTCAACACGTTTGACATAAATTTGACAACCCCAAATCTTAAGGAAAGACATATTTGGTTTCTTTTCTTTCCATATCTCATATGGAGTCTGAGTAACTGACTTGCTTAGAACCCTATTCAAAACAAAGATCGCGGTGAGGAGTGCGAATCCCAAAATGAAAAGGGGAGTTCAGTGCCACTCATTATGGACCAGACCATGTCCAACAAGGTCCTATCCCTCTTTTCAGACACACCATTCATCTCTGGTGTTCTGGATGGAGTCCATTGTGAGAGAATCTCATTCTGCTTCAGATGATCTAGAAACTCACTATTTAAGTATTCACCACCTCGATCTGATCGAACTACTTTGATACTTTTCCCAATTTGTTTCTCTACTTCAAATATGAATTCTTTAAACTTTTCAAAAGCCTCAGATTTGTGTCTTATGAGATACACATAACCAAAATATGATCTATCATCAGTAAAGGTTATGAAGTAGACATATCCACCTCTACCTTGGGTGGACATGGGCCCACACACATCAATGTGCACAAGCCTTAACACTTATGTAGCCTTCACTCCCTTTACTTTAAAAGGAGACTTAGTCATTTTGCCAAGTAAACAAGATTCACAAGAACCTTATGATTCATAATCAAATGTGCCAAGATATCCATCTTTATGCAAGTTGGATATGCAAGTCTCATTTATATGGCTAATACAACAATGTCATAAATAAGTGCTATTTAAATCATCTGATTTAAGTCGCTTAATATTTATATTATTGATAGGAGTATCAACATCAAGGACATATAAACCGTTACGTACTGTTGCTTTACTATAAAACAACTCATTTTTATAAAATGAACAACTATTGTTCTTAAATAAAAATGAATATCCATCATTGTCAAACAAGAATTAGAAATTATATTCCTAGTTAACTAAGATTGTAGTAACAGTTATGTAACTCCAATACAAGCCTTATGGGCAATGTCAATAAATAAGTCCCTACAACTAATGGAACAACTCTTGATCCATTTCTCACGTGTAGGTACACTTCTCCAATTATTAATCTCCCCATACTCCTAAGCCCATACACAAAAGTGTAAATATGAGCATTAGATCCAGTATCTAATACCCATGTGGACTGATAAAAAATAGATAGATTAATTCCAATAACATAAAACCTGAAGTGCCCTGAGTATAACTCTTCTTACTCTACACCTCCCGATTTATCACAGTGGAGATAGATCGCATCCTCCTTGCCCTTTTGGGTTTTGGTTTTCTAGACTCTTTTAGATTGCGTTATAGAAGAACTCTTCTTTCTTTTGGCTTTCTTACTCTTGGGTTTTCCCCTGTGCACCTTGGGCTCTTCAACTAAGAGAACACTTCTCTTGGCCTTTATATAAGCTTAGGCTTGACGTCCCTTAGCATGGAGAACAACTCTCTAAGAGTCTCTTCCATAACCGTTAGGGAGGGACTTGTAGCACCAAATTTAGGGTAAGTTTCTACATCCATACCCAAGTTCAGCTCTAATAACCTATTGATAAAACGTATCATCTCCATGACATGCTTCTCAACAGATAAATTTTATGTTGTCGCTTATGCTTCGGGATCATGGCAGCCAAGGTGATACACCGAGCGATGATCATATCACCCTTGTGCATCATCCAGGCCTTATGTGCTACTATTTACTCAACTGGTGGCTTCGAAAGAAGAGATCTCTCTATCGCATTGAGAATCTTATCATACGTGAGGACTATCCTCAAGATGATCTCTCAGTCATAGAAATTAGTCTCGTTGAAGGTATTATTACCCTCAAGTATCAATCTTATCGACATATTTCCAAACATTCTGGATCTACAACTGAATTATAGAGATATTATTATAGTCATATTGAATTACGAAATCATAAATTGTAAGAAGTAACATTTTATGATTGCTCCCACTATTTTCTACGAGTTTGCCACCCTCAAGACATAACTTAGGAAATCCCGTTGGAAGATTTCCTAATGGGCTAGGATCCCATCTCCCCTCGCACAACCTTGAGTGACTCAACAAATTGTGCTAGGATTGATTAGGTAGGTACTTGCTACCAATTGCATCTCCATGCAACTCCTAGATTCATTGGGTCGACAACTCCTTGTTAAGCACATCTTATGTGACTCCCAATCTTTGCCTCTATACTTAGTAAGGCCTTGAGTGACTCAATAAACCCCACCTTTCTAGTTAAGTCGGACCCATCATTCAGGGACATCTCATGACCCATAAAACATAGGAATCATAGGTGACACATGACCTCGAGTGACTCAACAAATCAAGTGCTAGCTAGAAACCTAATGCTTCATAATGATGGAAGGCAAGTTGGCTTAATATTAATGAGGGGATTATTATTTATTTATTTAGGTCTCATCACATGCAATTAATCAAGTTAATCATGCGTAATAAGTGACTCAAACCGGTGTATGGTATGGATAACTACGGTTAGCCCCCTCGAGCCATAGAAGGGAAGTTAACGGGTCAAACCTAGGTGAAGAATCACAACTTGCTTCTTAAGCACATTCTTCAAGCCTTCATTGGTCTTCGAATCTTATCTTCAATTTGGCTCCATCTCTTGCTCTTCATACAAACTACAATTATCACTACTCTATTCTATTCTACATACATTACATAGAATCAGAAATCCCGAGTTACATTCGGGGGAAGTGAGATGAGAAGAGAATGTACATCAGAGTATAAGAGAGGCAAGACACGCAGACCCTATTTCAAAAACCAAATTTACAAGCATTCATTCCCAATATAAAATAAATGGCCGACTCGATCCATACCATACACCCATGCAATAAATCACATTGATACATTCACAATTATGTTAATTAATTGTCGCATCTATTTCAATCTTAATGAAATGCTTTCAATAAATTGAAAATTTGTATAATTTTGGAAAAACAAAATTGTTTTAATTGTGTTGGGCTTGGGCTCCATCCATTAGTCTAACTAACAAGGCTCAATAGGCCTTAGATCAACCAATGCATGTCAAACATACACTAGCAGCCCAATAATTAATAAATAATCCAATTAACGGCCCCGGCCCATTTTTAATCATGGCCTATAGGTGTCATACACTCATGGATCGGATAAAAATAATAAAAAATTGCCAAACAATTTGGTCGGGCCCCACTCGAGGGAACGGAATGCACTGGGCCATCGAAGGGTCGGCCCGGGTGTTTCACGTGAACCCCAGGGAAGGGTCAAATCAAAACCCGAGGCAGCGGGAGGGGCTAGGAGGCGGCTGGACAGTATATCGTACATGCTGTCAGCCCAAAAGGTCAACTAGGCATGGCTAGGGCCGGATGGGGCTCACCTGGTGCAAACGGGCCATGCTTGGGCGCATGGGGCCACAGCCAGCATGGGCTGTAACGGCCGCGGGGGCCGCGCGCGAGTCGCACCTGCAGGCCTTACGCGAGTTGCGGGTCAAACCCGCGGGTCCCGGGCGCGCTCGCGGGTCATGCCTGCACCCGGCTACGCCTTGTGCGCGCAACCCTGCCTGGCCGTGCTAGCGCACGCGCGCCCAGGTGGCCCCAAGCCTTGCCTAACGCACGCGGGCCTTGCTTGGCCGCGTCTTTCGACGCCCCAATGCATCCGTATGCACCCCGGACCCAGTATTTTTACTTTTCTGTGTCATACACGATTTTTTCCCTTTCACAAAAGAATGTTTTGTAATCCAAAAAAAAAAAAAATACAAACACAACAATTATTTAATTATTTCACAAATAACAACATAATCGAATTCATACGTAAGAAATTGAAATATTTCGACGATGGCTCTGATAAGACTGAAAATAAAGCAAGATTGTTACAGGGCAAACAACGTAGTTGAAAATTTTGAACCTTACCCCGATCCCGGCGATTGGATCAACGTCGAAATCAAATCATTCACATACAAATAAAATAAATCTAACCTTTATATTTTCGAGTCGTTCGCAGATTCGAGCCGTCCAAGCGTTCAGCCTCTAACTCGTGATATGCAGCACGTGTCCGTTGGCAAGGAGAGCAGAATAGGAGTGTTAGCTCCTTCTCCTTTTTGCAGCTTGTGTATGGATGGAAAAGAATGCCCACGTTTCAAATCGATGCCATAAAAAACGGGAAAGAGTGAACGGCAATACGTTTTTCAACTCTTGAAAAACTACACCAAAAACTCTCTACCATTTTGGGCAACCCATAAAGGGATATTTATAGAGAAATATCCTAGGATTTCTCAAACCCTAATGGATTGGGCTAACCCATTAATTCTAGTTCAATTAGAATCTTAAGTGGGTTTATCTTAGTCCAACTAGAAATATAATTAAATAGCCTAAATCCTTTTATAGGTTTAAATAAAATATTTTGGCCCAAATCTAATTCAAGCCGAAATATAATATTTAATATTTGGCCCAAATCTAATTTGATCCAAATATAATATTTAATTTAATATTTGGCCCAAATCCAATTTAGTCCAAATATTAACTTAAGCCCAAATATATTTTATTTTCTATTTGCCACTCCAAAAATAGAAAATTATTAAATTAGAAACTCCATCCTAATTTAATCAATTGCCATTTTAGAAAACTCTTTCTATTATGACGACTCCTCGTCGTATCAACATCATTACGTCTATTTATTCTTTTTCCGTGAGAACCTAGGACGACACAACTTCTTGTCGAAGTGTCCCACTTAACCATACATCCACTCTCCTAGTTTAAGCTAGGGACCGTGCCTATTGCGTATGACTCATTAGGCTTCTGAATATATTAGTAATGTGTCAGTACGAAATACATAAGACAAGATTGGCCTCTAGCAAGGCATCATGCCTACCCAATTATTCAAAATGATTCATAATCAGCAAATAACCTTTCACGAGCATGGTTACCATGTAATTCGATGCTCTCGTCAATGTATCATATGTGATCTCAAGTTAGCGATGTGTTGCTTGATTACGATCACATAAGTTTTCTTCGGTCTTCCGAATATCTTCACTTAATAGAAAGTGAATCAATAACTCATTATTGATCTCTTTCACCATGGCCATGGATTTAAAGTGAATATCCACCAAAGACGCTTTAGATACATCATCCTCTATCAAGGGATAGACGAGTCCTATCTTAGTTATGCACCCATCTCCATAAGCCTCACGATATGCCCAACGATTGTCCACGTGCAGCCTTTGTTTAGGCCAATCGAAACGATGTCAAAACATACTAGTCTTCTTATGAGATGACCGTGATAACCTTAGGTCCAAGGATTAGTTACACCTATCTCGTATGAGAATGCCATCAGCAAATAACCAAAATGAATTCTCATGGTGAGTCATGTCCAGTGACACGTTCTCCAACATTGGTCACATATGTACTTGTCTAGGCATCCCATGCCTATGGGTGTGAGACCCCCATTGGTATCACATAGCAAAAACATAGCACATACAAGTCTTACTACAATTGTCAATGTCCATTCTTGACATTGCTACAACTTGGGACGTTTAATGATGTCTAAAAACTGTGGTGCATCATCTCACATCTTTATAGATTAATCACAGTATATATCATATGGACTTTTATCTAGTTTTATTCGATTATTACAATAATAACAGGAAACTAATAGGATGACTTCTTGTGAATTTGAACAACTCCTTATTCAAATAATAAACATGATTACAATTATCAGTGTACAACATGCCCAATCTGATTGGGTCTAGAGCACCTACACTAACAACGATAATATACGCTTTGAAGTTATGGAGACATTATCTTTACGGAGCATAGTTCGAGATTTTTATGGATCACAAAAGTTTGAAGTATATATTCTCTCAGAATGAACTAAATATGCGACAACGAAGATGGATGGAATACTTGAAAGATTATGATTGTACCATCTCCTACCATCCAAGGAAGGAAAACGTGGTTACAAATGCTCTTAGCTGGAGAAGTTCAGAAATTGTAGCTAACATGATGATTAGAGAATGGGAAATGATTAAGGAATTCAGCCACTTGACAGTAGGTGTTAAACCTAAACCGATCAAGGGATATTTGGAAAATCTGACAATCTAACTTGACATGGTGAATCAAATCAGGACAGCTCTTCAGAAAGACGCAAGAAGAAGTCAGTGGATAGACAAGAATGATCAAGAAAAAGTGCTTGAATTCAGTTACCAAGATGGTATACTTCAGTTCCTAGGAAGGACTTACGTGCCAAGAGATCAAGACCTAAGGCAAATTATCTTAGGAGAAGCTCATTGAGCTAGGTACACTGTACATCTAGGGTCCACAAAGATGTACAAGGACCTTAGGGAAAATTATTGGTGGCTTGGAATGAAAAAAGATGTGGCACAGTATGTGGCGCAATGCGATACCTGTTAACGTATCAAAATTGAGCATCAGCATCCGGGAGGAATGTTGCAACCTCTGGACATTCCCGAATGGAAATGGGATCACGTCACTATGGACTTTGTGACCAATCTGCCTCAAAGTCCCAAAGGGAACGATGCTATTTGGGTAATAGTGGATCAATTGACCAAAACGGCACATTTCTTACCTATTAAGATAGGGAAACCGACTCATGCTTTAGCTCAGCTATACATTGAGGAAATAGTACGATTACATGTAATCCCTACAAGCATAGTGTCAAATTGAGACCCACGATTTACGTCAAGATTTTGGGAGAGTTTCCACAAGTGTATGAGAACACAATTAAAGCTCAGAAAAGCTTATCACCCTCAAAGCAACAATCAGTCCGAGCGAACAATTCAGACGCTCGAGCACATGTTGAGGGCATGTATTTTGGATTTCTCAGGAAGTTGGTAAAAACATCTACTGCTGGTGGAATTTGCCTACAATAACGGTCACCACAGTAGCATTGGAATGGCCCCTTACGAGGAATTGTACGGGCAAAAATGCAGAACACCACTTTGCTGGGTAGAAACTAGAGAAATAGGATTAATTGAACTCGAGATCGTTCAAGCTACGACTGAAAAGATCAAGAGAATTCAGGAGAAAATGAGAATAAGTCAAAGTAGCCAGAAATCGTACGCCGATCAGTGAAGAAGAAATTTGGAATTCTTAATCAGTGATAAGGTATATTTGAAAGTGTCTCCATTCAAATCAGTGATTCAAGGGAAAAGGAAAGGGAAATTAAGCCCAAGATATATAGGACCATATGAAATTTTGGAGAAAATTGGGTTAGTGGCTTACAGAATAGCTTTACCTGTGGCATTATCAAATATCCACAACGTGTTTCACGTGTCTCAACTACGAAAACATGAGACAAATCCTACTCAAGTACTTCGAAACGAGACCATCGAGATATGAAACGATCTAACGTACCCTGAAGAGCCAGTTCAAATCTTAGATCAAAGAGATCAAGTCTTAAGAAATAAAGTTATCCCATTGGTAAAGGTGTTGTGGAGCAATCATGACAAAGAAGAAGCTACATGGGAACGCGAAGAAGAGATGAAAATTTCTTATCCGTATTTATTTAATGTTAATTATTCCGCTGCGTTAGTTAAACCAGCAAGACTGGGGTTCTCGGGATTGTTACCTGCATGTGAAGATTGTTCTTGAAATCACCGCGGGCGTCAACCATTGTATGTGACGGGTGCTTCATCTGCATGTGAAGATTATACACATGGCGCCGCGTATGACAGACTTGGAAAAAAAAAGATTCCCGGGGATTCCCTTATAGTAACACGCCCGTGTAAGGCGAGGTGTTACAATAAGAGCTAAACTACCAATCGATAAGAGACACTCCTCACAACATAGTCAAAAAAATAAAACATGCTTGAGGAATCTGCCAATAAATCTACAATTGCAATCTTGAAAAAAAGGCCACACTTTTTCTCACCTCCCTAAGCATTAATAGATTTTTTATGCGAATATCAACATTTTATGATGAAAACACTTGGTTATTTCTATAAAATAATGCTTAGAGAGTATAGAGGCCAAATTTTCTTTTCTTCTCACCCCTCTAAGTGTTACTTGACTTTTGACATAGTTGTTAATATTTTATAATAAAGACATCTAGTTATTCCCCTAAGAAAATAACTAGAGAGCATAGAGAGGCCACATTTTTTTTCTTCTCACCTTCTTAAGCATTAGGCTTTTGACGTGAATGTCAACCTTTTATGATGAAGACACCTGTTGTGCCATAACAATTTCAATGGGGAACAATTGGATTTTTTGAAGCAAAATCATATTTAGGAAAGATGTTGTGCAATGGGATTCTTTCGGCATAGTAGAACTCTCGATGGTGTGCTTCTTCAGGCAAAGGCCAAAGCCTCTGATAAGGAAAAGGCCAAAGCATCTTCTCGACAAGGGCAAGACCAAATGCTCCCAGCAAGGCCAAAGCACACTCGTAGCAAGGTCAAAACACCTTCCTAACGATTGACATGTGTCAACACCCGACATTCTCGAGAATCACACCCTATAAATACCCACCTATAGGACTTTGAAAGGGATTCAAAAATTTGGGTAAATTCTAAACACTCAGAGCATTTCGACTATTTCTTTGGGAATACTTGTTTCTCGTGGGTACTGACTTCAATATCGGAGGGTCATCACGGGTGAGGATTCTCACGAGCCTTTTTCTTAAGTATCAACAAGAGAACGGAGAATCCTTGTGAGAAGCCCAATTCCTTTTGGTAAGAGGCTTAACCCTTGCAGCAACATCCTTATTGCAACATCATTGTGGCAACCAAATCCTTGCGGCAACCTCCTTAGGGCAACGGAATCCTTACGGCACTCACATTCTTGCGGCAGTCTCATTCTTATGACTGATCACCCTAAAATATACCGCAAGTGTATGGGTCGAACAAGTAATATAATAGTAAGTAAGAATATCATTCCCACGAGAAAATATTTCAAATACCAAATTTTTAAAATTTCTTTATTATTTAGATAATAAAAAATTTTAGGCTTAATAAAGAATAGAAGAAAAAGAGTAAATTAATTAGATTAGATTAATAAAATAAAATTGATTTGGAAGGGAACTTGAATCAAATAAATCAGTGGATTTTAATAACTAAGGCACATGTATGAACCTAGCTATGCAATGCAAATCATAGATTTTTATGCGAATGAATTGGTCAATTGAGTATGTGACGGCGAAATCTCCTAATGCATTCGTTACCCTATTTCTAGGCTATAACGAGTCTATTCTCATTTAATTACTTCCTATATTTCTATGAAAGTTTAATTAAATGAAAACGCATTACAAACTGTGAAATTCCTAGCTTATTGCTAAAAGCCGCACAAAGAAATCGAATTCTATTTCTAATCAATTTTACTTTATGGTGTATGGTACTTATGATGCCATCCCCAACCTATCTCCTTTCAGTCTCAAGATTAGGCATCAAATCATGTAAATAGTGGCTAATTATTCACAAGTATTAAATCCAATACCACACAACTCAACATAACTCAATTTATTCAATCACATAAAATTATAAAAAATGCATCATCATAGTTTCGGCTAATACATGGCCTTAGTTTGAAAAATTAGTTCATGACAGAATTAATTAAAATCCAAAATAACAGTGCAATCATAAGTGAATAAATTGAACAAGAAAGAAAAACTCCCTAACCCAAATCTATTCTAGATCTGCTGCCCGCGCGTGCGTCCTTCGCTGCTGTTGCGTTGTTGTACGTGTTGCTATATTGCCTCCGTCTTCAATTAAGCCGTGCACAGCCCTACCTCAATCTCCAATTTCTTATTCTTCACTGTGCCACCCCTTGCCAAATCCTCAATTCCTTTAATGGTCGGCAACGAGTCCTCTGCCAAGTCCCACCACAAAATCCTCTATTAATATTATATATATATATATATATATATATATGGATGCAAGGCCTCACGGACAGCCCTAGCACATTCACGCCCACATCACTTAAATTAATAAAATAATATATAATCTATATACATAATATAATATATAATATATATAAGTAATATAATATAAAATATAGTATTTAATATACTATTATTTATATTAACTTTTATAATATTAATTTGTAATATTAACTTTTTAATATCCTTTTTTTATTTTTTTTAACCCAAACACAAAGTAGCATTCCTGTAAAATAAAAAAAATACTAAAAATTAAATATATATAAAAGAAACTCTAAATACTAAACAATTATAGATAAAACATATATAAAACTACTCAATTATGACCAATAAATGTGTAAATAAATTCCTACATCAGTGGCAACTTTGTTCCTCTATACAATCATGGTACCCTCAGCAGCCCATGCCATTCCAGCAGCATAAATTCCCTTTTAGTAGTATCATTTCGCTTGGACATCGAGCCTAGGTACCTGCAACTGCTAGTCCACGTCATAAAATCTAGTTGTATTTTTGGCAACAACAACACCTAATTCCAAAAGAGGTACGTCTCTGATACTAGTGTAAATACTACTATCAAGCTTTTATCACTCTCAATGTCTGACTTAAGAATCAGAGTGTTTGCGCAAGGACCCTCCCACGCTCTCTGACTATTTTCTTCCTTGCAAACTCAGATGGCTTGGCAACGACGTTTTCCATCAAATAAATTCAGTGTTGTATCTTGACAACAATGAAAATATGAATAGTTAAAGGATAGATGACTATGATGCTCCACTACTTCCTTGCAAAGATAACATCTATTTGGAAAAGACAAATAAAGGTTAAGACAATCAAGAGTAGTAAGTCACTCCCGAATTGCCAATAGAAGGATAAATGCATAAGCAAGAATAAAATCAATTTAAGGATGCAAATTTGTGACAAGAGTCTTGTTACTAATGAGCTTGTAATGAAATTTGCTTAGACTGGTGTACTTGTTGATTCTAATTCCGTAGATAACTCTATCTTAGGGTTCTCCTTTGATGGTTTCTTATGATGCTAAAAATGGAAATGCTTAGGTAGTTGAGAAGTCATCTGCCTTTGATATTATTACACATGTTTTGGCTTTGCGTGTCTTAAGAATAAGTCTAGTGATCTTCCAATTTGGTGGCATACAAATTTTGTTCTTTAATGCAAAAGGATTCTCATGTTCCTTTTACAATCAAGGATGATCTAGTGGGTACAATCTTTGTGGATGATGAGGCTTCCGTTGGTGGAGCTAGGGGTGTTGATCCAGATATGTTGGATCTTTCTAGCAATTTAGAGTTAGGAGGGAAGATTGTTAGAGTTATGCCCTACAAGCCAATTATATTTACATGTAATTGATCATACTTTACATTTTGATTCTTTATCTTCAATCAATTGTTATTGCAAGGCATTATGTTTTTATTTGTCATTGATGGTTGTCATCATTATATATTGTAATCCATACTTGACAAAGTCCATAGACCAAATAGGCTCATGGAATGTGATCGTGCATAGAGATGACGATCATGAAACATATTCCTTTCAAGCCTTGATCTTAAATGTTCCTAGTCATAGAGTTATTAGGATTGTACACTAATAACTCGGATAGACTAGCACATATGATGCATGCTTAATTAGGAGAATGTCTCGTTTCATAGACATTGGTGTAAGGACACTAGTGCATATATGTGGTGCTTATTATAAGAATAAGTACATTGAACTGACCCGCTACAGAATTCCTAATGGTTAGTTTAATGTCGAATTGGAATTCCTGTGTTGCAATAGTGCAAATTGATCCTTAGACTTGAGACATCATGGTAGTCTTATATTTGATTGGTTATGCTTTGGTTCTTTTTTGGATTCTAATGGAGTCATTAACAAATTATCACTGGGTATAACCTTATCACATATGAAGGCTTGTGAATGTCAAAATAGGATTCATCACTTATCGATAAGATGAGAAGATATCCTATGTATTCCGATGATTTCATGACTGAGGAAATCCTTGGCCAAGGTGAGGTGGAAATCAAAAGGTGTTTTGATTTCACCTATCAAGTCATAAATCTGAAATGGATACATAGTAACTGAATGATTAGGGTTTCATCATAAAACCATACCTTAAATTCAATCGGGACTAATTCTAAAACTATTAATTAAAGAGTTTAATTAAGAAACCCATGAGATGTGTTAAATAAAAGGCCCATAAGTTTAATTAAAGAGTTTAATTAATCTAATAAGTTGGGCCTTCATATAGCCCAATGGAATTGGCCCTACATCTAGCCCAATGGTGGACCTAAGGGTTCACACACTTAGGTCGAGCCCGTTCCACAATTTAAAAGAGAGATTCGGCCCAATGTGATTAAGGGTGTTCGCCTTTTTCTTTCCCGCAAGTGAATGGAATCGCAACAAGTAATATAATGATGAATCAAGTATCGTTCCTATAACGCCCCGCTCCCACTTACAGGTGTTACTCGTGAACAATTACCCGAATTGTCCACCTGTCCGGCCTTAGGTGAAGGGCGGACCATGTTTCAAGACGAAACGCCCTAGGTGGGAACTAGGCTCGTCCTTCCCTTCCCTGAACCCCAGGATTCACTAGCAGAATTGGGCTTTAGCCACACCGCATTGGCTATAAAGAAAATCTCATTCAGCTGCCCAATCGCTATTTTCTCAATTATTTTTAATTCTTTTCCCATTCAAGAATTTTTTCCGGGCTCTACAAAATCACCATTTAAATCAATCCATTGATTGATTACCAAATTTGGAGGAAAAACTCAAATTTTCAAAATTTCGGCATTATTCCCAAAAATGCCCGAAATACCCTTTTATTTTGAAAATTCCTCCGGGGCCCAAAATCAATTTAGAAATGCCCCTTAATTTCCCAAAATTCCAAATTTTAAAAACAATTTGGCCGGTGGGGCCTGCTAGCACGCCCGGGGCCCGTGCGAGGCCCCGTTGGGCATTGGCCGCGCATGCTGAGCGCGCCCGTTCGCGCGCTCGGCCCTGCTGCTGGCTGCTTCCAAAAAATATATATATATTTTTTCTTCTTGGGCCTCCTAACCCAAATTTTCCAGAAATAAAAATTAATAAATACTCTTCATATTCCTTCAATTGTTTCCTTTATTTCTCCATAATTAAGGCTTAAACCACCTCTTGATGCTTCCATAACATACATCAAACACCCACAAATTTTCCAACAAAAATCATTTTACTTTACATCTTGGTTGCTTCCCACAACACACCCAACAATGAGGCTTTCACCCAACCTAGGCTTCAACATGCCTTAAGCCAATGCCTCATTTCAAAATAAAATCAAACATTCCAAAATATAGATTACACACATGATCTTAGGCTTGAATAAGCCATCACCAACCAAACAAGTTTACATCTCATAAATCAAACATAACAACATTGGCTTCCATAAGCCATAACATGCACTTGAATCTTCTTTCCATGCTTCCGCATGCCATTCCACCATTTCCTTTACTTTACCATGCTTTCACAACCTACATGTGAGGGTAAAAACCTCATGAGCTATTAAGCTCAATAAGGGTGCAATGCAAAATAAATATGAACATAACAAGTTTATATGATGCCCAATGCATGCAAGTGTGGCTAGGTTTCTTTGCCCTCACAACCCTCCAAGGTTAGAGGCATCAACCCACCATTTCAACCATGTTCTCAAACTAACCTATGGCCATAAGTCTCATGAATATAAAAGAACATGCCAAATGCAACATATACATTTATGAAACATATTTACAACCCATTGCAAGGCCACCCTCCCATGGGGCCATCCCTTACCTCTTCTTGGATATTTAAATCTTCATTTCAAGAGAGCTTCCATCTTCATTTTCTCCCATCTAAGATGGCATTCCAAAAGAAATTTACTTTGCATACAAGCATACTAAAATGGAGAGAAGAAAGAATAAAGCTTACCTTAACTTCTTCTTCTTTTCTTCTCCATTTCTTTCCTCCACGAGAGACTTCTTCCTATCTCTCTTTCTTTCTTTCCTTCTTCATTTCTTTCTCCAAATGGCCAAAGGAAACCAAGACTTTCTCACTTGCCATTATATACTAGTTTCCCCATACTTTAAGAATGCATCCTAGCCACTCACTAAAGGCACAATCCATGTGCTTAAGGGAAAACTAAATCTCAACCATCCAAATTAATAAACAAGACTTCTCTCTTGGAGAAAACAGAAGAAGCACAATCCAAGCCATTTGGTCTTCTTAGATCTCCACCCTTGATCTTGTCTTGAAATCCCAAAAATAGAATTTTTTTTCTATTTATTTAATTTGGTCATTTTCCCCCATCACATGAGAGACCACTTGAATGACATATTCATTTTCTTTCACATTTAAATAAATCCCATAATTTTCCAAAGCATTAATGGGTGACCAATTTCCCATTTTTTTTTTGCATTTATTTAAATCTCATATTTTCCAAGGCATTAACGGTGACAATTTACCATTTTCTTTTGGATTTACTTTAATCCATATAATCATGCCTCTCATTAAATGCTTGAAAGACCAATTAACATTTCTTTTTGCATTTAATTAAATCCTTCTCCAACTCATAAATACACATATATATATATGCTCCCACATTTCTAATATATAATTACTCTCAAATTTCCAAGATTATGCTAAGTGTCACTCTAAGACACAAACTTGGCTTTCAATTCTTTATCTTTGTCTTTCATGTGGCATTACCACATTAACTCACCATTTTAGGGAAAGATTATTATTTCCTCCAATAATTTCATATCCACCATTTTCTCTATTTTCCATAATTAATTTCCTCTAGGGAATCACTCCAAAATTCCCAAATACTCTTTGTGAATTTATTAATCCCATATATCTCCACATAAATACCAAATTGGGATTTTTATTCACTTACACATCTAATTCCACATATGAATTATTTTTAATTTATCAAAATACCCTTTATTGGATTTCTCTCCAAATTACCAAAATACTCTTCTCATAGGCATTCTCAATCTCAAGGATCCATCTCCTTCTCAAGGGCATTTTTGGAAGTTTACTTACTTCCTTTCCTATTCTCTTAACACCGGTTACACCGGGTGTTACATTCCACCCTCCTTAAAAGAATTTCGTCCTTGAAATTCACCTTACCATAATCTCCTGCCTAAGATAATCGCATTCTCGGGCTACATGGCAAATTCTCGTGCTCGAGAACCTCATAGCCTATTCATTTCTCACATTTACCTTGGGTTACACCTACCTCAAGGCTTCGCTTTAGGCTTTTGATCCTCCTACTCTCGAGGACATTCACCAATCGAATACCGCTTTGGCCTCCCGCCAAACCGCACCTCTGGTCGCTGGTCTCACTTATTGCAACGCTGTCCATCTATAGATGGATTTTCTCTGCCTCGAAGCATCACCTTGCTGTCCACTTCCCATTTTCCATCAATCAAACAACTCTCGCTAACATTGCATCACTGATTAGTCTACCACGATTTTACGCCGATCACACACGGCAACGTTTCACACTGCCAAACACACATGGCCACGATTTTACGCTGGTCCAACCAGCAACGTCTTAACACTGATCATCCACCGCAATGTTTCCTTTAGTGCCCACAAGACACTCAAACACCCATTCGCCATGGCATACCGCCATTAATCACATGCATGCATAGCTTAAGTTGATCCTCATGGCAACCTCTCATTACCGATCAACTTATCGTGCAAGCACTACACGGGAAGCACCCATTTGGCCCACCTTGCCAACTTCGACCATTTCATACATGGTCTTCTACCTTGACCAGTCGACCCTCATTTATCGATATGATTACGCAAAATCAACATACCTAACACCATGCCAGGTAATTACACATTTCAACCATACGTGCATTACTCGAGTCCAACTCGAGCTTGGCGATGCACGCACCATTACAATCTCACCTCGAGCTTAACCATGCTCGAGCCACATTCTTCTCCCAACCAGGAGTTCTTCACATTAAGCACACAAAGGTACTTACTAGCCAATATCACATGCTAGTAGGGGTCTCTTACCCATACAAGGGAACTCTTCACTGAGCAACCCCTCTTCAATTCTTCACCCCATTTCAGCTTTTACAATCATGTCCCCATGCTAGGCCTTACCTTGGCTATTTACCTTATCACAAGTCCAGGATCCTACCATTGCGCTTTAGGTCGCAGGACCATTAATTGGCCCTCGTTATCACCCAGGGTGCGTGGCATAAGTGAATGGCTTATTACCATCTGCACAATCACTTAATGCATCGCACCTGTAGGATGACTCGTGCCTTTGGTCCGCACAACAACAAGCTATCATGGTTACACCCCCACTCTTGTAGCGGTCTTCTAGCCAAATTTACTCGCCCAGCTTCAACTTCATTGGGACTTTTCAAATCTCACCATGTCTCAACAGAGCCTCTTACCCTAAAGACACGAAACTTTTAGCCTTCCTAAATCAGGTTCAATCTCATACCGCAATAGACACCTGATTTAAACCATGCATAATGGTTCCCTTTGTCATTCTCAGCAAGGACAACACCAGAACAACAATGAATTTCCCTCTACGATCGTTGCATCTCAAATTTCATAGGCACCAGCCTTCATGGCCATTCACTCTCGGCTTCAAGGTCCTACCATGCATAATGGTTACCTTTGACCTTCCAGACCATATCTTTTCCCTGATAGCGACGATGACACCACCATGTCATCTTAAAAGACTCGCTACTCCATGAATCTCACTAGTCATCGCAACCAGCACGACCCCACTCTTAGGTTGCCTTTCTCATATCACTTTCTATACTTATAATCGCTAGCTAAATCCATGAGAGACTCTGGCTTCTCTCAGATTTCTTATACACTTGCTACAACCAGCTCACACCACTCGGTGAGCAACCACATGGGCTCTAACACCACAACAATTTCACTAGCCGATTTCCTTTCACAACCATTAACCTTAAACACGAGGTTAATTCTCATCAATTGCCCACACACTAAGGCATCCCTCTAGCTGTATCACTCACAGCCATTAGGTGATTTCATCACCTTAACACCATTCCTAGAAATCAATCTTGTCTCATAAGCTCTTCCTTCGAGCTCTCGCCACTCTTTGGCAACATCTTAACTTCACCCTCAACTTTCGACTAACCAACTAGATTAGCATTTGCCAGATCGGCCAGCTCACAACCAACACAACCTTCCTCTAGGCACTACTCTTGCAATCATCGACTACCACTTCGATATAAACTACACCCATTGGAAATCACCCCTGCTACTCCTGTGGAATTCACGCTTCCACTTGATGCCGTAGAACTCACCTTCCTACTCAGGCACTCGCCATTTCACTAGCTTTTCCCCGAGTGATCTTTCCTGATGAAGTTGTAGCGCCTTAGGAAGTTCATCCCACGTTGTTGCCTCATGCTCAACTTCTCTTGGGAGAACATCTCAAGTTCTTCCTTGACCACCTTTCAACTACCATTGATAGCTCTCACTCCGAAGCCACACTCCCTTAAGCGGCATAATTTTGCCTTGACCAACCATCTTTTATCGCCCTGGATCTCTTTCTCAAAATTCACCTTGTCTAACCACCAGGACCCGCTGAACCTTTATGTTACATACACGGCAACCAACAAGGCTTTACCTCACAGTCCTCGGGCCTCACGCTCCCGTCATTGCCATTAGGTGCTACCACCTGGCAACTGATCATGTGTCATCTATCGGAAACCCCTCCAGTGCCATATGAGGATACCTTCTCATTTCGCATCGACACGACCAGGACTGTCACCAGACTATGTAATTGCGAGCCTTCGCAAATTTTGAACCGTGCCTTAGCCACGCGTACAGCCTGCCACACTCGCATCACAGGATTTGAGATCCCCATACTTGAAACCTCCGCACGCTTCAATATTCTCGTCACATGGTTGGCTTTCACTTGTCTCGCCCTCCACGACACTTACTTTACATTTCTGGAGCCGTTTACTGACTCTACTAATCAATCTCGTCTTCATGCATTACTGCAAGATCACACTGGGTCCATCATCCCAATTTACCAGATCAACTTCGATCAAATTTAACCACAACTGCGTTAGCATCCTTCAGCAAGGAGCATCACCACACCTCTTGATATCACACCATAAGATATCACCTCTCGATTCACAAACCTTCTTACTGCTTTGACACCAAAAGCACTACCACCATACTTCAACCCTTACGGAATTTTAGGTCTGGCCTAGGTATAACCTACAGCATACCCCAAGTCTTCGACATCTAATCGTCTCCACTACAGACGAGTTACTCCACGTAGAGGGCTGTAGTCCCTCATGTGGACTAACCGTCTACATCCAGTGGTCCTTAGCATTAGACCCATCAACGATAGGCATCAACTGTAGCGTTATTCCCTGGCTAGACCCGTTTCCTTTCCCTAGGTTTCTTTCTCAAACATCTCGTAGATCTTCAGTCCCTGGCCATCTGCATAGTCACTGTGTTGCCCTGTGCTTTAGGCGTGCCAACACCTGGTCACCATCATCGTGTCACTCCCATACACTGGCCCAACACTAGTTCCCCATCGTGTCGCCCTGTGCTTCAGAGAGTCAACACCCAATCATGTGTCACTCCCATACACTGGCCCAACATTGGTTCCCCATCATATTGCCCTGTGCTTCGGAGAGTCAACACCTAATCATTATTACCATGTTGTCCCTTACACTAGCCCAACAACAGTTTCCTACAGCATGGCTCAGGTCCCACTCTGATCTGTTTCACATCCCGTAGTGTGACTTTCCACCTTCCAGTCACACTTCTGATATCGAACCCGGCATGACTACCCCACCACGCTCGCAGCCATTATCTTTACCAGGTTTCCTACTCAACAAAAATCTATCAGATCAATACCGCGTTCCGCGATTCTTCATTAGGACTATTCTAGATGTCCTATCCCTTACAGAAGATTCTCGGTCTCACCTGACCAAATTTCCTAAGGTGCTGCTCCAGATCTTCGACATCTGACCGTCACCTGCAGTTCACTAAATTGTTCAGGCCCATGGGCCACTTGCCCTCACGCGAGCCAACTCATTAGTCCTCTGCCACACAGTCCATAACATCAGATCCGTTACACCGAGCCTTGCACCCTTAGCATCAAGGCTACTTAAAGCCTTCCGAGCTACGATGGTTCCGCCACCACCTTACCCGAGCCATCTCACTTGGTTATCCTTGCCTTGATAACCTCAAGCTCGTACCATAAGCCCCGCTCCTCAGGACTCTACATCTCTTATCACTTAAGAGACTCTTAGAACACTTCACATCTTGAGGCCTCATGATCTTACCCCACAAGACCATACCTCACGGTTCTCAATTAATATATGAAAGTTCCAACTTTCCATAACAATGGATTCAAACCCATCATGATTCATTTCACCACCTAGCTCATCCCAAAAGCTTGGTTATCAATGGTCTCTTGATCCACAACCGACACGCTGAGCCTACCTCAAGCTCCTGCACCCATAATCACGGAGCGCCTTGCATTACCCTCTAGGTAAGTTGAGACCTCTCGTCTCCCCTTGCACACTCACGTATGCATTCAGTCACTACTCCCAGCCTGGCCTTCCCGTACGCCTCGATCGGGCTTCCTTGACTTGGAAGTAAAATTCTTGGGCTTCCACATCGCTTACCATGCCCCTGCCCACTTGGCATCCAAAGTTGGCATTTCTTGTGCGTGTATAGCTCGTGGATGTCCTGTTGCCACAATTCACTACCCTTGGCCCACACACCGCTCATACCCTTCATTGGGTGAGCTCCGCATCTCCCATCAAGGGTCTCATAACCTTAGGCGTCATCTCGACCCCAGGTATCATAATGAGGGTCTATTCACCTCTCATCTCTCGACTTTAGGCATCTCGCCTGACCCCACGTGTCAATGAGAGTTTAGATTGGCCCATCATCCATCAATCACATGAATGGTTACTTGGCCTTTCCCAATCAGGACTTCCAATTCCATGGCTTCCACACGCACATATACGCAAGCCCAACTCCTTTATCCTAATCCTAGATTCTAGCTTGACTCACTTGGGATTTCCATCTCATACAAACACCCGCTAGGGTCCATTTTCCACACGCCTATCCTTTCCTAGGATAATTCCCGTTTCCTCATGAAACCAACTAGGGTCCACTCACTCCCTAGGCATGACCCCTCCAGGATCGTCATAACGATACAATCACATGGCACCATATGCATCCCTCATGCATAACGCACACCTGACTCCCCTCGGAGTCTTTTTATGAACTACCAATGTCATGCCTACCTCGGCCATGACTGGCATGTATCTCACATGCTTGCTCTGCCTAGAGCTTATCTACGAGCAACCTTCGCTTACTCCATTCCTGAAGCTCGTCACACCACTTGTTGACGACTTCTTTCTTTGGGCTTCGAGCTAATCTCAGCCTTAGCTCACCCTAATTCAAGCACACAACCCTTAGAACACCACCTCTAAGGGAACAGCTCCATTCCCTTATACATGCGTGGCCATATCCCCAACATAAGGATACTCTGCTAACCCCTTCACGGATTAGATACACCTCAAGCCCTCCAGGCCCCTTTATGACTCTTGTCATGATTCGGCTTTGTGTCCCCACACGAGCCTCAATACTTCAATCACAAGGAAATCTCATCCTTAAAATGCTTCATGAAGTCCCCAAATTTCTACATTCGGGTCCTCGATACCAATCCCACACTTGGGCATTTGACTCTTCTTTGCTCGACCCGTATATCTCCTACGATATATCATCTCGACCCATGATATTTTCTTATTCCTATAGCAGGAATATCCGAGCACATCATCCTCATTACCACAAGCCTCAATGCCCCAACCCAACTCCTAGGGTCCTCGGTCACTTGTGGTTCTACTTCCAAGGCCTTCCGATCAACCTTCAACCACATTTCTCCAAGCATCCTCTACTTGATGCTCCAACCACGCTCTGATACCAAACTGTAACGCCCCTCTCCCACTTACGGGTGTTACTCGTGAACAATTACCCGAATTGTCCACCTTCCCGGCCTTAGGTGAAGGGCGGACCATGTTTCAAGACGAAACACCCTAGGTGGGAACTAGGCTCGTCCTTCCCTTCCCTGAACCCCAGGATTCACTAGCAGAATTGGGCTTTAGCCACACCGCATTGGCTATAAAGAAAATCTCATTCAGATGCCCAATCGCCATTTTCTCAATTATTTTTAATTCTTTTCCCATTCAAGAATTTTTACCGGGCTCCATAAAATCACCATTTAAATCAATCCATTAATTGATTACCAAATTTGGAGGAAAAACTCAAATTTTCAAAATTTTGCCATTATTCCCAAAAATGCCCGAAATACCCTTTTATTTTGAAAATTCTTCCGGGGCCCAAAATCAATTTAGAAATGCCCCTTAATTTCTCAAAATTCCAAATTTTAAAAAAGAAATTGGCTTGCGGGGCCTGCTGGCACGCCCGGGGCCCGCGCAGGGCCCCGTTAGGTGCTGGCTGCGTGCGCGGCCCTGCCTGCACGTGCGGCCCTGCTGCTGGCTGCTTCCAAAATTTTTTTTTTTTTCTTCTTGGGCCTCCTAACCCAAATTTTCCAGAAATAAAAATTAATAAATACTCTTCATATTCCTTCAATTTTTGCCTTTATTTCTCCATAATTAAGGCTTAAACCACCTCTTGATGCTTCCATAACATACATCAAACACCCACAAATTTTCCAACAAAAATCATTTTACTTTACATCTTGGTTGCTTCCCATAACACACCCAACAATGAGGCTTTCACCCAACCTAGGCTTCAACATGCCTTAAGCCAATGCCTCATTTCAAAATAAAATCAAACATTCCAAAATATAGATTACACACATGATCTTAGGCTTGAATAAACCATCACCAACCAAACAAGTTTACATCTCATAAATCAAACATAACAACATTGGCTTCCATAAGCCATAACATGCACTTGAATCTTCTTTCCATGCTTCCACATGCCATTCCACCATTTCCTTTACTTTACCATGCTTTCACAACCTACATGTGAGGGTAAAAACCTCATGAGCTATTAAGCTCAATAAGGGTGCAATGCAAAATAAATATGAACATAACAAGTTTATATGATGCCCAATGCATGCAAGTGTGGCTAGGTTTCTTTGCCCTCACAACCCTCCAAGGTTAGAGGCATCAACCCACCATTTCAACCATGTTCTCAAACTAACCTATGGCCATAAGTCTCATGAACATAAAAAAACATGCCAAATGCAACATATACATTTATGAAACATATTTACAACCCATTGCAAGGCCACACTCCCATGGGGCCATCCCTTACCTCTTCTTGGATATTTAAATCTTCATTTCAAGAGAGCTTCCATCTTCATTTTCTCCCATCTAAGATGGCATTCCAAAAGAAATTTACTTTGCATACAAGCATACTAAAATGGAGAGAAGAAAGAATAAAGCTTACCTTAACTTCTTCTTCTTTTCTTCTCCATTTCTTTCCTCCATGAGAGACTTCTTCCTATCTCTCTTTCTTTCTTTCCTTCTTCATTTCTTTCTCCAAATGGCCAAAGGAAACCAAGACTTTCTCACTTGCCATTATATACTAGTTTCCCCATACTTTAAGAATGCATCCTAGCCACTCACTAAAGGCACAATCCATGTGCTTAAGGGAAAACTAAATCTCAACCATCCAAATTAATAAACAAGACTTCTCTCTTGGAGAAAACAGAAGAAGCACAATCCAAGCCATTTGGTTTTCTTAGATCTCCACCCTTGATCTTGTCTTGAAATCCCAAAAATAGAATTTCTTTTCTATTTATTTAATTTGGTCATTTTCCCCCATCACATGAGAGACCACTTGAATGAAATAATCATTTTCTTTCACATTTAAATAAATCCCACAATTTTCCAAAGCATTAATGGGTGACCAATTTCTCATTTTCTTTTTGCATTTATTTAAATCTCATATTTTCCAAGGCATTAACGGTGACCATTTAGCATTTTCTTTTGGATTTACTTTAATCCATATAATCATGCCTCTCATTAAATGCTTGAAAGACCAATTAGCATTTCTTTTTGCATTTAATTAAATCCTTCTCCAACTCATAAATCCACATATATATATATATGCTCCCACATTTCTAATATATAATTACTCTCAAATTTCCAAGATTATGCCAAGTGTCACTCTAAGACACAAACTTGGCTTTCAATTCTTTATCTTGGTCTTTCATGTGGCATTACCATATTAACTCACCATTTTAGGGAAAAATTATTATTTCCTCCAATAATTTCATATCCACCATTTTCCCTATTTTCCATAATTAATTTCCTTTAGGGACTCACTCCAAAATTCTCAAATACTCTTTGTGAATTTATTAATCCCATATATCTCCACATAAATACCAAATTGGGATTTTTATTCACTTACACACCTAATTCCACATATGAATTATTTTTAATTTATCAAAATACCCTTTATTGGATTTCTCTATCCAAATTACCAAAATACTCTTCTCATGGGCATTCTCAATCTCAAGGATCCATCTCCTTCTCAAGGGCATTTTTGGAAGTTTACTTACTTCCTTTCCTATTCTCTTAACACCGGTTACACCGGGTGTTACAGTTCCCACGAGGATTAGCTTTTAATTCCTACTTTAACCACTATTAACTTTAATAAGCCACACACAATCTAAATAATAATCAATGGAAGTTTTATATAAGTTAAAACTAACTCACCAAAAGTAAAACACAAAATAACTCTTTAGGTTTTAAAGATAGAAATCTAATGCACTAGGGTTCATGAATCCACCATAGTTCTATAATGGTTAAATCTTTCAGTGATCAGGTTTCATAATTCTTGCTTTGAGATGAAAATCAATGAGCCTAAGTTACTCAAAGGCCTCTCTCGATGGTCAATCGAATCTATGCTCACATATGAGATTAATTATCTCTAATTAATCTGTAAATATACAAACATGCATTTATCCACAATGATCATCAAAATAAGATTTCACAAGGCATAACGGCATCTTTACCTATTATCGAACCTTATGTCGTTTATTATCAAGTGCTAATTTATATTGAATCTCTCAAAAGCAATATAAATCACAAACACGTTCTAAGGGCGGCTAAGCATTAAAATAGAATTAGTGCATAACAAACGATCAACTCAAAAGACAAGAATAAAATAAAACCCAACTACTTTTAATTAAACCAACATTGAACTAGGTTTCATCAATCACCCTAGTCATAAAGTACTTAGCCTAACATAGTTTCAAACAACGAAAGAGTAATAAAAATGGAGTTCATAATGTTGTAAAGAAGAAAGAACTGAAAAATAAAACCAAAAATCGAAGATCTTCAAGAAAATCTCCTCTTTTTGCCTCGACTTGCCGTCTTCTCCTTCCTTCCAAGAAGTCCTTCATCTTTCTTAAATGAGCCTTTATATAGTTCTCTTTAGGTTATCAAAGTCCTACACCTTGAAGGAGTCCATCTCTCTTTTATTTGGATTGAAACGGGCTTAAAACGAAGCTTTGAACCTTGCCGCGGTCCTACTACGGTATGCTTGTTGCTGCAGACCCGTGAGCTCCAGAAAGAAAATCCTAAAGCGGTCCTATAGCGATATGCATTCCGCTGTAGGACCGTGAGCTCCAACAACTAAATCTTACAGCGATATGCATACCGCTATGAGCTCGCTAGCCTTCTTCTTTTTGCTTCTTTCTTCATCATCTTCCACTTTTTGCTTGATACTCTTTTGCTTTCTTTTAATTCAGTACCCGACCATGCCTCCAAGCTTCATTTCACTCCCATCATATGCCAAAATCATTCTTTTTGCTCCATATTCGCTTTAACACATGCTCCACATCTACATAAGCATATATAGAACCAAATCAAGTAGAAATCATGCTTATTGAATGTATAAATGCCAAGTTTATAGACCAAAATAAGTGTATAAAAGACACTTATCAAATACCCCCAAACTTAGACTCTTGATCGTCCCGAGCAAAATTATCAACTCAAATGTATCACCCCTCAAGTAGAGAATAGTTAATGTTTCAAAATCACTTACAAGTTGAATAGCCTTCAAGGTAGCCTCAGATTTTGGTATCATTCATAATTCACACAAGTGTTCTAGTAATGCTACAAAACTGTTTTTAGACTTATTCCATGTTTTGACGTGTGTGTGTGTGCGAATCCTGTCAGGTACAATATCATGCATAAGGTTGTTGGTATCCCGACCCCTTTGATGGTCCTGTATACTTTCTCGCTCGTAATATGCACTCCATCCCCAAACTTGGTCTTTTCATTCAGTCCCTAGGTGCTCTCAATCACTCTTTTCTTTCTTTTTCAAGTTTGGTTGTACTCAGCCAAATATGGCGTTGTCTTGGTTTGTGAGGACTCTCTCTTATTTTGAATGCTTCGGTATGCTAACATCCATTAGACAGTCAAACCCACCAGTTTTCTCAATCCCTAAGAGTTACAAACATCGGCACCATTATTGATTTTTTTTTTTTTTTGGCTGAATGAGTGCATTTTATGCTCCATCTCATTTTTTTTTTTTTTTTGATATCTTATGTGCAAGCCTTCACTCCATTAAGCTTTCTGAATGACCCTCGTAACGAGCTTTTAGCCAATGACTCCCAAGCCAGATGACCACGGGGCACCAGGTTTTAAGATACCTCTACGGGCATAATCACTCAAGTCATTTAGGCTACGAAGAAAGGTATAAGATATATGCAGGCTCAACTTTACATTGGTGCACGACATAGTGACATAGGGATTAGATCACTAGCCTATGGTCATTGCCTAGCTTCCCTTAGTATGCCTAACACATTCCACACAAAGCACGGAGTGAACACATTCCTCAACATTTGCTATCATGGCTCAATCTTCCCCAAATTTTTTTTTTCATAATGTTTGATGATTGAGTCACTCACAAAGTTGGTTTAAGGGCGAAAGTTTAATTGGGAACCTGTGCATTTAACTTCCTGACACTTGTGCTCAAACATTCGTCTAACATGGATAATGAACCACAAAACAAAATGAGAGCATCACTATCTTTACTCATTTCATCAAAATGGTACCAAATAAGTTTCATCATTGATGGCATGTCTACCCAACAACACAAGAATTTTTTTTTTTTAAAAAAAAAAAAAACTAGATAGGTGAACACATCATGCATGATTGGATCATCAAAACCCTCCCCCCAAACTTAAAATGAGTCATTGTCCCAAGGGCTCGAAAAGTATCAAAAAGGAAGGAAGGTACCTGGGTAGAAGAATCGGTGCAGTGATGGTCAGAGGAAATCAATGGTCGTCGGTGTTGGAAATGTATGCCCTAAAGACACGTTTTGTTTAATTTATGGTAATGATGTTTCTTTTATTCAATTCATGACACATATATTATTTGCATTTAATTGTTGGAAAAGTGTCCATGCTATTAAGTAAGTGATTCATGTGATGGGTCGTTCTTCAGAGTTAGGCATGAATCATGGGTACTTAATAAGCAAGAAAAATATTACTCTTGATCTTTTGATAGAACTGGGCATTCTATCATGATAAGATCATTGTGCAATAGATCCTAATGGAGGATGGCTTACCTTAGCCAATAAACAGTCCGTTTACTCTAATTGTACAAGCGCATTTGGAATGCGTAGAGTGGACCTGTGATAGAAGCTAATGACAAAGTACTAATTATCATGGAGCTAGTCTATCACTGCTACTACGTGGACGAGTACTCTAATACTTGAGTATTAGTTGGTGGTCTAGTGAACCTAGAGCTATATTCTTAGATTCATTGTAGGTGAGGTCTATCAAAGATCAATATCCTTTTGAGTTGGGAGTATGGTTTCTAATTAGCTAAGACAGACTAATACAAGATAGTTTATGTGATTCACCCCCTTGTGATTGTCCAAGAATAATCAAATAATCCAGGTCCCTGGGAACGTGACTTAAGAGTGTGCGCTTCTGGGTAGCTTCCAGTGATAAGCAAGTACATTCGAGTAGTCACGGATTATTGGACTAGTGATCTAAGGATGGTAGAAATCATTTAGAGAGGTGTTAGTACATTATTCCTTTCTAAACGATGGGTGTTACGCAGAGGGGTATTTTCGTCATTACACTAGTAGGTCAAAGACATGGCATATGCAAAATTATTCATGGGGTCAGTGTTACCATATGGTGATAGTTTGAACACTTAGAATGACAAAATATAGCTACTAGGTAGCAGGGATATTTTGGTCATTTTAGTAGCCGTGAATAATTTTTCTTTTGGTCCCCGGGGTAGCTCGATATAACTCATGTATTATTTAATACATTTGGCTTGTTGGATGAATTACATTGAGAGAGAATTATTTTATTCAGAATGGTTCATAATTAATTGGGCTAGAATAAAATAATAGTTCATTAGTTTAATTAATTAATTGGGCTAACCCAATTAGAAAATTAATTAAATGGACTTGGCCCATTAGGGTTTGGCCCACTAGGGTTTTAACCCTAGGGCTCTCCCTTTATATTCTCTCCTTGGTTGTTTTTTCATTCAAGTCATTTTTGACTCTTCTTCACCGAAAGAGAGGCCACGAGTTTGAGTCATACTCCGGAAGATCGAAAGAGTGCCTTTGAGTTCTGATGCGAAGGAGCCGAAGGATTGCAGGACAGCCGTCGTCTCCACTACGAGAAGAGGTTCCCGCTCATCCTGCTCCTATCGCTCCATTCCGTCCAGTAATCTTCCGAAAAAGTAAGTCTCCTAGATTTTAATCAATACGAGGAACGTTTTTTGATTAAAACGCTTCCGTTGCATGCTATGAATCCTCGTTTATGATCCTTTAGTCGGGAGGTGGCGGCGGCTGGGACTAGAGCAGCTAGGCAAACATGGATCTCACCTTCTCGTGCTGGGTATGAAGGTCGGCTCTCAGAACATCCAGGCCTGCTTGCAACATGTGAAATTGTCGATCTTGCTTATCTCGATTGTCTTGAATTTGTGCTTGCATGGCCTCTAATGTGGGGCCGAAGTTGACTCCTCCAGGTCGGCGGCGGGGCAGTGGTCTCACTGTAGGTGGTGCTGCGGGTTCCATGTACTGCTCGGCTTCATCTTCTTCCTCTGCCTTTGCTTCGGCGTCTCGCATGCGAGCTGCATGTCAGTGTTGGGCAATCTGAGTATGAGACTGTCGGATAGTATATAGATTGATCGGTGCAGGCTTCGTCTTGTCGAGCTCAGATGTGGATGTAGGGACTTTGGCTTGCTTGCACAATGCTGAGATAAGCGCGGGAAAGTAAATCCTCTTCTTACTACCCTTGGCCAAGGCGAGGGTGACGATTTGTTGGAAGATACGCTCGCCAAAATTCAATTCATGTCCAGTAGCCAAGGCATAAAGAAGCTGCATCCGTGGAGGGTATATCTCAGTCATGTGTAAAGATGGAGCGATGTTAGAAGATAAGATGTAGTGGAACGTCTTTGTCTTGAGGTTAAGCTCATTGTGGAGCACCACATTGTGGCGTGGCCACACTATTGGAATGGCTTCATTAAAGCAATAACGAGCCACTTGATTCCAGTCGTCTATGTCCGTAAGATCTATCCCTGATGGCAATTGATAAAAGTGTTGGATGACATCAGGACTGAATGGTACCCATACGCCTCGCACATATGTATGGAAAGCGTGAGCATCCTCATCTTCATCGTCACCTCCACGGATATTATCATTGAAATTAGCCAAAAATTCTCGAACCATAGAGGGATAGATCTTGTGAGGTTTGGCACAAAGTTTGTGCCAGTGTTTGGCATGAATTACTTCAGAAACTCCAGTGATCTCAATGCTAGCAAGGTCAAATTCCCGCTCCCTGTGGAGAGGCCATGACTCTATCACTCGGGCTCTTTTTTCAGCTCTAGGAGTGAGGTGTATTGGATATGATGGAGGATCAACTCGCAACCATTTGGAAGCGTTGGAACTAGTGGCAATGGCCTTACCCTTGTTGACGACTAGAGTGTAGCGAGTTTTGGGTGCCATCTTTGTTCGGGCTCGTTCCTGGAGGCATAAAATCAAACACGAGAATGAAGAAGAGAAGTAAGCAATTAATTCTTGGCTTATTTGTGTCTCTCTCTCTTTTTTTTTTTTTTGGTGTTATGTATTTATTTTGTAAGAAAGAAATAATTTGGAGAGCCAAAGGTGCCACAATATCCCCCCAAACTTAATTCATTCTATTCCCTCAATTCATAATGCAATGAATGTGAAAATGTGTGTGGGAATGTGTAGTTGGGGCATTTCATCGAACACTTGGTGTGCTAGTTGAGTGGAAGAGAAGAAAATAGGGCTTAGGATCCATGAAATTTCCCCAAACAAAAACATAACAAATAGCAACAAACCCAACACAACATCATCAACCACAACATCATTACTCTCATTCACAAAATAACTCATCACCCATTTCCAAAATAGGGCACCAATCCATACAAAAAACACTAAAAGAATGTGAAACATACCTTTGATGTTGAAGTGGGAGAGAGTAGAAAGGAAGGCCTTGAGGGAAAACTTGGAAAAGAGGGCTGGGAGTAAGTTAGAGGGATGGTAGGCGAGGGTGGGGTGAAGAATGAGAGGAGAAAATGAGAGAGGGGGAGAAAATAAAAGGGAGTGGGTCGGCCTTAAGAGGCTGACCCGTTCCGCGGTGCGGCCGCGGCATGCATGCCGCGGCCCATCTGCGAGCCACAACATCCTTGTTGTGGCATGAGCTAGCCGCGGTATGCATACCACGGCTCGCCCGCGAGCAGCAGAGAGGCTGCTGCCTCGCGCTGCGGCTGCGGCATGGATGCCGCGGCCAAGGCGTGAACTGCCCCCCTTTTTTGAATTTTTTTTTATTATGATTATTATGTTTTGTTTTTCTTTTTTTCTTTTTTTTTTAATTTTCATTTATATAGCCTAGGCTCTAAGTGAGAAACTCTCCTAACCAAGGCACTCTCTAACCTAGAACCTAACACTTTAAAACAAATGCTAAATAGGGAAAATGGAAGAAACAACATCAAATAAAAAATGAAAGGATATAGAATTGGGTTGCCTCCCAAAAGCGCTTGTTTAGAGTCATTAGCTTGACTGTGCTGCTCCTCATTCCAGATTGCTTAATTCGGTGGATGTCTTTTCCTTGGCAAATTCCTCCCCTAGATATGGCTTGAGTCGCTGTCCATTCACCTTAAAAGTACCCTTAGTGTCGTGAGTGACATCAACAGCACCATGTTGATAAACTTTGGCAACAGTGAACGGCCCAAACCACCTTGAGCGCAACTTGCCTGGAAGTAGCTTGAGACGTGAGTTGAATAACAACACTTTTTGCCCTACCTCAAATTGCTTCCCATGAATGTGATGATCATGCCATTTTTTGGTTCGCTCCTTGTATAACTTGGCATTTTCATATGCCTCCAACCGAAATTCATCTAGTTCATTTAGCTGTAATAACCTCTTTTCACCAGCCTTCTTTAAATCAAAATTTAGCTTTTTCACTGCCCAATAGGCTCGATGCTCCAACTCAACTGGTAGGTGACATGTTTTTTCAAAAATAAGACGATATGGTGACATCCCAATCGGCATCTTAAATGCAGTGCGATAAGCCCATAGTGCATCGTCAAGTTTTTTCGACCAATCTTTACGAGATGCATTCATGGTGAGCTCCAATATCCTCTTCAGCTCTCGATTTGAAATCTCCACTTGCCCACTTGTTTGGGGATGATAGGGAGTGGCAACCTTGTGTTTCACCCCATATTTGACCAAAAGAGTGTCAAAGTATCGGTTGCAAAAATGCTTTGCCCTATCACTTATTATGGCCTGAGGAGTACCAAAACGAGTAAGAAAATTTTTCTTGAGGAAACTCACCACGGCTCGGCCATCATTAGTGGGTAAAGCAACAGCCTCGACCCACTTGGAGACGTAATCTACTGCCACCAAAATATAAGCATTGGCAAATGATGGTGGGAATGGGCCCATGAAATCAATGCCCCAAACATCAAATAACTCAACTACAAGAATTCCATGAAGAGGCATCTCTTGCTTTCGTGATAAGTTTCCCGTCCGTTGGCACCAGTCACACTTCTATACCAATGTTTGAGTATCTCTAAAAAGAGTAGGCCAATAAAATCCAGATTGAAGGACCTTTGCTGCTGTCTTTGTTGCCCCAAAATGTCCACCATATGGTGAAGCATGACACTGCTCCAGGATCAGTTCCATTTCTTCTTCTGGGACACATCTCCGAATTACTTGGTCGGCACCGTGTCGGTACAGAATAGGATCCTCCCAAAAGTAATACTTGAGATCTGAAAAGAACTTTTTGCGCTGATGGTAGTTAAAATCTAGGGGCACAATATTGGTCGCAAGATAATTCACATAATCAGCAAACCAAGGTGCCTCTATGTCGTTGGCCTTTCTTTCCACCGTAAGAAGTTGTTCATCTGGAAATTTTTCATTTAAGTCCTCAGTTGTTGTTTGCTTGAAATTTTCCATTCTAGAAAGATAGTCAGCCACCACATTTTCACAACCTTTCTTATCCCTTATCTCCAGATCAAACTCTTGAAGCAATAGTATCCATCTGAGCAGCCTTGGCTTTGCATCTTTCTTTGCAAACAAATACCTCAAGGCTGCGTGGTCAGTGTAGACAATTACTTTTGACCCATGAGATAAGATCGAAACTTCTCAAATGCAAATACCACTGCTAGTAACTCTTTTTCTGTTGTAGCATAATTCAGCTGGGCATCATTGAGAGTCCGACTAGCATAATAAATAACATGGAAGATCTTATCTCTCCGTTATCCCAAAACAACCCCCATTGCATAATCGTTAGCATCACACATGAGTTCAAATGGAAAGTCCCAATCTGGTGCCACAACCACAGGTGTTGAAATCAACTTTTCTTTAATCATGTTGAAAGACGTTAGGCATTCTTTTGAAAAGTCAAATTTGGCATCCTTCTCCAATAAGTTGCACAGTGGCTTCGTAATCTTAGAGAAATCCTTAATGAATCTCCTATAAAAACCCGCGTGTCCTAAGAAACTTCTGATGCCCTTGACTGACGTTGGTGGAGGTAGTTTCTCGATTACTTGAATCTTTGCTTTGTCGACCTCTATGCCCCTAACTGAAATTCGGTGTCCTAACACAATTCCTTCTTGGACCATAAAGTGACACTTCTCCCAATTCAGCATGAGGTTTGTTTCTTCACAACGCCTTAGAATAAGAGTTAAGTTCTTTATACACTCGTCAAATGATGAACCAAAAACTGAGAAATCATCCATGAATACCTCAATAAATCTTTCCACCATATTTGAAAAGATTGACATCATGCAGCGTTGAAATGTAGCAGGTGCATTACAGAGGCCAAAAGGCATCCGTCGGTATGCAAATGTGCCATATGGACAAGTGAATGTTGTTTTCTCTTGATCTTCCGGGGCTATTGGAATTTGATTGTATCCCGAGTAGCCATCAAGGAAACAATAGTGGGAATGGCCTGCTAGACGCTCAACATTTGATCAATGAATGGAAGGGAAAAGTGATCCTTTCAGGTTGAGTCATTCAACTTGCGATAATCTATACAAACTCGGCACCCTGTAGTTGGTCGGACTGGAATAAGCTCATTATGTTCATTCTTTTCCACTGTGATTGCTCCCTTTTTTGTCACAACGTGAATAGGACTAAACCATGCACTATCCGATATGGAATAAATAATCCTAGCATCAAGTAATTTCAATACCTCAGCTCTGACCACATCTTATAGATGGGGGTTTAGTCGACGTTGATGTTGCACTACCGGCTTATAAGTTTCTTCCATGAGGATCTTGTGCATACAAAGGGAGGGGCTAATGCCTTTGATATCTGCTATAGTCCATCCAAGAGCTGACTTATGTTCCCGAAGCACCCGGAGTAGCTTATCCTCTTCTTCTTGGCTAATGGATTTAGCAATTATAATTGGAAGAGTAGAAGACTCACCCAAATAGGCATACCGAAGATGGGATGGCAGCTGCTTTAGCTCCAATTTCGGAGCTTGTTGAATGGAAGGTAAAGGTCATGGAGGCCCCGTGCCCAATGCCTTGTATTGCTTTCCCTTTTGAATAAGTTCAGATCCTTGCAAATATTTGACACATTCTTCAATTGGAGCAGAGTCAGTCTCTTCAACTTGTGAGTGCATTACACATGCTTCCCAAGGATCTGATGGTTGGTTCAAAGTGAAAGTGTTTGCTATCTCTTTATCCACAATATCAATCTGAAAACAAGAATCTGAAGCAGTAGGAAATTTTAGTGCTTCAAACACATTAAAAGTGATTTGCTCCTCATTTAGCCTTAACATGAGTTTTTCTTTTTGTACATCAATGAGTGCTAGTCCAGTAGCTAGAAAAGGTCGCCCCAAAATAAGAGAAATATCTCTATCTTCAGCCATATCCAAAATAATGAAATCTGCTGGAAATATAAACTTATCCACTTTTACCAGAATATCTTCAACAATTCCACGTGGATGTTTCATGGACCCATCCGCTAGCTGTAATGATACTCTTGTAGGCTTTGCTTCGCCCAGCCCAAGTTTTTGAAAGATAGAAAATGGCATCAAATTAATGCTAGCACCCAAATCACATAAGGACCGTTCAAAATACAAACTGCCAATGGTGCTAGGGATGGTGAAACTTCCTGTGTCTTTCAACTTTGGTGGTAATTTATTCTATAAAATGGCACTACCCTCATCTGTTAGCATCACGGTTTCATGCTCCTCAAGCTTTCTTTTGTTCGATAGAATCTCCTTCATAAATTTTGCATAGTTGGGCATTTGAGATAGAGCTTCAGCAAATGGTATATTGATATGTAGCCTCTTGAACACCTCCAGAAATTTCTCAAATTGCTTATCCAACTTGTGCTTGCGCAATCTTTGAGGAAATGGAATAAGTGGAACATAAGGCTTGATTGGTGATGAAACCACTTTTTCTTGTTCAGCTATATCTTCGGGCTCCTTATTCTCAGTTGTTATCTCCTTTTTAGCATCAGTTTTCTTTTCCACACTTGGTCTTTTAACATGAATTTCTGGTAGTTGCACTCCACTCCTTGTAGTGATTGCATTTGCTTGCTCCTTAGGATTAACTTCGGTGTTGCTTGGTCATGTGCCCTGTTGCTCACTCATTGTCTCATAAAGATCATGTAGCTCTCCAACAGATTTGTTTCTAATAGAACCACTTGCTGTAGAATCAACTGACGAACAACTATAAGGAGTCAATCCGGCATAGAAATAGTGGTTTTGAGCTGGTAAAGAGAACCCATGATTCGGACACTTCCTGAGCAATTCTTTATACCGTTCCCATGCTTCATGAAAATTCTCTGTTTCAACTTGCTGGAAAGTTGAAATTTCATGCTTTAATTTGCTAATCTTGGCTGGTGGAAAATATTTTAGTGTGAACTTGTGAACTAAATTAGCCCATGTAGTGATGCTACCAGGTGATAGTGAATCCAACCACTCTCGAGCTTTGTCTTTCAGAGTATGAGGAAAAAGTCGCATCCTCATTTCTTCTTCATTAATCCCTTGATACTTAAAGTTGCCAGAATACTCCAGAAAATGAGAGAGATGGTAGTGTGGATTTTCATCACTTCTCCCATAGAGTGGAATGTTGTTGGAGAACAAATTTATCACATCCGGCCTCAATTGGAAGTTATCATGCCCATATGGAGGATAAACTATGCTCGACTGGTTCTCAATGACTGGAGGCATCATGAAATCCCCCATCAAGATATCTCTCTCATTGATCTCACAGTACGCTCTATTTGAACAAGCTGATTTTCGTTGTCATCCATTGTGCTTTGTTGTTGTTCCCTTTTTGCTCTTTGTTCACGACGTCTTTGATGAAAGGTTTGTTCAATCTCCGGATCAAACTCAACAAGATCAAGACGTTCTGAACGCCGCATGCACTATTTTCAATCCTAACACAGTAAAAATTAAAATAGTTCAGCGTCAAAAATTAAAGAAAGCAACACAAGTATTAAAGCTAATCTTAATTAAAATAGTAATCAAAATAACCAATCCCCGGCAACGGCGCCAAAAACTTGTTCGCCTTTTTCTTTCCCGCAAGTGAACGGAATCACAACAAGTAATATAATGATGAATCAAGTATCGTTCCCACGAGGATTAGCTTTTAATTCCTACTTTAACCACTATTAACTTTAATAAGCCACACACAATCTAAATAATACTCAATGGAAGTTTTATATAAGTTAAAACTAACTCACCAAAAGTAAAACACAAAATAACTCTTTAGGTTTTAAAGATAGAAATATAATGCATTAGGGTTCATGAATCCACCATAGTTCTATAAATGGTTAAATCTTTCAGTGATCGGGTTTCATAATTCTTGCTTTGAGATGAAAATCAATGATCCTAAGTTACTCAAAAGCCTCTCTCGATGGTTAATCAAATCTATGCTCACATATGAGATTAATTATCTCTAATTAACCTGCAAATATACAAACATGCATTTATCCACAATGATCATCAAAATAAGATTTCACAAGGCATAACGACATCTCTACCTATTATCGAACCTTATGTCGTTTATTATCAAGTGCTAATTTATATTGAATCTCTCAAAAGCAATATAAATCACAAACACGTTCTAAGGGCGGCCAAGCATTAAAACGAAATTAGTGCATAACAAATGATCAACTCAAAAGACAAGAATAAAATAAAACCCAACTACTTTTAATTAAACCAACATTGAACTAGGTTTCATCAATCACCCTAGTCATAAAGTACTTAGCCTAACATAGTTTCAAACAACGAAAGAGTAATAAAAATAGAGTTCATAATGTTGTAAAGAAGAAAGAACAGAAAAATAAAACCAAAAACCGAAGATCTTCAAGAAAATCTCCTCTTTTTGCCTCGACTTGCCGTCTACTCCTTCCTTCCAAAAAGTCCTTCATCTTTCTTAAATGAGCCTTTATATAGTTCTCTTTAGGTTATCAAAGTCCTACACCTTGAAGGAGTCCATCTCTCTTTTATTTGGATTGAAACGGGCTTAAAACAAGCTTAAAACGAAGCTTTGAACCTTACCGCGGTCCTACCGCGGTATGCTTGTTGTTGCAGACCCGTGAGCTCCAAAAAGCAAATCCTAAAGCGGTCCTATAGGGGTATGCATTCCGCTATAGGACCGTGAGCTCCAGCAACTAAATCTTATAGCGGTCTTACAGCGGTATGCATACCGCTATAAGCTCGCTAGCCTTCTTCTTTTTGCTTCTTTCTTCATCATCTTCCACTTTTTGCTCTATACTCTTTTGCTTTCTTTTAATTCGGTACCCAACCATGCCTCCAAGCTTCATTTCACTCCCATCATATTCCAAAATCATTCTTTTTGCTCCATATTCACTTTAACACATGCTCCACATCTACATAAGCATATATAGAACCAAATCAAGTAGAAATCATGCTTATTGAATGTATAAATGCCAAGTTTATAGACCAAAATAAGTGTATAAAAGACGCTTATGAAAGGGCCGAGCCTAAATTATTTAGGGGTTTTTCAAGGCACCATTAGGGTTTTTAACTCTATAAATATGCCACTTAAGAAGCTGGAAAAAAGAGTGAGAAATTTTGGATCTCTCAAGAGGCACCTAGGGTTGCTTGCATTACTTGAGGCATTCGTGGAAAGGGTCGATCGTGTGGATCGACTTAGAGGAGTTCGTGTTTGCGACTCTACGGATCATAACCGGGTAGAATTGAAGTTACGCGGTTGGCTGGTTTACTAACAGAGATTGATTTTGAGGCTAATTTTTAGGTGGTTCAATCCAAATGAAAAAGAAGTGGGATTGAGAGAAAAAATTTAAGCCAAATGTCAAAAGGAAACCCACAAAGCAATGCCTACCTTCAAGGAATATTCACGAGTTGAATCAACCTGCTAAGAAATGGGAGGTCAAATCTTTCATAATGTAACATCACTTGCCCTTCCTTGCCTTGCATTAGACTTGTGTGTAGATGCGTTGGTCTCTAGAGATGTCACACAATATCATGGGTCGTAGTGGCTTATGAATTATTTGTAATGTTTAGGAGGTCATATTTGGATAGGTCATGATCTTTCCAATATTCTATCCCTTGATGTGTTAGTGGTTGCAAATGAGTTTATGCATTTTCAATGCTCTCGCATGGATGGCCAAGTTTTTTTTTTATTATTTGTGTTTATTCTTTTGATGCAAAGGTGGATTAAATGAGATTATGGTCTAGTTTAGGCCCCATTTGCTACTTTTGTTGAATTTATCCCTCCCTATCAATAAAATAAACCAATGCTTGAAACATAAGTTGATGAGCCACTTGCCACAAGGATTGGCCATTCCATTATTGACCATCCCACACAAGACCCTACTCCCATCAATCAGGGCCATCTGAATTTGTAGTGACAGTACATGTACACTAAGAACTGTTGCGAGTAATGTTGTGGGGTGCCCTAAAATTTTCCCAAGTCTTAAGTATTCTCCTGATGAATTGTTGTTCCCCTGAGAGTCTTTAAGACAATAGCCTCTCAGGCGCCCGAAGGGTCCCTTGGGATGGTCTCGCTTATCCATTTTTCATAAGTCCGGAGATACCCTTCAGGGTCTCCCAAATGAAAGCCATCATGTGGCCTCGAAGTCCTCTTTAAGACCACCCGGAGACAGCCATCGAGGCCTTCCCCCGAAGATGTCTCTAGGCCCTTTGGCCTTTCTAGTTGTTCTCTTTCTGAAGAGTCTCTAGACTCGACCACGGGTCCCACCTATTGTCTATAAATATTTGCCTCCTCTAAGGTAAACTAATCTCTTTGGAACCATTTTTTAACCCTACTCTGTCTCTCTCTAAAACCCATCTGGAACCTACTCCTATCCCACTCTTTGGGACACCAGAACACTTACATGCTACATACATTGGACATTGAACATTCATCTACATACTTTTGGACATTTTTATTAGACTATTGTCTGACTTAAGCATCGGAGGGCCAACATGGGGGAGTCTCCCACGTGCCTTTCTAACGTCCTTTGTGTTGTTGTGTTCCTTGAACACCTAGAAGGCTCACCTTCCCGAACACCCATCGGGGCCCTCATCCATCATTGCCCCGAAGGCTCTTTTGGACATTCAGTCCTAAATGATGTTTCTCTCTTGGGATTAAGGTTTTGATGATGAAAATATTTCAAGTACATTTTCTATCTTTAGTTTGCAATCAAAAATCAATTTCTATGAAATGGAACAAGTATTCAAAGCCTTCATGATTGTTTTAAGGAGATTGGAAAAACAAGTGAAACATATCTTGAAAAGAAATATGAAACATTTCTCTGTCAACTACATTAAATAATTTTCCTAAGCTTAAGCTATCTGTCAACTAATAGAATGGAAATTTCTCAATCTGTCGACTAACTTATATGCATCTATCGACTAACAATATGATTATTTCTTTGAAATTTTTTCTAAGCTTCATTATGTCAACTAAACCATAAGATCTCTCAATAAATTGGTATTGCCGACAGATAGTATTAATCTGTCGACTAAGTCCTGTTTTATTGCTTGATTTTGTCAACTAACTCATTTCTTTTGTCCATAATTTGTATCGCATAATCTTGTGATGGCTAGTTTTTAGAGCATTAAATGTCTTTCAACTACTACCAATGGTTCGATTTTTGAAAGTTTCCACCATCAACTATAAATAGGTGGTCGAAGGATCATTTAAAGGGTTCAAGAACATTCATTGCTCAACTACCAAGTGCTTAACATTTAGTCATGCTTTAAATTGTTGTTGTTCTCTCTTGTTTACTTTTTGAGGTTTTGTATTTAAGTGTTCATTTCATTAAAGCCTCTTATTTATTGTTGAGAGAACTTATAACTAAGAGTGTTAACTCCTAGACTCTCTATTTCATTTCATTTTTGTATTTTCCTAATAAGAGCTAAAGGGCCTACAGTGTGTAGGAGTACTTGTAATTCCTAGTCATTAAACCTGAGGACCTACTTGATTTGAGTAGGGGGTTCAAGTGGATTTGATTTTAAAATCCTTAGTGAGGAATTAAGGTAGTGGATTAGGCTTGACAAGCAAAACCACTATAAATTCTTGTGTTTATCTCTTGTTTATACTTTTGTTTCATTTATTGTTTCAAGCCCTTCTAAAATCCTCACTTGCATTAAATTTTAGTTTTCATAAAAAATACTTCAAGTTTCAAACTATTTTTTAAATATCCTAATTCACCACCCTTGGTAATTGGTGCCATTGCTACTTTTGTATCACTGAAGACCCCTCATCCGAGTTCCTATAGTTTCGACCTTCAAGGACTACAACCTCGACCCAATCCAGACCCAGTTAACCTCGCCAACAACATTTTGTGCCCTCTACTTTGGTGAAGAACTCTGTTGTGGCTGATCCTAAGATAAATAAATTTAATTATTTTAGTTTGTTAACAATAATTTGGTGTCATCTATAGGAATTGACCAAAAAGGTATCCCTTTCTAGTCGCTGTAAGGATCAATTGTGTGAAGATGTTACCCCAACGCTCTTGTCTCATCTTGTAGTGCCTCTTAATGAGCCATGCTTCGAATCCTCTAGGAAGGCACTAGGGAGCTTTTTGTGAGGCTTTTCTCTTGCTATTATGAGCTTTCCAAAACTTTTCTCCCACTATTATGCTAGCCCACAGGAGAAAAGTGCACCTCCCCACCCTATATCTCTACTACGCGCCCATGTAGTTCTTTAGAGTAGGGATACAAGCAAGGAAAGTGAGAAATGAGGATGCCCTCCCTAGAAGATATCTGAAGACCAAGTTCGGGAGTTGGCCACTCCCGAACTTGTATTTGATGATGGGGTTATCCTCCCTAGCAATTAATGTCAGTCCCAGCAGAAAGAGTGTTACCCTGAAGAATGGAATTTTGAAGACCTTTTCCATGGGGAAAACTCCTCCTAGGATGTGTCTGCAAGAGGGTTCTATGAATGCAGGAGGGAGTACCCTGGGCTTCTCAACTTCCTCGGATATTTTTTCCAAGCCTGTAGGGATCCAAGAACAAGGGGGTACCCACACCTTCAAGTAGAAGACAAGAGTTGTAAAGTTGCACAAAGGGTCGATGGATGAAGATAAATTATTAGCATCTTCTGCAATAGCAGGCCTTGCAATGACTATCGATCCATGAAGACAACTCTCTACAGCAACCCATTTTTTTGGAACCGCTCTTGTTTTAGTCTTCACCCCTTTTGCAGGAAGGTGTTGGGTATTCCACACTGGCTCACTCAAGCTCTGTGACCAGCAACAACGAAGGCCATAAATGCTTCAAAGGCAAAAAAATGGTCAGAATCATATGTAGCATTGTTTTAATCTCTTCAGGAATGCCATGCCTAATGATACGGAGCTAACTCATCCTAGACTGCCTACTAGAAATAGCCAGAAGCAGCCAAGTGACAAATTGCAAGTAGAAGCTTCCAAGTAAAGACATTACTAACTTGAAACTAACTTCATGTAAATCACGGAAGTAGGTTCCTGTACCAAACCGCTCAAACAAAATGCTTCCATAATGTAAAAAAGATATAAGGTAACATATATGTGTGTATCCTCTGTTTTAAAGCAACTCGAGGAAAGACTAAGAGTCGGACTGGGGAGCTAAAGGGATGGTAACCCTTAGGCTCGGCCCAATATCCATCCCCTGTAATCTTGAATTCAAAATTGGACAGCTATGAATAAATGAGGTTTTGGAATAGAAGTATTCCAACAACATCACAAGTTATCTGGTATTCTGTTATATAATTGTATAGCAATGGCATGCACCAAGAGGGGGGGGGGGTGAATTGGTGCTTAAAAAAATCTTACTAATTTAAAAATCTTTTTCAAAGAGAGATTAAAATATAGTAGAAGAGATGGATTTAGCAATGATTGGAAATGATAAATAATGAAATAAAGATCAACACATAGAGAACACTAACAATTTATAGTGGTTCGGCCAATATGGCTTACGTTCACTCCCTTAGTCATTCACTAAGGTATTTGCATTCAACTCACTTAAAAACAACCCCCTACTTAGCCAAGTAAGTCCTTTAGTCCTCGACTAGAAAAAAAATACAACCTCCTATCACTTGGGTAGGCCCTCAAGCTTACAAGCTTGGAAGAGAAAATACAATGGTAAATGAAATTCAAACTCTAAGAGCTTATGCTCTTAGTTACATGTTCTCTCGAAATAAAACTAGAGACTGAAAATGAGTTTAAACAAATAAGAACAAAACCTCAGTGTAACAAAAAATGAGAGAACAAAAATTTAATGCGCGATTGATCTTGAATGCTCGGTAGGTAAGAATTGAATGTGCTTCAGTAGCTTTAAATGTTCCTTTGAGCACCTATTTATAGATGATGGTGCTTGAAGACAAAAATAGAGTCGTTAATGGTAGTTATGCGAGCATTTAATGCGTCAAAAACTAGCCGTTATTTGTTTCAAAGTAACAAACTGTCGATAGAGAAAATAAGTAAGTTGACAAACTTATAATACAAAATAAGACATAATCGATAGATTGAAGCTTCCTGCTGATAGCACTAAAAAACAAATGTTGTTTGTCAACAGAAGCTGGAAGGTTAGTTGACAAATTAAGACCAGTGAAGAATTATATAAATGCATACATATTGTTAGTCGACAAAATTCATACCTTAGTCAACAGAATAAGACTAACCAAAAATGTCAAGCAAGATGGCTCACTGTTAGTTGACAGAAGCAAGCCTCTCTGTCGACAGATCCAAATTTTGGAACACTGTTAGTCGACAGAAGCTTAGCATTTAGTCAATAGATCCTAAGCAAAAACAAACACTTTGTCGACAGCTTTAAGAGAATGCTAGTTTTTTTAAGAAACCTCTTTTAACTTGGTTCTTTTGAAGACTCATGTTTCTTTGCCAACACTTATAGCATCATTTCTCATGTTTGGAGAAAGATTTAGGTGGTGTTCTCTTTGTGTTTCAGTTTTGAGTTTTGAGTTTTGAGTTTTGAATTCATCTTCACTTTTGTGTTTTGAGCACCTGTTTTGAGATTTTTAAAAATGTGTTCTTTTTGTGATTCTGAAAAATTATTTCTCAAAATAGAAAACTGAAAAACACGTTTGCTTTGAAATTTTGTAAAATGTTATTTTATGATATTTTATTTAAGAAATTTGATTCAAAATAAATTATAAATATTTATTAAAAAATTATAAATTTAATTTTAAGAATTTCAAATATAATACAAGTTATATAATTTAATCATATATAATATATTAAAATTATAAAGTACATTCTAAGTCATTTTTAATTTCACTCAACTATTAAAATTATAATTTAATCTCATCGACCTCACATTCAAGCAGGAGAGCTTGCTTCTTATATTCCTCGAGGTCTTGAACCTCGTGCTCCAAGCGCCTTATCTCGTCTCTTTTGCGAAGGGAGTGGTAAACCATCCAGTCTTTATCTACCTCGGCCTTAGCTAGGTTCGCTTAGGCATTCGTCGTGGCCATCACCTAGCGCTGCATTCCCTGCCAAGTAAAAGCCCAAATATCAGAAGTCGTAATAAATATAAGGGAAGCATTAAAAAGAAATTTGAAATCTCTAATACCTCCAAATATTGTTCCATTATATCTAGTTGGCTCTGAGTGCTTCTTCCATACCTCATCTCATTGTGTGGCATTATCGTGGTATACATAATCCTTGCTGCAACGCCTGGTTGTAAAATAAAATTAGTAACTAGAAGCCCCGGGTGAGCCAAAAATTGACGCCCACTCAGATCTTAGTCCCCTGCTGGCACCAATCCCTGGTGGATAGGGCCCAGGTCAGGAAAAATAAGCAGTTGTATCCTAGACTCTAAGGTCATCTCCCTCTATCTAGGTCACTCTCTCGATTGCTAGAATACTAAGTTGCTAATTGTCTGGTTTTGGACGTGATGCCTCTCTAATTCTGCCAGAGCGACAGCTTCCTCTCTCACCTCCCATTCGGCCCTGCCAACCTCTATAAATGCCTGAGCCCCCGGACTTAGTGGTGATGATGGTGAAATCTCTCACTCTTCAATATGCCTGCTAGTAGGTGGAGGAGATGGAGGAAGATCTGTCAAAGGAAAGTTGAAGGAATCATCTGAAAATGGGTCCATGGTAGTTCCTAGTGAGCTGGGCCCCTCACCATCCGCTCTAGCTCTTTTCCTCATTTAGGCCCGTGGAATTTTCCTTACTCGGCTTCTCTTGATAAAGAAGGGGCCTGGACATCTTGTAATTGTGTTCTTTATAGGGCCTCATGTACCCATTGTTTCGATTCTTCCTACTTACCCAAAGAAATCCTTTAAAACCACCTCATATTTGGACATTCAAAAATAATCAAATCATCAGTGCAATGGTCAACATATTGATATCAAAAGCAACAAAGTGCAAGGTAAAAAGACAAGGGTTAGGGTGAGCACCCCTAGGGTTTGTCTCCCCTTCACACCCTTCTTCTTCCTCTTCTTAAGCCAAATCCTCATCCCCTGTAACATCCACCTATTCGTCATCACCCTCATCTTCCTTACTTTCTTTTTCTTATCTATCATCCTACGAAGAGGATGATGGGGATGCAGTCGCTTGAGACTCAATCAATTTCGAAAGGCCAACATCATTGCCCCCTTCAATAACCATCCATCTCACCTCAATAAGGCATGTGCCATTTATTAAATCCAATAAAATTACTAGGCCCCCTTTCGGCTAGTTTATTGATCTCATCTTGGAGGTCCTTCACCAGTGAATCTACATTCAACCAATCGCTTCTCATGCTCCTCATTTTCTTGGTGCGCCAATATCACGATGACCTCCAACATCTTGCCAACTGTGTGACCATTAACTTTCTAGTCTCAAAATCATCTATTTTTTTAGGTCCACCCCTAAACAACTTAACATTAACATGCATCCTCTGGAGGGACAAGAATTCTTTCTCTCTTCTTATAATGCAAGTGCAATAGAAGCAGTGCAATAAAGATGTGGTGGGTTCCACTCCCTATTTCTTACATAAAACACAAAATTCCACTAGCACGACCTGACCATTCGGATGCAACTAGGTCGGCACTAGTATTTTCCCCCTAACAAATTCCATCCCGAAAGGGTGCAATGTATAATACCCCATATTTTCGTGAAGTTGCCACGTATTTTAAGTGAGTTTAAAATACCAAAAAATATGCTTGAAATGGCAACAGATGATCGAATCAATCGTAGGGAGTACCCTAGAGCTTAGATACCTAAGGTTAAAGGTATATTTTTTATGAACATCTCGAGGCGAGATTTATGACGCTGAAAGAAATCAAATCAGAAATGGTTTTCGGTTAAGCTAAGTTGTAGCCTAAAAAAATCGAATGATGGTAAGGGGCTTCCGAAAAATCGTATATATTGAGTAATTTTGAGTTATTAATTTTGGAATTTTAAGTATCTCGATAAATTTGATGTTTGAGGGTGTAATTGTAATTAGAGAATTATCCAAACAAAATAAGGATAAAATTAAGAGTTTATGTGGTAAAATAATGAAGTTGAGGACTTGAAATAAGGGCCAAAGTGTTATTTGAAAGAAGTTTGGGGTTTTAGCTTGGATTTCAAAAGATCAATTCACTCTAGTTTTGGATTTCAAAAGCCACTCAATTATGGCTTTGAGTCTTTGGAGTCCATGGCTAAGATTTTGACAAGTGGCATAATGTGATTGGTTGGAGAAATCTATAAAAAGACACCATGGGTTCTTCTCAAATCATTCCAACCAAGTTTGAGGAGTGAAGCACTCTAAGAGGAGGAGATTACTCTAGAGAGAGAGAAGGGAGTTCGGCAAGAAGGCCGGAAGAAAGCGGTGAAGAAGCGGCGGAGAACGAGCCTCGTCGGAGTTACGGGTTTTCACCGGAATTCACCAAAATCAGTCAAAAAAAAAGTGAGGTAAGTCCTCTTTTTTTATAATCCTGTAGAGGGGGAAGAGAGGGTCACGTAGGTTCAAACGGGGGTTGAATCGGAGTTAAAACGAGGGAGATATGGCCGAAATACGAAAATGAGGCGTTGCTGTCCGAAATTTGGTGCCTGCACGTGAGTTACACGCGCCGAAAAATGGCTGCGGGTGAAGGCGCGTGGTATACCTTCTTGGGGCGCATGAGGGCATGTGATGGCTTTATTTTTCTTCAAATTTTCCAGTTATACCCCTAATTTAATACCCTTCAACCCTATGTAAACATATTTAAGGTTAGGTTTACCAAAACGCATGTTTTCTGCAGAAACTTAGGCCGTTTGCTGTGAAATTATACTGTCGAAGAGATAAACCAATAAGGTGAGACTCCTATACTCCAAATCCTATTTTTTGTTCTCTTATGAGAGACTTCTATTGCATGAGACGTGTTTCGTGAAGTTCTTATACGTAAACTCTTGTTATTCTCTTCGTGAAATCATGTTGCATATATGAACTGTACTTTCCTGAAAATTATATGCTATTGGCTTTTTAACTGTTACATTTATAAAATTCGTGTGGCCATACTGTTGCACCTATTTCTTGTTGGTTAAGGGCAAAAGTTGGATATCCCCCGAGAGGCGCTATGCGTGCGCCATCGAGAAAGCTCTCGTGGGGAAGACCGTGAGCCTAAGGAACAATGGATGTGATGCTTGAATGAGTGCTATGAGGTCGGGCCAACGTGACATGGTTAGGAACCTCCCGAGAGGCGCTATGCGTGCGCCATTGAGAAAGCTCTCGTTGGAGGAGGCTAACGTGTTCACGAGGCACTTCAGAGTAGTTCTCCTTGTCTTCTCATACATTTTATACCTGATCATGCATTGATATAAACTATTTTTGGAGTTTCTCACTAGAGGATTCATCTTCTAATTAGACTATGTCCTTGGAATATTTAAACGTTCCAGATTCGACGAGCGGCTCTAAGGGAAAGAAGGTAGCTGAAGAATAAGTTTAATTCACTGTCTATGGCATGTTTAGAATATTTTCATTTATATGCAAACCTATGTATGTCTTGGATATGTTTAAGACGTTCAGTTATATCTTGCGAGAGATGATGTCCATGTAATTCATTTTGTAAACGTCTTGAACAATTTTATGATAAATAAAGCATTATGGTTGTGAACCATATCAGGTTCGATCTAGCTTCCATATTTGAAATTTTAATGCCTGTCTTAGTTATTCAATAATTGGGTTTGTTAAGCTGAGAATGTGAAAATTAGGGTTTTTGGGATGTTGTGTGATGTATGACAGCTATTGAGATATGAAAAATTTTATATTCCCGAAATCCTAAGTTATAACACGCTCAAGAAATTTGGGGTGTTATAGTTGGTATCAGAGCGAACCTAAGGAAAAGTTCTCATGTGGCTAGATGAGTAAAGCCACCGTAAGTTTTGGGAATTAGGTTAGGATTTGTGAAATATTTAGTAGCATACTCTTGTTGCTTATTCAATTTGAATTGAACCATGCCGTGATGATTTAATAGATCGCCCTGTCTTCTTGCCAGATGGTGAATACAAGAAGGAACAGGCGTGAGAGAGGCAATGGCGAAGAAAGCAATACCAACCCGCACCCAGGAGGTGGTGTGAGAGGTCAAAGAGATGCACGAGCTGACCTTGGTGAAGGCCGGATTGATAGGATTGAGAGAATCCTAGAAGGCATGGCTGGGCGAATTTTGGAGTTGCAGCCCGAGCAAAGAAGAGTAGATTCCTTGGAGAGGTATCTACGACAAAACCCGCCAGTGTTTCGAGGAAAACCGGCAGATGACCCCGCAATCAGTGAATACTGGTTGGACCAGACTGAAAAGATCCTACTAAGATTGAGAATCCTGAATGAGGACAAGGTTGAGTGTGCGACCTATGTTCGATTCCAGGCTGATCTGATTCTATTGGAAGTATATGACTTCGACGTAATCTTAGGGATGGACTTCTTGTCCAAGTACGATGCCAATATAGACTGTCGTCGAAAGATAATGACCATAAGAAAACCCGAGGGAGGGTGGATCAAATTTCGGGGACAAGGCAACCCCGAGGTTGTAAAGATGATTTCAGCAATAAAGGCTGCAAAGCTATTGAGCCAAGGAGCTCATGGATTCATAGCTTATGCTCAGTTAGAAGACAGAGAGGTACCGAAACTCAATGAGGTGCGAGTAGTACGACAATATGATGATGTGTTTCCAGAAGAATTACAGGGACTACCTCCACCTCGGGAAATTGAGTTCTCAATTGAGTTAGTGCCAGGAACCCAACCGATATCAATTCTGCCATACCGAATGGCTCTGGCGGAGATGAAAGAATTGAAGAGTCAGCTACAGGAGTTGACTAATAAAGGGTTCATTAGGCCAAGCCCGTTGCCATAGGGCGCACCAGTGCTATTTGTAAAGAAGAAAGACGGGAGTCTAAGGATGTGCATTGACTACCGTCAGCTAAATAAAGCCACTGTAAAGAACAAGTATCCGCTTCCAAGGATAGACGAGTTATTTGATCAACTACAGGGAGCGAAGGTGTTCTTGAAGATTGATTTGAGATCCAGATATTATCAATTGAGAATTAAACCAGATGATGTTCCGAAGACGGCATTTCGATCGAGGTATGGCCATTTTGAGTATTTTGTAATGCCATTCAGATTAACTAACGCCCAGCAACGTTTATGGATCTTATGAATAGAGTGTTCAAACCCTACCTGGATCGGTTTGTGATCGTCTTCATAGATGATATATTGGTGTATTCTTTGAATGAGAGTGACTATGAGGAGCACTTGAGAATAGTGCTAGGAACCCTCAGGAAACACCAATTGTATGCCAAGTTCTCAAAGTGCAAGTTCTGATTATCCCAAGTGGCGTTTCTTGGGCATGTGATCTCAGTCGAAGGAATCTCAGTGGATCCAGCTAAGATTGAGGCTGTTCGAGGATGGAAGCAACCGACATGCGTGACCGAAGTACGAAGCTTTTTGGGATTGACAGGCTACTATCGAAGATTCGTGGAAGGGTTTTCGAAGATAGCTGCACCTATAACGAAGCTCATATGGAAGGAGGTCAAGTTCAAATGGACTGTAAAGTGCGAGGAAAGCTTTCAAAAGCTCAAGAACAGACTGACCTCGGCACCTGCGCTGGCAATGCCTAGTGGGCCTGGTGGATATGTTGTATACACCGATGCCTCAAAGGTTTGTTTGGGTTGTGTATTGATGCAGCATGGTCGGGTGATCGCATATGGATCACGCCAATTGAAGAGACACGAAGTGAACTACCCAACACATGACTTGGAGCTGGCAGTGGTGGTATATGCTCTGAAGCTATGGAGGTACTACCTATATGGAGAGACGTTCGATGTATTCACAGACTACAAAAGTCTAAGGTATGTGTTCTCGTAGAAAGAGTTAAACATGAGGCAACGACGTTGGATAGAGTTCTTGAAGGAGTACGACTGTACCATCTTGTATCACCCAGGGCGTGCTAATGTGGTAGCTAATGCTTTGAGTTGGACTGTGCCTACTATTATGGCCGGGTTGATGGCCCAGGAGTGGTTACTGATTGAGGCTTTTAGCTTGATGACGGTGAGTGTAGTGCCGAAGGGATCTTCTATCCTAGTAGCTGGCCTAACGGTTCGGTTGGATCTAGAGACCGAGATACGTGAGGCTAGTGGAAGTGATCGACGTATACGTCTATGGGTAGACGAGCAAGGCCAGCCCAAGAGTTCAGATTTTGAGATGCGAAATGGCATTCTCAGGTTTCGGGGTAGAGTGTACGTGCCAAACCTTCGGGAGTTGAGGCAAAAAATTTTGGATGAAGCCCATAGAGCTAAGTATACTGTGCACCCAGGAGCCACAAAGATGTATTGAGATCTTTGGGAAATCTACTGGTGGCCTGGGATGAAGGCCAACGTGGCTAGGAGGGTGGCACAATGTGATATATGCCAAAGGGTAAAGATTGAGCACCAGAAACCTGCAGGGTTGATGAGACCTTTGGAAGTTCCCGAGTAGAAATGGGAACATATCACGATGGATTTCGTAACAGGATTTCCGAAGAGTCGAAGGGGTTATGATGCCATTTGGGTGGTGGTAGACAGTTTGACAAAGTCAGCGCATTTTTTACCTACAAGGATGGATCAACCGGTACGAAAATTTGCAGAGAAGTACGTGAAGGAAATCGTACGACTCCACGGTGCGCCGGTAAGTATAGTTTCAGATCGGGACTCGAGGTTCACCTGGAGATTTTGGGAAAGTTTGTAGGAATGCATGGGAACTCAACTAAAATTGAGTACAGCTTATCACCCCTAGACTGACGGGCAATCAGAGAGGACAATTCAAACTCTTGAAGATATGTTAAGATCCTGTGCCCTTGATTTTGGAGGAAATTGTGAGGAGCATCTGCCATTGGTAGAATTCGCTTACAGCAATAGTTACCACGGTAGCATCGGGATGGCTCCTTATGAGGCTTTGTATGGAAGAAAGTGTCGGTCGCCCATCTGTTGGACCGAAGTAGGGGAACGAAAGATGTTAGGGCCCGAACTTGTGCAGCAGACTACCGATAAGATTCGAATAATCCAAGAGAGGATCTGAGCTGCGTAAAGCTGACAAAAATCCTATGCAGATCAAAGAAGAAGGGATTTAGAGTTCGAGGTCGGGGATCTAGTGTATCTCAAGGTGTTACCACAGCATTTGGTGACATGTGGAAGCGGTAAAGGAAAGCTGAAGCCAAGGTATATAGGACCATATCCGATTGTGGAAAGAGTCAGACCTTTGGCCTATCAATTGGAGCTTTCGCCTAGTTTGTCCTGGATTCATAATGTGTTCCATGTCTCCCAACTTCGAACGCATGTGCCAGATCCAACTCTCGGAGTTCGGGTGGAGACAATTGAGCTAAGGAATGACTTGACCTACCCAGAGTCACCTGGAGCAATTTTAGATCGCCGAACTCAAGTGTTGCGAAATAAGGAGATACCGTTAGTGAAGGTTTAGTGGGGAAAGCACTTGGATGACGAGGCAACGTGGGAACTTGAGAAAATAATTAGGAAGAAATATCCTCATTTATTCGAGGAAATGGAAATAGAGTAGGAAATTTTTAAATTTTCTTCCAGAAATTGTATTTTAGAATGCAATAATTATTTAACATTCAATAATGTTGAGTATGTTTCAAATTTCAAGGATGAAATTCTCTTAAAGAGGAGAGAATATAATATCCCATATTTTTGTGAAGATGCCACGAATTTTAAGTGAGTTTAAAATACCAAAAATATGTTTGAATTGACAATGAGTGACCGAATCAGTCGTAGGGAGTACCCTAGAGCTTAGATACCTAAGGTTAAAGGTATATTTTTGATGAGCATCTCGAGGCGAGATTTATGACGCTGAAAGAAATCAAATGAGAAATAATTTTCGGTTAAGCTAAGTTGTAGCCTAAAAAGACCGAATGATGGTAAGGGGCTTCCAAAAAATCGTATATATTGAATAATTTTGAGTTATTAATTTTGAAATTTTAAGTATCTCAATAAATTTGATGTTTGAGGGTGTAATTGTAATTAGAGAATTATCCAAACGAAATGAGGATAAAATTAAGAGCTTATGTGGTAAAATATTGAAGTTGAGGACTTGAAATAAGGGCCAAAGTGTTATTTGAAAGAAGTTTGGGGTTTTATCTTGGATTTCAAAAGATCAATTCATTCTATTTTTGGATTTCAAAAGCCACTCAATTATGGCTTTGAGTCTTTGGAGTCCATGGCTAAGATTTTGAAAAGTGGCATAATGTGATTGGTTGGAGAAATCTATAAGAAGGCACCATGGGTTCTTCTCAAATCATTCCAACCAAGTTTGAGGAGTGAAGCACTCTAAGAGAAGGAGATTACTCTAGAGAGAGAGAAGGGAGTTCGGTAAGAAGGAGGGAAGAAAGCGGCGAAGAAGCGGCGGAGAACGAGCCTCGTTGGAGTTGCGAGCCTTAGCCGGAATTCACCAAAATCAGTTAGCAAAAACGCGAGGTAAGTCCGATTTATTTTTGATAATCTTGTAGAGGGGGAAGAGAGGGTTGTGTAGGTTCAAACGAGGGTCGAATCGGAGTTAAAATGAGGAAGTTATGGCCGAATTACCAACCCGAGGTGAAGCAGTCCGAGACTGCTGTGCAGCGCATGAGATACACGCGCCGGTTAATAGCTGTGTATGAGGGCGCGTGGCTAGACTTCTTGGGGCGCGTGAGGGTGCATGAGGGGTCCTTTTTCATGAAATTTTCTATTTATTCCCCTAATTTAATACCCTTCAATCCTGTATAAAAATATTTGGGTTTAGGTTTACCGAAACGTGTATTTTCTGCAGAAACCTAGGCCGTTTGTTGTGAAATTATACCGTCGAAGAAATAAACCAACAAGGTGAGACTCCTATACTCCAAATCCTATTTTTTTATTCTCTTATGAGAGATGTCTATTGCATGAGACGTGTTTTGTGAAGTTCTTACACATAAACGCTTGTTATTCTCTTACGTGAAATCATGATACATATATGAAATGTATTTTTCAGAAAATTATATGCTATTGGCTTTTTAACTATTGCATTTATAAAATTCGTGTGGCCATACTGTTGTACCTATTTGTTGTTGGCCGAGGAAAAAAGTCGGATATCCCCCGAGAGGCGCTATGCGTGCGCCATCAAGAAAGCTCTCGTGGGGAAGATCGTGAGCCTAAGGAACAACGGATGTGGTGCTTGCATGAGTGTTGTGAAGTTGGGCCAAAGTGACATGGTTAGGGACCTCCCGAGAGGCGCTATGCATGCGCCATTGAGAAAGCTCTCGTTGGAGGAGGCTAACGTGTTCACGAGGCACTTCGGAGTAGTTCTCGTTGTCTTCTCATACATTTTATACTTGATCATGCATCGATATAAACTGTTTTTGGAGTTTCTCACTAGAAGATTCATCTTCTAATTGGACTATGTCCTTGGAATATTCAAACGTTCCAGGTTCGACGAGCAGCTCTGAGGGAAAGGAGGTAGCTGAAGAATAAGTTTAATTTTCTATCTATAGCATGTTTAGAATATTTTCATTTATATGCGAACCTATGTATGTCTTGGATATGTTTAAGACATTCAGTTATATCTTGCGAGAGATGATGTCCATGTAATTCATTTTGTAAACGTCTTGAACAATTTTATGATAAATAAAGCATTATGATTGTGAACCATATCAGGTTCGATCTAGCTTCTGCATTTGAAATTTTAATGCCTGTCTTAGCTATTCAATAATTGGGTTTGTAAACTGAGAAGGTGAAAATTAGGGTTTTTGGGATGTTGTGTGATGTATGACAGCTATTGAGATATGAAAAATTTTATATTCCCGAAATCCTAAATTATAACACGCTCAAGAAATTTGGGGTGTTACAAATACCCCCCCAAAGTGTTCTCCCACTGTGCCGCACCCTTCTCACGAGCTTCCATAGAAAGATGAACTCTTGGGATGCCACCAAAAACCTTTGTAAGTTGGGGGATATATTTGAGCTTAGTGGGGATGCGAGGATGCCCACTCTCAACAACATTAGCCCAAGATCGGGCCTGTCCCGGATTTTGCACAGAAGAGGTAGGCACTGATTTACCAGAGAGGGGATGAGGGCTGCCCAAAATTCGGCCAAAAACGGGAGGCGCATGGGCTGTAAGATTCGGCTCTGCCTCCAAGAGCTCATGGTCCACCTCCATGCAAACATTTGGATTTAATGAAGCTGGGATTTTCGGACATGGGGCCTTAACATTCCCGTCAATCACAATGGGCCTTGAGCCCACAACTTTATCCCTCCTCTTATCATCACCAGTTGAAAATGGGGCCTTAAGCTCACCGCCATTCCCTTTATGAGTCGGGCCCACCACATGAGAACACCTAGCCTTTGGTAAAGCCTTGGGCAGCTGGGACACGCCATCTTTGTCAGAGAGATTAAGCCTCTTTGACCTTAACATGACAAACTCATGATGAGAAGGGACAAAGGTGTAGGGAACATTTAATGAAGCCAAGGATTTTCGGCCAAAAGACAGAGGGACCTGACCCAATTCACTCACAGCATCACCCAAAGTGAAATTTGCATTTAATGCATGCACAGTGCCGTCCTTCTCCTGCTTCTGATTAAGCAAAATAGAACTGAGCGTGGGACCCACTGATTCAAATTGAGGGAGAGAGGAAGATGACCGTTGCACATCCACCATGGAAGCATCCAAGCGAGGTTTTCCGTTAGGATGCTTCACCCACCAAATTCTGCGAGCTTTCTGGATGCTTCAGGTCCCTCTCCACCCGAACTTCCTCTAAGGATGACGCTTCAGATAAGGGCTTCCGTGAACAGCTTCCTTGCACGGTGCTGGATCCCTCAAAGAAGCCCATGGAACTTATGCTCGCCATGTCCGCCTCATATGTCGCAAACTGACCCATGGATCCGAGACGCACCTCACCGATGTTCTCACCATCTGACATGCACGAGGCTTCATTCTAGCCTAGCGACCGACCCTGGTTCATCTTAATCCCACCCTCACCTTCTATGACTCCAAGGACCATAGCACGCGTGGCTGTTGCCTCTTTAAGACTAGTTTGATGTGGCTGGTTTTTATCAACTTCCTCCAAGAGCTCTTCAGACCATTGTTCAACATGGAGGTCCTCCACATCCTTAGATGAGAAAGACCCAGCTTCTAAGAGGCACTCCGCTGCTTTCATTTTTGGAGCATTGGATGCCTTAAAGATACGCCTAGAGAGCCTCACATACGAACGTTTCTTTTTTACACTTCGAGAAGAACTAGCAGCCCTCCTATTGCTTTGAACATGGATATCCGTCGCATCCATTTTTACTATTAACCTTGCTTCTTCATCATTAGACTCTTGAATCAGAAGTTACGTATGACTTGCCAAAGCTTGAGCAAGAACGCAGTCTTTCCACGAATTATGTTTCTATCTAGCGTGCACAGAACCAGATAGACCACCTTTGGACGGTGAACTGGCCAGAAAATCCGGCCGTTCCCGCATGAGAAAACACACAAAAACACCCTCGGAACAAAGACACACTGGATCGAAATCTAGAGAGAAGTCAGAGGATTTTCTTTCTTTAGAAAGAGTTGGGATGGGGTTTAGGGTTTTTTTTTTTGTAAAAATGAAATATATAGAACAATCAAATTAGTGCGCAAGCGTCTACAAACACCTCAGGGTAGAGCCGAGAGAAAAGAAAAGAGAAACAACACTAGCCAACACCAATAGTAGGGAAAATGGGGACACAGCACCACAGAGACCTGAAGGAACAAAACACCTCAATAGGAGGGAAAATAAGAAAGCACAAAAAAACAAGGCAACCAGCAACGACGAACCGTTGAGGGACCCCCTAGGTAGGGAAAGAGATCAAGAACTCGGGCATGAGCAGAGGCATGAATGAGGGAGACGCCCGAACCGAACCAAAGCAATGCTCTGCAGGGATCGAGAGAACTGCATAGAGGCCAACCTCACCCAAACCGCCTGCTGAATCTGATACGCAAGTTGGGCCGGAGGCCGCTCACTGTCTCGAAAGCACCGGTGGTTACGCTCCTTCCAAATTAGATACACCGCAGCCTGAAGAGTAAGCCGGTGAGCCACCGTCCACGGGGATCTACCACGCCAACGAAGAGCAGCCCAAGAAACACCACGCTCCCAACTCCTCCAGGGCTAGATAAACTTCACGTGACGTCTAAGCTGTTGCAAAACCTGTCTAGAATAAACACAGCTAAAGAATAAATGGCTATGGCGCTCCATCGCGCACCTGCACAAGAAACATCTGTTAGGAAAAGCCAAATAAAGATTTAGCCGATCTAAAGTGGAAAGATGCTCCTTTATAGCTGACCAGAGGATAAAAGCATAGGAAGGAACTCCAGACGAGTGCCAAACCAAACGACCCCAAGGGACTCGAGCTCTCCTGCATCTAAGAGCATCCATAGCAGAATGGGCCGAGAAACAGCCATCAGGCGCCGGGACCCACCAAGGGAGGTCAGGGGCAAGGGACTGAGGGAGACTAGGCTAAGCCTCCAAGATAAGTTGGGCTTCCCTCGAAAGCTCCACATGGGGCCAGGACCAGCCCCCTTGAGAGATAATGGAGGAAACCCTAGCAATAGAGGGGAAACCCATCAGTTTAGGCGCAGATCGAGAGAAGAAATCAACCAGCACACGAAAAGGATGCTATTGGTCATGCCAGAGAAAAACACGATGACCATTACCAATTTTCCATCTAATAAGAGGCCTAACAGCCACTCTGAGGTTGAGAATCCTACGCCAATACCAAGGACAAGAATAAGGCAGCGTAAGGAGCCAGAAACAAGAATCCCTAATCCGATACGAGTGGATCAAACGAATCCAAAGGGATTCAGAAGAAGCATGCATGAGACGCCAAATTAATTTAGTAGCAAGAGCTTGGTTCCAAGTGTAAAGGGGACGCAAACCAAGGCCCCCTTGGTCTTTCGGGAAACAAAGATCAGCCCAAGCAACCTTAGCCTTGAAAGGAGACAACTCCGGGCCATCCCACAAGAAAGCACAAGTAACTCTTTCCACCTCCTTAAGAACCTTCTTGGGGAGCACGAAAATCGAGGCCCAATAGACATGAATGGTAGACAAGACCGACTGAACAAGCTGGAGATGACTAGAGAAGGAGAGGAGACGACCCCTCCAAGAGACAACTTTACAATGAACCCGGTCCAAGATAGGACGATAATCATTATAAGTGAGCTGCTTCGAGATGAGCGGAATCCCAAGATAACGAATAGGGAGAGAACCTTGCCTAAAACTCGATTCCCAAACTAGGGTGGCAGAGAGGTTAGGGTCTCCACAACTGACAAAACAAAAGCTCTTAGAGGGATTAGCCGCTAACCCCGACATGTCAGCAAAGCGATCTAGGCATTTCTTAAGGATGCGAACAGAATCTTGGTCCCTGTTGGAAAAAAGCATGAGGTCATCAGCAAACGAAAGCATGGCAATGTCAAGCCTATCACACTTCCAATGAAATCGAAAATCATTTGCGTGAGAGTGATAGGCAACAATACCATGAAGAACTTGCATGACCAAGACAAAAAGATAAGGGGAGAGAGGGTCCCCCTGCCTGAGGCCCCGACCCCCAGGGAAAAAACCATGGAGCCTCTCATTGACCTTAATAGAAAAGCGGGCCGTAGTCACACAAGCCTTGATCCAGGAGACAAAACAGGGAAGGACGTTCATATGGCGAAGAACAGATAAAAGGAACCCCCAATCCACCGAGTCATAAGCTTTACTAAGGTCCATCTTAAGAGCACATCTATCGAGGCCCTTCGGGATATGGTACCGATGCAATAACTCCTGTGCCATGAGGATATTATCACTTATAGAACGATCTTGCACAAAGGCAGTCTGGGAGACATCAACAAGCTGGGGTAACAAAGGCTTGATCCTATTGGCAAGGATCTTAGAAATGACCTTATAGGTCACATTACAACAAGAAATCGGACGAAACTAACTAGGAGACTTTAAACCCTAAACCCTAAACCCCGATCGAACGCCCAGGCACAAAGGCCCAGGCACAAAGGTTGCTTGGGACACATCCACTAAGCCTAAGAGCACCGGCTTAATCCTATTAGCCAAGATTTTGGTAATAACTTTATACAAAACATTACAGCAAGAAATAGGCCTAAATTGGGAAGGCGTCTCAGGGTGGGGAACCTTGGGAATAAGCCTAATAATGGTTGCATTAACCTGGCCCAAGAGGCGACCGGAGGTGAAAAAGCTTTGAATGGCCTTCACCACATCCGCACCCACGATCTCCCAAGACTTCTTGAAAAACTTGGCTGTGAAACCATTTGGCCCAGGGGCTTTATCATCTCCTATACTGAAGAGGGCAGCCTTAACCTCCTCGGCTGAAACCTCCACTATAAGCCTAGCCCTTTGGTCATGCTCCAAGCGCTTGTTTATAAATAGGGCCACATTAAGAGGGTTAAGGGGAGAGTTCCGAGACCTTTCCCCATAAAGATTATGAAAGTAGGACACCAAAACGTCCGTAACCTCCTCTTTGGATTCTGTGAGGGTGCCATTCTCTCTAAGGAGGTTTAAAATACGGTGATTATTACGTTGAACAAGCATGGATTGGAAGAAGAATCGAGAGCATCTATCTCCCTCAGCTGACCACCTAATCCGAGCATGGAGGCGAAAGTGGTCGGACTCTTGCGCAAGGGCCACTAAAAGGTCTCTGTTCAACTCAAGCTCCTGTTGGTGAAGGACAGGGTCACGAGGATTGTCTTGCAAACGATGTTGGATACTAAGAAGATGATTCCTAAGGGACGAGACCAGGTCAGAAACATGACCCCTGGACCTATTAAGGGTCTTCATAGCATTCTTAATAGTTTTGAGATTTTGAACAACTTGAAACATGGGAACTCTAGGGATTTGCCTCGTCCAACTAGCCTCCACCCTATCCAAGAAAAGAGGGTGATCAACAAGATGGTTAAGGAACCTAAACGGGCCGCCCTTATGCTGAAGATCACCTAACAAAGCCACTACGGCAGGGCTGTGGTCAGAAATCCCTGGCTGAATAAAGAGACTCTTACTATCCGGATAGTGGGAGAGCTAATCATCATTGACCAGGGCTCTATAAGCTTCCTAAGGATACACTCTTCACCAAACCTCTTATTGGTCCACGTCAACTTAGGGCCACTATAAGCCAAATCCTGAAGCGAGGCAGAAAAAAGAAAATCGTTAAACCTATGCATACCCAGGGAGAAGGAGGTGTTGCCACCCCTCATCTCAGAACAATTGCGGCACACATTGAAATCCCCCATAAGGAGTTAAGGGTCAGAAGAAGCTGCTACCCCAGTAGCTGTGAGGGAATTACATAATCTGGCTTGGTCCACCTTCTCATTCCTTGCATAAATACAAGACATGACGAAAGGGATTGGGATCTCAGGACTCGTCACTTTGACATGGATAGCCTGATCCGACTTGAATAAGGTCCGCACACTAAGGGCATTCGGGTCATAACCTATCCAAATACGACCCCCATCACAAGTATCATAGTTGAAATCCCACTTCCAAAAGGGCATAATATTGTGGGAGACATCAGCAGCATGCCTCTCCTGGACTCTAGTCTCTAAAAGAGCGACGAATGTCAACTTTTGAGAAGAAATAAAAGACTGCACCTCAAATTGCTTAGGGGCTTGATTCAAACCCCTTACATTCCATGCTGCAATCTGCATCATTGACATTCTTGGGGAATCGGGTTCGAACTCCTCGAACCAGGCTTCTGCTCACCTTGCTCACGCATCTTCTTCCTATCCCTTTTAGCCTGAGATTTAGTCTTAGATTGGTGTCCATCTGAGCTGACACTCCCAGCCCTCTCAGGCTCTAAGATCTGGTCCTCGCTATCATCTCACTCACTCAGATTTCCTTGAGAGGTTTCTACTGCTACCTCTCCATCTGAGTCCATAGGAGACGGGACATCCTTATCTTCTTCTGCTAGAGCATAGAATTGATTTTTAATATGAGCGTCAACATCCTTAGGGTCATAAGGGACTGTGACAGTATGGAACTCAAGGCACTCTGCCATGGTCATAGAGGCATAATTAGGCACAATCGGCCTAGATGATAGACTAGCTTCCTTACCCTTATCATGAGCCTTTCCTATCCTACTCTGCACTTTAGTGAAGTCATCTCCCTCACCAGCTTCCTTACTACCTTCAGCATTATTAAGGTCTGTTTTAGGTTTCTTGGGACACCGAGAATCTGAGTGACCAAAAACCTTACAGTGTGAGCAAATCGATGGGATCCACTGATATTATATTGGGAGCCTAGATATACGACGTTCCCCAGAGGCTTCATCATAGCCCTGATCTATATCTGTGAACTTGGGGAATTTGGAGAAAACATTAACATCAACACACACCCTAGCATATCCTAATCTTGATCTATCCTCTGTCATTGGGTCAGCATACAATGGTCTTCCTATTTGGCTTGCCATTATAGAAATTCCTTTTAATGACTAGCCTTCTAGGGGCAGGTTATGGATCTTAATCCACAAGGGAATGGAAGAGTGGGAATCCTTAGCTCAGTTCTTTCCTGGTTCCCAACATTTAATAATAAATGGGCAACCCACAAAATGGTATCGACCCTCATCAAACACCTCCAGCATACTCTCTTGGGAATCAAAGCGAAAAAAATAAAATCCACTATTATTCGATAGGACCTCTATAAGACCATGGCTTTGCCATAGTCTCTTGGCAATATTTTGAACCACCGGGAAAGGCAATCGATTTTCAATGAAATATCCAACCAATGTATTCATCCAATATTCAGTGCATTCGTCAATAACATCGCAAGGTAACTTAACAAGACGGATTTTAGACTGCGTACCTGAGGGTGGAAAAAAATCCAATCGTGTAGGGCTTCGATGGGCCCTAACATCCGCAACATTGGCCCATGATTTGTTGGGTTGCAAAAAGGGTTTGCTATTGGGTTGAATTGGGTCAACAGTCTGCTGGGCTTGCGCATGGTTTCTTTTAAAATGGCCTTGGGCCTTTGGTCCAATTTGGCCAAAGCTTCATTGGCCCGCATGCTGGGATAAATGGCTTTTTGGAAGGACCCCACGCCCATCCTGTTGCTGACCAAGAGAAGAAGGCCCAGCAACTGAATGCTGGGCTCCACGAGCGAGCCCAACGATCGACCAGCCCAACTCGACGAAGGAAGCTGCTCGCTGGGTGGCTTGTTGTTGTAGCTTTTGCATGAAGGAAACCGAGCCACGTGGGCCACTTGGACCTTGAATATGTCAGCCATTCTCGTGAGGGGGAGATTCTCGCATGTGAGGCCCACCATGTTCAAAGCCTCTAGCTGTGTTCCTCTGCAACGGTCGGCCTGCAACAGCGTGGTTGCTCCGGATATTGCACCACGATGGATGTGACCAGACACCACCTCGAGGGTCAGCCCTTTGCTGGAAATGGGAGGGAGCTCGGGGAGGAGCACTGTTCGAGGTCTGGGACTTACCAAGTTGGGTTGCTGTTTCTTCACTCGCAGCTTGCAATGGAGCCGCCGGCCTCTGCATCTTCTCGTCGAACTGGTTGATGGAGCTCAAGCCAACTTGAGGGAGGCTCCTGTTGCTCTCGTGGTTCGCGTCTTGCCTCCCACCTACCACTCGCACACTGCCTAGGTCCTCATCGCCACCAGTTTGAGGTGGCCGAACTCCCATAACAGCCTTAGCATGCGGCGAGGATGACTGCACTTCGACAGAAGCTTCTGCACACGGAGGAGGAGGTTGTTCTCTACCACCATTCAGCAGAGGGAAGGCTGAGGGGTCACTAAATTCGAACCTCCTCGGGTTTCCGCCACCCTGCCCAGCCACTCCATTGGCATCACCTTGCGTTGCTGCTTCTTCTAGCAGCATCTCGGCTTCTTTTAGCAGCAAGAGATTGTCTTCTTCAGCAAATAGAGCTTGCTCACCCGCCATCATCACACAACCATCTGCACCAGTCTCCATCACCATTTGATCTTCTTCACTATACGCGGCATTATCCTTCCAAACCTGGGCGTTGCCCTCTACCTGTTCTGACAGCATGCCTTCTACTTCATAGCTATTATACCCGTCACCAAAGATTACTTACGAACTTGCGGCTTCCATCCCTCCATTTCCAGCCACTAAAATACCTTCATTACTGGATCCTCTCATGCTCGCAACAGCTCGACTCCGCGTTAACAACCTGTTAATGTGCTTGGTGATGCCCCCGTTGCTTCGGCCTAAGGGAGGCCGACTTTTTGGGCGTGATCGCGCCGATGGGGACGGGCGGGAATGCGCCAGCTGCGCTGTTTTCTTCGGAACAGTAACGTGACCTTCAAGTTCTCGCAAGGTAGAGAGAGAAAAAAAATAAGAGAATGGGGTTTTTTTAGGGTTAGGGTTTAGGGTTTAGGGTTTAGGGTTTAGGGTTTTTAGGGTTTAGGGTTTTAGGATTTTTAGGGTTTAGGGTTTTAGGGTTTTAGGGTTTTTAGGGTTTAGGGTTTAGGGTTTAGGGTTTAGGGTTTTTAGGGTTTTTAGGGTTTAGGGTTTTAGGGTTTTTAGGGTTTAGGGTTTTAGGGTTTTAGGGTTTTTAGGGTTTAGGGTTTAGGGTTTAGGGTTTAGGGTTTAGGGTTTAGGGTTTTTAGGGTTTTTAGGGTTTTTAGGGTTTTTGGGATTTTGGGTTTTTAGGGTTTAGGGTTTTAGGGTTTTAGGGTTTTAGGGTTTTTAGGGTCTAGGGTCTAGGGGTTAGGGGTTAGGGTCTAGGGTCTAGGGTCTAGGATCTAGGGTCTAGGGTCTAGGGTCTAGGGTCTAGGGTCTGGGGTCTAGGGTCTAGGGTCTAGGGTCTAGGGTCTGGGGTCTAGGGTCTAGGGTCTAGGGTCTAGGGTCTAGGGTCTAGGGTTTAGGGTTTAGGGTTTAGGGTTTAGGGGTTAGGGGTTAGGGGTTAGGGTTTAGGGTTTAGGGTTTAGGGTTTAGGGGTTAGGGGTTAGGGTTTAGGGGTTAGGGTTTAGGTGTTAGGGGTTAGGGTTTAGGGGTTAGGGGTTAGGGGTTAGGGTTTAGGGTTTAGGGTTTAGGGCTTTAGGGTTTAGGGTTTAGGGTTTAGGGCTTTAGGGTTTAGGGCTTTAGGGTTTAGGGGTTTAGGGTTTAGGGTTTAAGGTTTAGGGTTTTAGGGTTTAGGGTTTAGGGTTTAAGGGTTTAGGGTTTAGGGTTTAGGGTTTTAGGGTTTAGGGTTTTAGGGTTTAGGGTTTAGGGTTTTAGGGTTTAGGGTTTGGGGTTTGGGGTTTGGGGGTTTGGGGTTTGGGGTTTGGGGTTTCGGGTTTAGGGTTTCGGGTTTAGGGTTTAGGGTTTAGGGTTTAGGGTTTAGGGTTTAGGGTTTAGGGTTTAGGGTTTAGGGTTTAGGGTTTAGGGTTTAGGGTTTAGGGTTTAGGGTTTAGGGGTTAGGGTTTTAGGGTTTAGGGTTTAGGGTTTTAGGGTTAGGGGTTTAGGGTTTAGGGTTTAGGGTTTAGGGTTTAGGGGTTTAGGGTTAGGGGTTTGGGGTTTCGGGTTTGGGGTTTAGGGTTTAGGGGTTTAGGGTTTAGGGTTTTAGGGTTTAGGGTTTAGGGGTTTAGGGTTTAGGTTTAGGGGTTTTGGGTTTAGGGTTTTAGGGTTTAGGGTTTAGGGGTTTTGGGTTTAGGGGTTTTGGGTTTTAGGGTTTAGGGTTTTGGGTTTAGGGTTTAGGGTTTTAGGGTTTAGGGTTTAGGGTTTAGGGTTTAGGGTTTAGGGTTTAGGGTTTAGGGTTTAGGGTTTAGGGTTTAGGGTTTAGGGTTTAGGGTTTAGGGTTTAGGGTTTAGGGTTTAGGGTTTAGGGTTTAGGGTTTAGGGTTTAGGGTTTTTAGGGTTTAGGGGGTTTAGGGTTTAGGGTTTAGGGTGTTTAGGGTTTAGTGTTTAGGGTTTAGGGTTTAGGGTTTAGGGTTTAGGGTTTAGGGTTTAGGGGTTGGGGGTTGGGGGTTGGGGGTTGGGGGTTGGGGGTTGGGGGTTGGGGTTTAGGGTTTAGGGTTTAGGGTTTAGGGTTTAGGGTTTAGGGTTTAGGGTTTAGGGTTTAGGGTTTAGGGTTTAGGGTTTAGGGTTTAGGGTTTAGGGTTTAGGGTTTAGGGTTTAGGGTTTAGGGTTTAGGGTTTAGGGTTTAGGGTTTAGGGTTTAGGGTTTAGGGTTTAGGGTTTAGGGTTTAGGGTTTAGGGTTTAGGGTTTAGGGTTTAGGGTTTAGGGTTTAGGGTTTAGGGTTTAGGGTTTAGGGTTTAGGGTTTAGGGTTTAGGGTTTAGGGTTTAGGGTTTAGGGTTTAGGGTTTAGGGTTTAGGGTTTAGGGTTTAGGGTTTAGGGTTTAGGGTTTAGGGTTTAGGGTTTAGGGTTTAGGGTTTAGGGTTTAGGGTTTAGGGTTTAGGGTTTAGGGTTTAGGGTTTAGGGTTTAGGGTTTAGGGTTTAGGGTTTAGGGTTTAGGGTTTAGGGTTTAGGGTTTAGGGTTTAGGGTTTAGGGTTTAGGGTTTAGGGTTTAGGGTTTAGGGTTTAGGGTTTAGGGTTTAGGGTTTAGGGTTTAGGGTTTAGGGTTTAGGGTTTAGGGTTTAGGGTTTAGGGTTTAGGGTTTAGGGTTTAGGGTTTAGGGTTTAGGGTTTAGGGTTTAGGGTTTAGGGTTTAGGGTTTAGGGTTTAGGGTTTAGGGTTTAGGGTTTAGGGTTTAGGGTTTAGGGTTTAGGGTTTAGGGTTTAGGGTTTAGGGTTTAGGGTTTAGGGTTTAGGGTTTAGGGTTTAGGGTTTAGGGTTTAGGGTTTAGGGTTTAGGGTTTAGGGTTTAGGGTTTAGGGTTTAGGGTTTAGGGTTTAGGGTTTAGGGTTTAGGGTTTAGGGTTTAGGGTTTAGGGTTTAGGGTTTAGGGTTTAGGGTTTAGGGTTTAGGGTTTAGGGTTTAGGGTTTAGGGTTTAGGGTTTAGGGTTTAGGGTTTAGGGTTTAGGGTTTAGGGTTTAGGGTTTAGGGTTTAGGGTTTAGGGTTTAGGGTTTAGGGTTTAGGGTTTAGGGTTTTTTTTTTTTCTGTAAGTAAGAGTTGTATAAAAAAACAAAAAAGGCCAAAAGGCTACAAACGAAGGCCAGGGCATACCCCGGACCACCAAAAAACCAGAGGCGATAACACATCAACAATCACCTCCTGGGCCAGAACACGGAAAAGGAAATAGGAAAAAACGACAGGAAACGTAACATATGTACAGAATAAACTCTGGCTAGAAGAGTGACGAAACCATCTCGAAGTGGCAAAGCAATCAAAAGATCTCTGACAGTCGAATGACTGGAAAACCACCAACCCCAGATGAGCTGGGAATGAATGAAGCAAAAGCACCGGAGGGCTGGCACCATAAATGAGGCGCCACGAAAATCGCGGCCTGCCTCCAAGGCAAGGCATCTCAATGGGGATGAGAAGTCTGGTCTGTCGGAAGCCTCCAAACGTGACGAAGAGCATGACTCTGAAGGGATGACCTGAAGCGAATAGTTGTCAAACGGGCCCACACAGCACACTGAATCAAATGAGCTAGCTGAGAAGCTGATCTCTCCTGATCGCGAAAGCACCTGTTGTTGCGCTCCCTCCAAATGAAATAAACCATAGCATGAAGCACTAATCTGTTTGCCACCTGCCAGGGACTCTTGCCGCTCCATCTAGCCGCAGCCCAAAGAACTCCAATGTCCCACCTGCGCCAAGGCCAGCTGAATTTCTTCGATCTGCGAAAAAAGGACAGCACCTCTCGCGAGTAGCTACACTGGAAGAAAAGATGGCTATGTCTCTCAGCATCCGCCCTGCAAAGAAAACATCTATTCGGGAAAGACAAAAACAGGTTAATACGATCAAGAGTAAATAAACGTTCTCGAATAGCTAGCCAAAGGATAAACGAGTGGGCAGGAATACTAACAGACGACCAAACTAAACGAAACCACGGAACCTGGGAGCGCGGAATTTGAATCGCCTGGAAGGCAGTCCTAACTGAGAAGAGCCCGTTTGCGGCCGGAAGCCAGTAAGGCTTATCGTGGCAGTTAGGGCTAGGCAGACTAGGAAGGTGGGTCCCACAAAAATCAGGGGATATAGAGCTAAGGGTCTCCATCCGAGTCCAGGCACCGTCCTCGATAAAATCCGAGACCTTAGCCAAGATAGGGATGCCTAATTGGCGAGGCAAACGGCGAGGGAATCGATCTATGAGCACACCCAACGGGTGCCACTGATCGTACCAAAAGAACGTGCTACAACCGTCCCCAATCCTCCACCCAAAAAAAGGTTTCAGGGTTCCCCGTAATAAGAGCAGCTTCCTCCAGTACCACGGGCATGCATACGGAGTCTTAAGGAGCCAAAAACAAGTTCCTTTTACTCGATAAGTGTGCACCCACTGCACCCATAAGGATTCTCTATCCCCAACTAGCAGGCGCCATATAAGCTTGGCTACCAAGGATTGATTCCAAACGTAGAGAGGCTTGAGGCCGAGGCCACCCTGTCGCTTCGAGCAGCAGATGTCACGCCAGGCAACTTTCGCTTTATGGGGGTCCTCCTCATTACCACTCCAGAGGAAGTTACGAATAAGTTGCTCAATATCATTAGTCACTTTCTTTGGGAGGATAAACACAGAAGCCCAGTACACATAGATGGTGGAAAGGACCGATTGGGCTAACTGCAATCGGCCCCCAAAGGAGAGAGCCCTACTGCGCCAAGCACAGATTTTGCTCCTGACTCTATCAATAACAGGCTGACAATCTCCATAGGAGAGCTTAGAGGAGAGCAGAGGCACCCCCAAGTATCTCATAGGCAGACTCCCTCTACGAAAACCAGAGGCATTGTAAATAGCTTCACGAAGGGATGGGTCTTTGCAGGAAACAAAACAATCACTCTTGGAAGGATTGGCAACTAGGCCCGATAACAAGGAAAAACGCTCCAAACATGACTTTAAGATGCTAACCGAGGAGGGGTCACCATGAGAGAAGAGGAGCAAATCATCAGCAAACATGAGCATTACCAGATTTGTCTGCTCACATTTCCAGTGGTATTGAAAATCTGAAGCCCTCAAGTAGTGTTTGATAATACCTTGCAAAACTTGCATAACCAGAACAAAGAGGTAAGGGGATAGGGGATCTCCTTGCCTCAACCCTCTTTTCCCGGGGAAGAAACCATTTAACTGACCATTGATTTTAACCGAATAGCGGGGGGTCGAGATGCACTCTCTAATCCAGCCACAGAATTGAGGAGGGAAGTTCATCAATTGAAGGGTCATCAGGAGAAAATCCCACTCAACTGTATCATAAGCCTTAGCCAGATCGACTTTCATAGCACAACGGGGGGGGCCCTGGTGAAGATGGTATTGAAAAACCAGCTCCTGGGCGAGAAGAACATTATCCCCAATCGAACGACCGGGCACAAAGGCCGCTTGAGAAACATCCACCAAACTAGAGAGCACTGGCTTAATCCTGTTAGCCAAGATTTTAGTAATGACTTTATACAAGACATTACAGCAAGAAATAGGCCTAAATTGGGATGGCGTCTCAGGGTGAGGCACCTTGGGAATGAGGCTGATAATGGTTGCATTGACTTGGCCCAGGAGGCGACCTGAGGTGAAAAAACCTTGGATAGCCTTGGTCACATCCGCTCCGACGATCTCCCAAGACGTTTTAAAAAACTTAGCAGTGAAACCATCAGGGCCAGGAGCTTTATCATCACCCATGCTGAAGAGGGCAGCCTTAGCCTCCTCGGCTGAAACCTCGGCAGTAAGCCTAGCCCATTGGTCTGGATCCAAACGCTTATCAATGAAGGGGGCCACATCGACAGGGTTGAGGGGAGAATTCTGAAAACTTTGGCCATAGAGGTTTTGGAAGTAGGACACTAAAACATCCGCAACCTCCTCTTTGGATTCTGTAAGGGTACCATTATCTCTCAGGAGATTAATAATACGATGATTATTCTGCCTGGCAAGCATGGATTGGAAGAAGAATCGGGAACATCTATCTCCCTCAGCTGACCACCTAATCCGAGCACGAAGGCGAAAGTGGTCTGACTCTTGCGCAAGGGCTACTAAATAGTCCCTATTCAACTCAAGCTCCTGCTGGTGAAGGATAGGGTCATGGGGATTATCTTGCAACCGTTGTTGGATTCGAAGAAGATGATTTCTAAGGGACGAGACCAGGTCAGAAACATGGCCCCTAGACTTATTTAGGGTCTTCATAGCATTCTTGACTGCTTTGAGTTTTTGAACAACCTGAAACATGGGAGCTCCAGGGATACCCCTAATCCAACTAGCCTCCACCCTATCCAAAAAGAGAGGGTGATCAACAAGGTGGTTAAGGAACCGAAAAGGGCTACCCTTATGCTGAAAATCTCCTAGCAAAGCCACCACAACAGGGCTGTGGTCAGAAATCCCTGGTTGAAGAAAGAGAGCCTTGCTTTCTGGATAATGGGCAAGCCAATCATCATTAACCAGCGCTCTATCTAGCTTCCTAAGAATACACTCATCACCAAACCTCTTGTTGGTCCACGTCAGCTTAGGGCCACTATAAGCCAAATCCTGAAGCGAGGCAGAAAAGAGGAAATCATTAAACCTACGCATCCCCAAGGAGAAAGAGGTGTTACCGCCCCTCATCTCAGAACAATTGCGGCACACATTGAAATCCCCCAAAAAGAGCCAGGGGTGAGAGGAAGCTGATACCCCAATACTTGTGAGGGAATTCCATAAACGGGCTTGGTCCACTTCCTCATTTCTGGCATAAATGCAAGACATGTCAAAAGGGATTGGGATCTCAGAGCTCGTCACTTTGACATGTATGACTTGGTCCGATTTGAAAAGAGTCCTCACACTAAGGGCATTCGGGTCATAACCTATCCAGATACGACCCCCATCACAGGCGTTATAATTGAAATCCCAATTCCAGAGGGGCATAACATTTTGGGAGACTTCTGTAGCATGCCTCTCTTGGACTCTAGTCTCTAAGAGAGCAACAAACTTCAACTTCTGAGAGGAGATGAAAGACCGTACCTCAAATTGCTTAGGGGCTTGATTCAGGCCCCTAACATTCCAAGCTGCCATCTGCATAATTAACACTCTTGGGGGGGCGGGTCCAAACTCACGGACCCTGGCGTCTGCTCGCCATGCTCATTCACCTCCTCCCTATCCCTCTTAGCCTGAGCTCTAGTCTTGGAACGATGCCCATCAGGGCTAACGCCTCTAGCTTGCTCAAGTTCTGAGATCTGTTCCTCGCTACCCTTGCCCTCCTTCAAATTTCCTTGATCATATCCTTCCACTGCCTCTCCATCTGACTCCATGGGAGAGGGAACATCCTTATCTTCTTCTGCTAGAGCACAAAATTGGTTTTTAATTTGGACATCAACGTCCTTAGGGTCATAAGGGACTGTAATGGTATGGAACTCAAGGCACTCTGCCATGGTCATAGAGGCATAGTTAGGAACATTCGGCATAGATGATGAATTTACTTCCTTACCCTTTTCTTGAGCCCTTCCCTTCCGACTTTGCACTCTAGTGAAGCCATCTCCTTCATCGGCTTTCTTTCTGCCTTCAACATTTTTAGGATCAGGTCTAGGTTGTTTTGGGCACCGGGAGTCTGGGTGACCAAAAATCTTACAATGAGAACAAATCGAAGGAATCCACTGATATTCAATCGGGAGCCTAGAAATACGGCGTTCACCTGTGGCTTCATCATAGCCCTGATCAATGTCAATATACTTAGGAAACTTAGAGCAAACATTAATATCAACACACACCCTAGCATAACCTAATCTCGATCTATCCTCTGTCATTGGGTCAGCATACAACGGCCTTCCTATTTGACTTGCCATTATAGAGATTCCTTTTAATGACCAGCCTTCTAAGGGAAGGTTATGAATCTTAATCCACAAAGGGATGGAAGAGTGGGAGTCCTTAGCTAGGTTCATTCCTGGTTCCCAACATTTAATAATGAACGGGCGACCCGCAAAATGGTATGGACCCTCATCAAAAACTTTCAGCATACTTTCTTGGGAGTCAAAGCGAAAAAAATAAAATCCACTATTATTTGAAAGGACTTCTATAAGACCATAGTTTTGCCACAAACGCTTGGCAATATTTTGAACAACCGGAAAAGGCAACCGCTTTTCAATGAAATATCCAACCAGCGTATTCATCCAATATTCAGTGCATTCATCAATAACATCACTAGGTAATTTGACAAGAGGGATTTCAGATTGTGTACCTGAGGGAGGGAAAAAATCCAATCGGGTGGGGGTTCGACGGGCCCTAACGTCCGCGACATCAGCCCATGACCTGTTGGGCTGCAAAGAAGGCTTGCTGTTGGGCTGGAATGGGCCTAAATCCTGCTGGGCGAGCGTCTGGCCCTTATAAAAATTGGCTTGGGTCTTTTGGCCAGCTGGGCCAAGTTCTTGTTGGCCCACATGCTGGGATAAATGGGCTTTTAAAGCCCTTCCATAACCATCTCGCTGCTGTCCATGCGAATGTGGTCCAGAGGGCACGTGCTGGACTCCATACGATGGCCCAAAAGGTGGCTGGCCCACTCCGTTGGAGGAAGCTCCTCGATGGTTGGCTGGCGGCTGTTTTTGCATGGGAAAACCTGAGCCTCGTGGGCCACTTGGGCCTTGAGTATGTCGGCCAGCATCCTGAGGGAAACTCTGCTGCATGTGAGACCCACCATCCCCAGAACTGCTGGCAGCTCCATCCTCAAACGGTCGGCCTGCAGCCACCTGGCTATTCCGAAAATTACGCCACAACTGATGTGACCTGACACCATTTCGGGGATTGGGTTTTTGCTGAAAGTGGGAGGGAGCTTGGGGAAGAACACTGTTCGAGGCAGGAAGCTTACCGAGTTGAGCTTCTGCGTCGCCACCCACTGGTTGCACCGGAGCAACCACCATCTGCGACTGCTGGTCTCTGTAGCCGGGGGTTGAGCTAGCTTGAAGAATGCTCTTGCCATCCCTATGGACCACATCCTGCCTTCCGGCTTCCAGCCGCTCTCTCCCTGGATTCTCGACACCACCAGGTGGAGGTGGCCGAACTCCCACAGCAGCTTTAACACGCAACGAGATCGTCTGGGGATAGAGGGCCTCATTTTCCTCCCTATAGGTCACGTCTTGTTTCCTTGAGACCTGTCGCGTATTGCCTCGAGGCTCGTCGCCACCATGCGGAGGTGGTCGAGCTCCCACAATAGCTTCAGCAAGCGGTTGGGATGGTCGCATATCGATGACGTCTTCTGCACACAGAGAGGGGGTTCGAACTCGGCCACCATTCAATGGAGGGAAAGACGAGGGGTCGTCCAAGTTTATCCTTCCAGAGTGCTCCTCTCCAGACACTCCATTGTTAATGCCTTGCCCAGCAGCTTCCGCTAGCAGTATATTCGCTTCCTCTAGCAGCAACAGGTCATCTTCTTCAACAAAAAGTGCCTGTCCAGCTACCATCATCACTCGATCTTCTTCACCTTCTTCCATCACCATTCGGTCCTCTTCACTGAATGCCGCGTTATCGTTCCATACGTTGATGCTTCCAACTTCTTGTTTCGAAAGCATGCCGGATGCTCCATGGCCATTAAACTCGTCATTTCCATCATTTCCAGCCACTGGTAGGCCCTCACTGGTCGATCCTATCACACTCGCAACAGCTGGATTTAGAGCTAGTGATCTGTTAATAGGTTTGGTGATTCCCCCATTGCTTCGGCCTAAGGGAGGCCGACTTCTTGGGCGTGATCTCGCCGGCGGGGACCGGCGAGAACGCGCCATGTGCGCTGATTTCTTTGGCGTAGCCACGGGATTTTCAAAATCTCTCAAGGTAGAGAGAGAAACAAAAGAGAAGAATGGTTTTGGGTTTAGGGTTTAGGGTTTAGGGTTTAGGGTTTAGGGTTTAGG